>NC_089316.1:10100881-10700881 GCF_036669915.1 Pocillopora verrucosa | reverse complement strand
GGTAATAGAATTGCAGGACCTGAAGTCACCCAACCATTCATTTTTACGGTACAAAAGCATTCGATAAACCTCTGGTGCTAAAGGAATAGAATCCTCTTCTTTTTCAACTTTCGATGTGTTCCTTGGTCGAGTGATTTCGTCTCTTACTTCAGATTAGTGAAGATGGTTTACGATTAGATGGCCAGAAAACAGACGAACTTCGACCTATGTGTAAGTTGACCCTAGCAACAGATAAATTTAAGTAGTTCATAGGAAACATAAAAATATAATGGGGAAGTTTCATGAAGGAGAAGTTTCATGAAGGTGGTCATCTGTACAAAGCACTAGGTATCAGAAACTTAAAACAGAGATTTGTGTCGCCTGTGTGAAAAAGTTGCCCGAGGAAACAATTGTTATCGCAAAGATATTATTCAGACTCCAAGGAATTAATTTGGTAATGCATAAAATTCTGAAAGGACTGCTCCAAGTCGGAGATCAGATCAACTAGCCTAGTATGATGGTCACTTTAACCAGTAAATGGTGTAATTAAGTGTGTCTGTTTTGGTTGATATTGAGGTACTTTTATTTATTTTTACTGTTAGTATTAATGCTAAGTTCCTCTTTTACTACATTTTACAGTTTTGCATTCAGGGGTATTTAGTCAAGTTAGGGGCTCAGCCTATATTGAAATGCAGAACACCAAAGTTACATGTGCTATGTATTACAAGACTATGTAATGGAACTTGTACTTGAAAATCTCCAGAAGTTTCAAAGGCCAAAGCTGAAGGGTAAACAATTCCCACCTGGGACTTTGTCCTTTCAAAAAATTTGGATCCCTTGAATAAAACATTATTGTCTTCTTTGTGGCTTTGTGTTTCAAATTTAAATAAAAAATTGAAAATCAATGTCAAGGTTTGTGACAGTCAGGTTGATGTGTTCAAAATGATACAATGTTGCCAATTTGCTCTTTGATTCTCAATGCAATATTTATAGAAACATGTTCATTGATTGTTAGTACTGGACACTGAGAAAGAAATGTCAAGTGAGGACTTTCATGTTCAATATTTCCTTTTGTTCATCATTTCAGTTTAGAATAAAAATAACAAATCAGTTTTACTTGGATTCAGTGTTAGATATGGGCCGAGAGAATCACAGAGACACCAAGAGTTTGGTGAAAGGCTAATGGTATAATTTTATAAGTCATTATACAATAATGTACATTTAACAGTACAGCTAGTATGTAGAATGCTTAGTAAAAGTTCTTTTGAATAATAAGCAGTTTAGAAGATGTTTATCTTAGATATTGTGTTAGTTTGGTTTTTAGTGTATTTTTTTTAATGTGATCATTTGTTGACTTTGACTTTTGTTTAGTACCAGACACAAAAATCTCAACATGATTCAAGGTAATGAAATTAAAACCAGATTGAAGAACTTTTAATAGGAAATTAATGATAGAGTCTGCAATATGTCCACCAAATATACTGGATTTATTATTATATCAATGAATTAAAATCGACCAAATCCTGAAAAGTAGTCGCCAAATTGGCGACTAGAATGCTTGATCATAACCATACTTAGAGATATAGAGAATTTGAAAGATTTTCAAAGAGAAACGTCCTTGTTAAGTTTGTTTAATTTCCAAAACGCAGCACACGCATCTCGATCGAGACGCCATCTTGGATTTAGGTGAACTTGAACGTTGTATATCACCTATCCTAGTGTCCACTTTGCAGAACTTAATTTTGGATGTCTATCTAAAACGCTGACAGCGTTAAAAAAAAAAAAAAAAAAAAAAAAAAAAAAAGGTTTTGTTTGTCTTTAAAAATGGCGCCCAACTTTTTTTGCATTGGCTACCACTTTGAAAAATTTAGGAGCCAAGTGGCTATTAGAAAAAAAAATTAATTTCACGCCCTGAATTATGTATAATGCACTGTATGATGTTTTGATGTTTTGTTTATTCTTTCTTTTTAAACCTTTAACTCCCAGAAGTGATTAACATGTAACTTCTCCCTATAATATCCATACATTATTAAGCAAGCAGGTAATGAGAATACGCAAACTTAGACGGGTAGAAGTTATTATCTTGATCTATCACCAAATTCTTGTGACTAATTTACAAGGGAATGAGTTGAAGCTAGAAGGGAGAATTAACAATTAGATCTTGGGAGTTAAAGGGTTAATGTATCAGAAATAACCTTCAAGTTTTGTTTTAAAGGGAAAGCTGGCTTGTGAGTTCAAGTTTGCACTATTTTCATGCTGGCATATGTGACAACACATGCAGCTGATTACAACTAGTTGTTGTGAGGGAAGATAATTGATATAAGGAACTAAACGATTTGATGTGGTAGCTATAATATTTTTTCATGCAAGATATAATTCGGAGCTTTCTTAACTTTCTTTTATGGGAAGCTGGGCAATTAATCAAGAGGACATTAGCTTTTTGTCCAGATTTCCTGAAAGTTTGCTGGCAACCATTTATAACCCAGAGCCAGGTTGTTCAAAGCTGAGTTTAGATTACCCAGGATTAATGTGAAATCTAATTCAGTTTAATTTATTTGTCTAGAATATGATTATTGGATGCTCTATAAGGAATGGACAAAATTATCCTAAAGAGGCTTTTGAATGTAGAAATAAAGAAACTTTGATTAAAATTTAACCTTGGGTTAGCACTAATTGACCTTCAAACATCTCAGACCTGGGTGGAGACTCCCTGAGGTAAATTTAGAAAGAGCAGCTTTCCCAAGTTTGAACAATTTTTGCCATCATGGCTGGTAGAAAGAAAGATATCTTAGCAACTACATCCTGTTAATTTGCTGGAAAAAGTGACCAAATTAGAAGCCTGTGTTTAGTAGTTAATCATGGATCAAGCTCCAACATTTTTATTACTTTATTTAGAGGTTCAATGCTATTAATGCTCTGTTGTTTCCTCTCATGAAAATAGTTGCCTCTCTCTTAAGTTGTTTGAAAGTGTTATTTTTTATTTACTTTTTTTTTCCAAAACCTCACTCACAAAGATGATCTTTGTTAAATTTAAAAATCTTTCAATCCAAAAACTCTCTAGCATTCAATTACTTTGTAAACTAATCACTGAAAATAGCTGTATGAGACTTATCATTTCTGTTGTTCAGGATTCAAAAGAGAAGGAGCTATCTTCATTTGTTGTCCAAGCTCTTCAGCCAGCAGTTTGCTTGAGATGTTTTCAAGAATTTTTTGTATTCTGATGACTCAGCAGTTACAATGACAGTTGATATAGAAAATTGGTCACCATAAAAAATTTTAAAGCTGACATTTCAAGCATAAAGCCTTTGTCAGAGTGAATGGTGAAGGGCTAATGCTGTAAATGTCAGTTTCAATACTCTCTATGGTGGCAAATTTATGTTATCAACTTCGGTGATGATACTGCATTATGCAGCTATACTCTCCCACTGGCGCAGCACCACAGTTTCTTAAAAAACTTTCCCCCTTAGTTACAAATGCAGTTGCTTAGTCTCTTGAAGAAAAAGTATTAGGTTTCCTGAAAGCACTTATATCAATCCTTAATTTTTGTGAGGAAACATGCAATTACTAGTTTGTTTAAATTATAAAGGGCACAATTTTTTTAAGGTAGTAAAGAAGGTCAAAAACATACGCTGTTTTGAAATTTCAGGAAGCCAGTTCAGTTTTCAGTTAGCCTTAATGAACTGTAAAACCTGCCAATCAGCTGAAAGCTAAAGCAATGAAACCAGTCCTGCTAAATAATATTTGGATATGTTGCTTTTGCATTGCAGACAGATACAAAATAATTATTTTACTTTTGATAAGCATCATGAGAAGCAATCAATTTTATGGACTTTTGCCCAGGGTAATCACCAAACTTAGTGAAAAATGCCCCCTTTCTCGGCCAATCAGCATTTAATAAATTTCCCCTTTAAGTTTTAAAAAAGTGAAATCAAGAGCTATTGTAATTTCACAAAGAACTGTAATATTCCCTTGCAACAGGCAGTATGAAAGTAAAGTATGTTCTTCAAAAAAACAATGCACTGACCCAGCCAGGTCTTTACCCCAGGCCTCTCAAGCCAAACTTCAGCACACTCTCAATTTGGCTACTGTGCCTTCTACAATACTCCTATTTAAAATGATAAAAGTGTTGCACTATTTTGTAACGAAAAGAGCACATTGAAACATACATGTATACGTCTTTGCCATGATGATTTCCAGTTAACTCTTCTTTAGCAGACTGTCATCTAGATTTCTACGATTAGAAAAGAGTTCTGTATCAAAAAGAAAAAACTATGTGGCATGTTCACCATACTTTGAAGCCCACTTAAACTGATATCACAATGCAGTGCCTTGAAGTGTTTTCAAAGAAAACAAACAAACAAAAAATGGAAGGTAATAATCATTGTACATGTCACATTATGGTAATTTCTTTAGAGCACATTGTCCGTTCTTTAGCCAGTCCCCCAAGATCCGCCGACCAGAATGGACAACGTTGGTGTTGTTGCTTTCTTACTGCTGAAGTTTCATCCTGAAACAAAAATATTAAGTAAGTCAAATTATGTCAAAATTGGGTTTAAAGATAGCCAATGGTAAGGTCCTTATTCGATGATCAATCAATCAATCATCTTTAGCTTGCTTGGGACGAACATCTCTCCTCTGACAAGGAACACGTTATGGTAGGGACAAAAGCCTTCCAACTGTCCCCTTTTCAGATTTCAAATGTTATCATTCAACTATTTTAAGTTAATCATCAATTAGCCACTATATAGTATCAATAGCTAGTAAGAATAACCCATGCTTGGAGAGCCATTTTCACAGAGCCATTTTCAGGGCAACAAAAACATCGTGGAGTTTAATAATACTGGTCAACAAATAAGCACTACTGAATGATCATGCTGCAAAACAAAGATACCTTATTACTTTTGCCCCTATTGAGTCTTACTGCATGAGAACATTCTGGGTGACGGGTGCAAAAATATAGTTAACCCTTTAACTCCCAAGATCTCATAAGCAGTTCTCTGTACTCTCTCCCATACAGTTCTTGTGATGTTAGTTTGGAGAATTTGTTTTTGGATCAACTAATAATCCCCTAATTAATATTCTTCTTTATTCTCATCACTTGTCTTCTTGATAATGTATTAACATTCTAAGGAGATATTCTCTCTTAGTCACTCATGGGAGTTAGAGGGTTAATCACACCTATTAGTACCTGGCTAGAAACCACTCATTATTTGTTGCCAAACAGATGGAAGGGGAAGAGGGGGGAAAAGGGGGAAAAGGGGGAAAGGGAGAAAAGGGGAAAAGGGGAAAAAGGGCAAAAGGGGGAAAGGGGGAAAGGGGCAAAAGGGGCAAAAGGGGCAAAAGGGGCAAAAGGGGGAAAGGGAGAAAGGGGCAAAAGGGGCAAAAGGGGCAAAAGGGAGAAAGGGGGAAAAGGGGGAAAGGGGGGGAAAGGGGGAAAAGGGGGAAGGGAGAAAAGGGGTAAGGGGGGATTCAGTGGACAGAGTATAAAGGGAGAACTATAGGAATTTGACTGCCATTGAGGGGGGATCACTAGAACACTACAGAGCCTTAGCGGGGGATCAGTTAAATGTTCTTGTAACACAGCCAAATCCCTCTCATCTCCCCAACCTAGACAATTAAAAATTACCAGTTCTCAGTTGGGAGATGATTCTCGGTCTCACAAAAAAACAGACCCTTAAAACGCAAACCCCCGCAAAACTTGAAATCATGCAAATAAGTTGGAATAAGGGGTCAGCGGTATCTAGTCACAACAGTTTGAGTTTTTGAGGTCTGTCTTTTCATTACACCAATGATTTTATAGGTCTAACTAAACATTGAAAAATGTTTACGCCACTAACCTTTTCACTTTCCTTTCATTGTTTTTCATCTTTGGAAGATGCACTTGAAAGAGCCGGAAGGAATTCCTCTCAAAAACAGCGGCAAACAGAGGTTTGTTAAGACAATTTGTTAGCATTAATGGCATTCGCTCCATGTCTATCAGGCCTATGAGGTTGCCAGAGTTTCCGTGAAACAATCGCGCAACTTGGTCATGGCAACAGCATACAAAGTGCACTCCATCATTGAGAAGTTCACAATACATTTCAGCATAGATAATGATTTTATGTTCACATGGTATATCGTGCATTGTAATTCCTGTAGCTGCATTCAAGATTTGTAATCCACTACCTCTTTCACGTGAACACCATGTAACAACAAAGTCTCCATTGTTTGAAATTAAAGCGCGAGGACGTGTACATCCCGTCTCATCATGAAGAATGTTTCTCTTCCACAAATGCTCCTTTTTATTCCAAACTGCTATTGTAATGACACTGCCTACAGGAAAGACTACAGGACGGCAAACTTTCTCGCTACAGGCTACGAATTGAAACTTGCTATTGCAAGCAACTGAAGTAATGTTACCCTCCACCATAGTTGAAAAAACAATCTCACTATTTGCAATGCTTAAAACGTCCACTTTGGAGCAGTTATTCTTACAAGGTCTTTGACAACCTACTAGTTCATCAGACACAGGAAACAACCTTTCCAATGAATCGATTTGTGAGAAAGATCGAACACATCGTGATAATTCAAAATCCCACAACTCAAGTATGTTGCCGACTGCTTTCTTCATCAGAAGCACTCCTTCTTTCACAGGTAGCAGGTCCAACGCAGTCTGAAATTTTCGAACAGTTTTCTTGCTCTCAAAATAGACATACACCATGGAAAGCATATCACCTATGAGTTTTCTTTCCCAAGAACTATGGGAGGTTTCTCTAATGTAACAACAACTTCCATCCACAGAAAGTGTCACATTCATGTCACCACAATACTGTTTTCCTTCACTTCTGTCATGGCTGGGGCAATCTTCAAATTGATCATGATGGATCATAAAAATTTCTTTATGAAAGGGGCTACAAACGACAACAGTTTGTTTGTTAACCACTGAGAGAAATCCTGACCTGAAGAAGGGAATTGCCTCCGATAGCATTGTGTTAATGTGGTCTTTAGATTCCGAAATCAGGAATTTACTCTCATCGAAGGATTTACACTCCCATGGCCACCACGAGACATCTTCGATTTCTTGAAAACAGGATGCACTTTCTAGGCACTCATCTTCGCAGAAGGAAGGGACTTTACGTCTGTGGCAAAGTAGCTCAAACTGGGCATTATCGCCCAAAAATCCACAAATAATCTCCTGGTTATCAGGAGAAAAATGCATCAGCGAACAAATGCTGGGACTAGCAATATCACAAATAAAATGAATGTTCATGTTACTTAACTTATACAAGCTAATATGTTTTGATTTATCAGATATTGCCACCAATGTCCCGTCAGGAGAAAATGCAAATGACGTCATATTCTTTGTGCACTCGAAACGAGTAATCTCTCTTCCATCTGACATACTCCACAAAACAACATCTCTTGGATTTGCAGGGCAATCTGTCAATATTTTAGACCTATCTCCGCAAAATGCACATATGTTGAAGAAGCAATTACTTTGAGGAAAGAGTTGCTGTACATCTCCGTTCAAGGTGAACACATCTCTTAAACTTCCAGGTATGACATAATCACCGTCAGGGTGAAATGCAACAGAACGGTAAAATGACATTGATGACTCCCACGTCCAGCCAAAGAAATCAAGAGTCAACTCCCTCACATTGCGAACGGCACAGTTCGGGGCAAACCTTGGAATGCCAAATGACTTTTCTATGAATGCGGAATGCAACCAGAGTCGATCGCCACTTTGCAGCGACCAGAGCTGAATGCTTTTGTCAACGCACTCACAAACCATGTAATCCATTTCTGGAGACACATCAAAACATGCTACCAAACTATTACAGTCAAATCGCGCTTGAATTCCCGTTTGTCCGTAACTATCCTCTTTGTTCACGATTTCGATGTAGGGTATCTCTGGATATCTTTCTTTGAGGACATGATTGGCCTTTGAGGAAAATTGCGGGCCTCCTTCGTTAAGTATTGCTTGAAAAAACTGCTGTGGATGGCAACGAAGCCTAGCTTTGTATTTTCTCATTACAGTAATGGCGGAGGTCACAGCAAATTTTACAGCAGAAGGCAAAACTTCAAAAGATTCTAGTTTTTTAATACTCAAGATATCCTGAAATCCTGAATCACTATCAATGCAAAGCTTTGCATACACAAGTTCTAGATCTGTCACGTAATTTTCGACAAGTTCTTCAAGTTTGTGGGGAATTTCTTTGTCTCCCATCACATCCAGTAGGTGCTGTACACCATACCGCAGGGCATATATCTCGGTGTCACTGAAATCTCCACCATGAATCCCTTTGCGCTTCAAATCGTTGAACTCAGTTTCACAAAGCCTTGAAAGGATCTGACTACCTTCATCTCTACCCACTGTAAACTCGTGACGTCCACGAATGGTTGTGTCTATAAGCCAGTCTTTGACAGACTTGTGAAATATGTGAATACGTCCGTCAATAACTGGTAGAAGGGTAGAAATGCAGGAAATAACCTTGTTCACCTTCCGATGTGAGGAAATTGCACGAAACTGAAACATCTTGGGGATAAATCCAAGTGGCAAAGGTTCTTTTGCAGCCATAACAACAGATAGAAAACCTAAAAAATTTTCTTCGTCGATTTCCAATTCTTTACAAAACTCTTTCTCCAAGCGTTTAAAATAGGACAGGTAAACAGAAGAGATACCTAATGGCAAGCTGCCATCTAAATGGTTGGGTGTTGGTAGAGGAACGTTTTTCTGAATAAAGTCTACTAAAAAGTACGCATACAAGATGACACCATCGGACTTCTCAACCAGAGCATTTAAAACAGCTTCTTTATCACTGTTTGGAATTACTTGGTCTAGCTGCTTCTCCAAGAACAGTCGAATGTCCCTTTTGTTGTCATCGTCACTTGTTTCCAGGTACAGAGGTTGTAAGTCGCTAAGGCTATTAGAAATGATAACTTCTGGTCTCGTGGTCACAAGAAAGCGAATCCATCGAGGAAGCTTGACGAAGTGGTTAACTATCACATCCAACAATTCATTGCGCCCCTTGTGCTCACTTTCATCCAAGGCGTCCAACACCAAGAGAAGGTTTCTACCGGGATCAGTGATTTTGCTGAGCGGCTCCTTGAAAAGTAATGCAAAAAGTTCCTCTACTCCCATGCTGTTGATTTCCATGCCCAAATTTCTTGACAGCTGCTCAAAAAGAGCCTCTTTGTATTCTGGTAATGCGCGACATAGGTGACTGGCCAAAGATTGAAGCATCAACTGAGGATTTCGATAGCGCACGTTGTTGTGTTGACAGAAGTGGCTCCCCGACAGTCTTCCAGCTTCTTGCATTCTCTTGCAAGTGACTGCTGAGATAACCGACTTTCCCATCCCTGCATTTCCACTAATGACCATCACACGATTTGGGGAACTTCTGTCATCAAGCCAACCCTCGATTTTTTTAAAGATCCACTCACGAGTTCCTTCCTGGAATCTTGACACATGAAACTCAATGTCCCCTTCAAACTCGGACTTTGCAAGGACGTTCAGAATCTCTTCTGTTCTGTTAGCCTGCCCTCTTTGGTTTAAGTCTTCAATACTTTTTTTCACTTCTAATACCTCTTCTTGTATTTTGGTTTGAGTGTGACATACTCCATGCAGCTCTGACTTAATTTGCTGTAGCATCTCAGCACCCTGTGTTTGGTTTTGGTGTACCATATCGATAGTTTGGTTGATTTCTTTTAGTTGTGACTTAAGATCCTTCTCACTATCAGCCCACTCAAACAACATTTGAAGATAATCTTCCTCTCCACAGTACTCAGCCTTTAGTCTATCTACGTCTGCTTTATTTAGCCCAAGAGCAACAAGAACGTCACTTATTTCCCTCCAAAGATGGGAGAATGTTGATGAGTCGATGCCAGTGGTGGACACGTGACCATATAACTCATTTCGAAAGAACTTTATGCGAGCAAGGTTAGCCTCTAAGGTAGTGTCACTCAAGGGTGGTTTTTTGTGCCACCCTGAGGGGGGAGGAGAAAGCCCACAAATCTCAGTCAGCAGAAGAAAAAGAAGAGTTATGTCAAAATTGTTTGAATCTGGTGTACTCCCACTGGGTGGAAACAGTTTGTCCCACTGAGGCTTATGTAAAACCCTTCTCTTCAGTAGATTGCACAGTTTTGGATAGTTAGCAGTGAGATCCATAGCCAGGTTTGCGGGAGAATGATGGCTGTCAAAAACCATTTTTAAAACTGTGGTTCCACCATCTATGAGAAGTCTGCTGAGCTTGGCTCCATTTGTCTTCTCTGTGGAGCTCACCAGGGGTGAGGGTGCAGAAGCTGCCATTTTAACTCAAAATTGAAAGGCACAGTCCTCCAATTCTACCTAAAAAGGAAAGAAAAGAACATGGTACATTCTCATGTATGTATGTATGTTATGCAAGAAGAAAATCTGGATTTAGTAGGCAGGCAGGCAAGGTGTATCATGGGGAAATCTGCAATTAATTCAAAGCCCTTTCAATCATGTCCAATTCTACTCATATCAAAGCTCTCTAATGTAAAGGATCATAAGGTTTCTAAATGTATCTTAGCATGAAAATCGACCAGTGATAAACAATGGACATTGGGCTCCAAGATGTATTAGAAATGCCTTTGGTGAGAAAGTTCATTACATTCTACCTTCAGTTAACAAAACTTCATTTCCTTTTTAAAGCCACCAAACCTTCTTTAGGGGTTCAGTCTCACAAAGCAGAACACTTTTTTTGTTTGAGTTGAAAGATCCCAAGGTAGGTCCTCAAAACAATCTTTCTTTTTTCAATGTGGCTAAGCAGGAAGGAGAAATTTTCACACTTTGCTACTATACAGTTACCTTAATATGGTATTGATTTTTCAAAAAATATTTTTGCTGATGGACGCCATATTTCAGCAGACAATTGATTACTTTGTGTAAGAGCTAAATCTCTGCTTAATCTCTCAAAATTTTGAAAAAAAATCTGATATGATTGGTACTCAAATAAAGCAACTAGTGGAATCTGAAGCAATTGTACATGTTACATACAGTGTATTTGACACATATTCCACTTCTGTGTTTCAGTGTTTCAGTCCAATTTGTTCATTTTGGCCCTGAAAAGCCCTATTTAGGGAGTGGTCAATTGAGTATACATCCACTCAAAAATGTTTGAAATTTTGACAGTTTCTGTCTTTGGCACTTTGATATATCCAATGAGAGCTGCATGTACAATTTCTGTAAGGATGTTCTGATACATGTGTGGTGTTGTGTACCTGTTGGTAGCAATTTTTATAGGTTTAATTAGTGTGAATTTCAGTTTGGAATTTCCAACAAAATAGCAAGCCCTGCCCCTTATTCTTCTTCTTTTTCAAGAGTTAAAAAACAATCATTCGAACAACATGTTACACAATCCAGAGAAGTGAAACAACTCTTCATATCAGTCAAATTTTTTTTCATAATTCAATTTCTGCCTGACCTATAGTGTACATGTACATGCTGGATTGGGTAACTTAGAAAGACGTCACCTGAATAACTTATCAAATCAAGTATTCTGTGACATTTCAGAGCTAAACATCACATTCTGCAGCTGGTATCAACGGATCCCAATTTTCTTACTCTACCTCAGTTCACTAACTTGTAATTATTGGCAGTGTTTTTGTACTTCAAAAAATAATTTATATGAAGACAACTTTTCAGGGTTTTCAACATTTCTGTAAAGTAGTGGACATATTCCTGAAAGCTCTGGAAATGACATATTTTTTGTTGTGGCAAGGTGCCTTGCAAGTCCTGAAGGCACAAGCTACCTAGGGGGGTCAAGGGAATGCCCTTCAAGAAATTTGTAAGATAGAAAACTCAGAAATGCTGTTTCAACCTTTTGAGAATCCAAGAATCGGCTTCCCAGGTAGGGCTGAAGTTTACACAAATTCTCTTTTTGAGTAGGAATGATAACAAATAGTCACCCCAATTTTGTTTAAATGAAAAGAGAAACCAATCAAATATTCCGCATGATTAGCAAAGAAAGAAAAGTAGTGTAGCAGGTTTAGACAAATTAATTGTCTATTCTGTGATCCTTTGGGCCCAGTTGTTCAAAGGCTGATTAGTGCTAACCCTGGGTTAAATTTTAATCCGGGTTTCTATATTTCTCTGTTCAAAAGCTGTTTTGGAATAATTTTACCCATTGTTTTTAGAGCATTCAATTATTGAATTGTAGTAAAAAAGAAATAAACTGAATTGACTCTTCATGCTTTCAGATCTAAAATCAAATTTCACACTAACCCCAGGTTATCTTGGCCCAGCTTATCTTGGCCCAGCTTATCTTGGCCCAGCTTTGAACAACTCGGCCCTGGTCAGCAAGTTCATGAGATGCTTAGTGAAAAAAAATTATAGTGATTAAAAAAAAAAACAAACAAACAAACAAACAAAAACAGAAGCTAAAATATTGGCATCAAAGTACTAGCAATGGAATGAAAAATAACCAGATGAAGCGTCTGGCCTCAGGCTCAAATGAAAACCTTGACTATTTTGTAATGGTAACCAGGTTTAACCATAATGGTAGTTTTACTTAACATAACTGAGGTTAATTTCAACTTTTGCTTCAGATGAAGAAACTCGAATTAAAATGAAATACCTTTGAATATTAATTTGAAGTCATGGTTAGATTTTCTGAGTTGCATACAATCTGTGATCACTGCTCTTAAGATGCATTTTAAAATCATCTTTTATTCAAACAAGTCCGTAATAGTTACATCATAATGTTAACAATGTTAACAATACATGTTTTCTAGTGGATAAGAATATTTTTTCTTGTGTTGATAATAATCTCTCACTTGAAAATGAAATTTGTATCACCTTTGGCCACAAAAGATCCTCTGTATATCTGTGTGCTTACTATTGTCAAGGTTGTCAGATTGATGAAAATGGTTATCAATGAAGATGGTTGTCGTACAAAGTAGATATGATTGTTTAGAGCAACTTAAATAAAGGTCAATGTACATGTCAATTTATAAGTCAATTTACATTTGAATGTACATGTAATACACAATGCATCACAAATCCCTATCTTGCAAAATTTATGGAGCTTTCTCTTTACTTTCTGTTTGTAAGGTCTGCCACACAATTCTTATGCTGTTGGTTCAGAAAATTTGATATTGAATCCACCAATAATTCCCAAATTGATATTTTTCTTTATTCTCATCGCTCTTCCGCTTGATATTGTATTGATATTGTGTGGAGAAATTATGCCTCGATCACTAGATCATAGGAGTTAAAGGGTTAAGTTCCTTAAATGTAGTTAGCATTATTGACGATGTAATTCAAGAGGTTTGAATGAGAAGAAGCCTAGTAGCATGTTCCTTTAAAACATTGAAATATTCACAAAACAATTGGTTACCCTGAGAAACATTGCCCTCCCAAAGTGAAAATTGTCAGTCTGGAATTCAGCAGTACAATTTCCTTTATTACATTCTTGAATTTTATGAATAAAATAGTGGTCAAAAATCCAAATTTCAATTTCAATAGTTCTTTTCTCCTGAGGGCACAGATTGGCCTTCCTCCCCTTCCCTCATAGCCATCCTATCCACCCATAAATGTGTGCCTTTAGCAAGTCACACACAAGGTACACCTGTACATGAATTGATAGTTCCTTGAGGTAACATGGAAAAATTATTGATTTCCTTGGAAACCAGACATCAGTTTCTTGCTCGATTTCATTAACAATATTCTACCAATCCAACGCCTTTCATTTCCGTGCAGTGTACCAAAGAATTTAAAGTGTTAGACAACAATGAAAATAGGAGGGAAAATATTTGATTTCATTCTCAATTAAGCCACTACTTGAACTCAAAGAGAAAGGATACGCTGTCAACTGTTTTTAACAATGTGCACGAGTAACATCGACATCACAAAAAGGAAAAGCGAGGGCCAAGAAAAGACGATAAACTTCTTTTTACTTGGATTTTCACTGTTCCATGCAGACTTCATTCAAACATGTGAATTTCTCCAGACTCAAGGTGAAATTCCACGACTTTTCCGTGACCTTGAAGAAATATGTTTCATCCGAACTTTTTCCTGATTTAACTTTTTTGAATGATATCATCTCAGATCGCAAAATTCAAAACAGAGAAATAATTAAAAAAACAGGATATTTATGCTGTCAATAAAGAAATCAGGATTTCGAGTTATTCAATTGCTAATTTGTATTCTGAAATGAAACTCTTTTCGATCGCAACATATTCAGGTCGACACCGCGACTGAAACAATTTTAAAACAGTCCTGAACTACGCTTAAATCACCACAGCGATACATTCTCAGCTCTTCAGGAAATTCTAACGAAAGTTTAGAATAAAAGGAAACTTCCTTTACCTTCGAATTCTTAAATTTTCTGACGTAGAATCTTGGGAATCGAAATCTAAGAAGCAATTGATGATTTAACATCGATTTTCTATCCCTTTTCATGCAAAAATCTAACATAACTGAATACACTTACCACACTAAAACGCTTCTTAAAGCATAGCTTTTATGCCGAAGGCCCAACTGAAAATTGAAGGCGGAAATACCTAAAATTCCACCAGTTTCACCTTCTCTCTTGTCCAGTCTCTTACTGCCCTCTCACGGAACCTCCTCCCCAGGGGATTAGTGGCACGCTCAGACAAGGCTCAGAAAGGCTCGGATGTGGTCGTTCTCTGTGTTTTCGTTACCTTCTAAATTTTATTCGCTTAAAAAAGACTCTAGATTGTTTAAAAGCGTTGTTCAGCTAATATTATGAAGCGAAAAAAAGTTTCTTATAAACTCGAAACCTCCGTCGGGACAAGAGCGACTTCTCAAGGGGTCCTCAAGTGATAGCGAATTTGTGCAGAAGCAATCTTTTTCGATGAATCGAGGATATGTTGTTCACTATAAGAGATCTGAAAGCAGATGAAATCATTCTCGAATCAATTGATCCTTTTCTACTCTTGGTTATTTTACTTTGGTTTCCCTAGCAACCTAGCAACGGGATCAATGAGGAAGAACACAGAAGAGAAGTTTTTCTCCCTCCCTACCCTAACCATCTTTTCGAATCCAGGCTTCCACGTCAGGCTCGGAACGCCTGACGATAATTGAGTTTCTGAATCTGTTATGTAGCACGATGCCGGTCGATAACAGGAGAATCGCAGGGCCTGAAGTCACCCAGCCCGTCATTTTCACAGGAAGAAAGGCATTTGATAAACCTCTGGTACGAAAGGAATAGTATCCTCTTCTTTTTCAGCTTTCACTGTGTTCCTTCGTTCATGACTTTGTCTCTCACTTCAGATAACTGGTGACGGTTTACGAAGAGATGGCCGGAAAACAGACGAACTTCGACCGATGTGTAAGTTGACTCCTCAACAGATAAACTGAAGTAATTTAAGGGAAACGATGAAATATGAAGTTTTATGAACGCACCCATCAAAACAAAGCATTAAGTTCTGAAAAATTAAAAACAAAAAACAAAAAAAGCGAGTGTATCATAATATGTATAATAATTATACTAAAATAATTCTTATGAAACAAAATTATACGAAGAAGTTCTTTATAACTATGATTAAAACTAGTACAATTATTATAATTACTATTACAATAATTATTATTATTGTTACAGTTTTGCGTTCAGGGGTAGTCAGTCAAGCCAGAGGCTCAGCTTACATTGAAATGCAGAACACCAAAGTCACATGTGCTGTGTATCCTTATACGATTATGTACATGAACATGTACTTTTACAAATTAATCGATCCATCTCCACAACGTTCCAAAGGGACAGGGTAGACATCCCTCCTCTGGGATATTGTCCTTTTGAAAAATTTAGATCCTTTGAATAAAGGATAATTGTTTTCTTTGTGTCTTTGTGTTTCCAATTCAAATCAAAAATTGAAAATCATTGTCAAGGTTTGTGACAGTCAGGTTGATGTGTTCAAAAAGATACAATGTTGCAAATTGCCCTTTTGATGCTCTGTTCATTGTTGACTTTATTAACAATGTATGATTTATAGAAACATGTTTATTGATTATTTGTACTGGACACAAAGAAAGAAATGTCAAGTGAGAACTTTCATGTTCAATACTTCTTTTTTTTTAATCATTTCAGTTTAGAATAAGAACAAAAAAAATCATTTTTGCCTCTTGACTCAGTGTTAGATATGGGCCAAGAGAATCACAGAGACAGCAAGAGTTTAGTGAAAGGGTAATAGTAAAATAGATATAATATAATTTATAAGTCACTATATAATAATGTACATTTAACAGTACAGCTATTATGCAGAATGCTTCATAAAAGTTCTTTTGAATAATGAGCAGTTTAGAAGATGTTTAATTATCATTATGATAGATATTGTGATAGTTTGGTTTTTGGTGTATTTTGTTAATGTGATCATTTGCTGACTTTAGGTTTCCTAAACAGAAATTTTAGTATCAAACATGAAAAGTTCTACATGATTCAAGATAAGGAAATTGAAGCTGGATTGAAGAACTTTTGAAAGGAAATTAGTGATAAAGTCTGCAATATGTCTACGAAATATACTGAATTTATTATATCAATGAAATATGTGTAGCGCGCTGTGGGATGTTCTGCTTATTCTGTCTTTTTAATGTCTTAGAAATAACCTAGAAGTCTTATTTTACAGGGAAAGTTGACTTGTGAGTTCAAGTTTGCACCATTTTCATGCTGGCAAAGGCGACAACACATGCAGGTGATTATCACTAGCTGTTGTGAGGGAAGATTATTTTATGAACTAAATGATTTGATGAAGCAGCTATAATTTTTTTCATTTAAGATATAATTGGGGGCTTTGTTAACTTCCTTTTCTGGGAAGCTGGTTAATTAATGAAGATGACCCTTTGCTTTTTGTCCTGATTTCCTGAAAGTTTACTGGCAACCTCTTATACTCTAGGACCAGGTTGTTCAAAGCTGAATTAGGATAACCCAGGATTAGTGTGAAATCTGATTTCAGATCTGAAAACTTTAAAAGAAAATTCAATATAATTCATTTGTCTAGAATATGATTATTGAATTCTCTATAAAGAATAAAGAATCCTGAAGAGGCTTTTGAACATAGGATAAAGAAACTTGGTTTGAAATTTAACCTTGAGTTTATGCCAATTGACCTTCAAACAGCTCCATGAGGTACATTTAGTGAGGGCAGCACTCCCAACTTTGAACAATTTTTGCCATCATGGCTGATAGAAAGAAAGATATCTTTAGTTAACAACTATATTCTGTAAATTTGCTGATTTACAAAATTGGAAGCTTGTGTTCAGTAGTTAATCATTGTGCAAGCCACATGTACAAAATTTTTCCTTTTTTATTTAGAGGTTCAACACCATTTATGTTCTGTAGTTTTCTGTTTCAAAAATAGTTGATTCCCCTCTCTTTGGTTGTCTGAAAGTGATCTTTTTTTCTTTTCTTTTTTTCTTTGCTAAATTTCAAAATCCTTCAATCCACAAACTCTCTAGCATTCAATTACTTTCATTATAAACTAATGACTGGAAATAGCCGTATGAGACTCTTTTTTTTTTTTTTTTTCATTTCTGTTGTTCAGGATTCAGAAGAAAAGGAGCTATCTTCATTTATTGTTCAAGCTCTCCAGCCAGCCGTTTGCTTGGTATGTTTTCAAGAATTTTTGTATTCTGATGACTCAGCAGTTACAAACACAGTTGATAATGTAAACTGTTTATGGTAGTTTTTTCCTTTGTTTTTATTTTACTTAACACAAAATTAAAATGATAATAGTGGGCCCCTCAAGAAACAAATAAACCTAATCATGGGCTCTAAAAACTCTATGTCAACATGACATACTTAAACTTAGTTTCAAGGATAAAAACTGATCGAATTTTTTTGTAATTCATAGGAGAAGTTCCCCAAAGCTCAAGTTGACATCTATATTACTGTCTTAGAAAATGATGGAAATGGTTAGTCAGTGGGCATGACAACTGCATTTTGTTGTGCAAAAGTGTAGGAATCTGTTGTCGGTAGTGTAAATGCTAAAATGAGCTGGAATGGTCAAAATGATTTCAAATTATGGTTATATGCACAACGTGGTACTTACTTTTGGATAGGGAACATTCTCTTTGTAGCTCTGGCTGTATTGTGAACAAACAAAGGAAAAATTAAATTAAGACATTTAGTGGTCATTTTTACCTAAACTAGTCTTTCAAACCACAATACATGTATATTATATGTAGTAAGCTCAGCTTGAGTTTATAAAAATTGATGCTTTTTTCATTAAACCATCCTTTTAAATCCAACCTGATAATTTCTGATTGCTCACTCATAGTTCTTTACTGCTTTCTCATGCTGCTTGATGTGGTACACTGTTAATTGTACACTTCTTGTTTGTTTCTTACATTCCATATGAGTTAATTTGCAATCTGTAACTGTCATCTTTCATCAGAAAAGAATTGTGGTAAAATTTTCACCAATATGTAGCAGTCATGTAAATTATCTCAGGATAAAGTCTCCAGCATTTTGAAAAATCCACATGTATGATCTCATACAATAGAACTTGAGTAATTAAAGTTGACTTTTGTATATTTATTTAATTTGTAACCAATCTTGTTATTTCATGTACACACAGCTCTTTCTGCTGGAATAATTTGTGCATCACTGGCCCTTGGAGAGGCTGGAATAGAAATGTATGACCTTGTTTCCTCCTGTTCTTTGGTAAGGAAACAACTCTGCTTAAAAATTTTGGTGCAAGATCATTTCAATTTTGATATTTTAGTTTATGGATTTAGTATGGTATGACTCACATTAATTGTATGGCCTTGCATGCTTGTCAACAATTTCTTTTTAGCCTGAGGTGGTTGAGCATACAACTCTATTATACTGTTGATGTACCTTTTTTTTATCTTAAGTTTGCAGCATGAAATTATATGTAGAATTATTATCAAAAAATTTAAAAAAATAAAAATTATGAAATTTTCTTGGAAGTAAAAGGGTTCACTGATCGTTTATGACTTCCACAGGTGCAGAAAGGTGACGCATCACTGGTGGATCCCACATTTCAAGAGGTAAAGATATTTAGTGAACAAAAATAAAGGTTTAGTGGATTACTTATAATAGGTATAATACTTATTACAGGTCATATTCTTTTCTTTTTGATTCCAGTCTGTTGAAGATGCTCAGTAAATGAAACAAAGCACAATTATTTCTAATAGTAAACAGCACCATAGTTGCAGAGAGGTGAAAAGATAGGGAGGTCTGGGACAGGTTGCACAATGAACTCCCTAAGAACTATTTACCATACATGACTCAGGCCCTGACTTTTCTTGTTTTTCACTCTGTCATTTCTATTGTGCTGTTAACTATTTCACACAGAGTCAGCACTGGAACAGGTTAGTTTGATGTGGCTCTGACGAAGGGCTGATGCTTGAAATGTCAGCTTTGAAACTCTTTACAGTGGCCAATCTACATTATCAACTCAATTGATAAAGCCAAATTTTCTAGATTAATTCAACATTGTTCAGCTTTCAAACCTCTTTTCAATAACCTACCTTTAGGCCACTGTACAAGTTTCAAACGCATGATGCTTTGCACTTTTTGACTTCTTAGATAATGCAAGTTTTATTTTCATCTCTTCTTAATGAATTATCAGTCTTTTATTAGACTTCATCTTCAGATATTGATGGAAGGGTCACCATAGCATTTCTTCCTACTATGAATGTCATATCTGGTTTGTCACAAGATGGTGAATTGACACAGGATCAGTCCAACAAAGTAATTAGTTATGTGTTGCATCTGATCTTTGACTTTTATATTTAAATTTTCAGAGTAGCATAATTTCTGGCTGTATACTCACATGGCAGATTACACACTTGCCAGTTTTAAACATCAGTTGAAAATGCTACGCCAGATCACCTGCACCATTGGATAAATTGAATCTCAAGAACAAGGAAGACCATAAAAGAAAGTTCTAGCAATGACAAATTTGCATGGTGCAAAATTATTGTGAGTTTTCTTTATTATTAATGGTGGTACTTCTGAGTGTTTTGAAGTTAATGTTGGGGGGGGGGGGTAGGGGGGAGAGGTTAGGGTGAAGGGGGAAGGGTAAAGGAGGATAGGGTGAAGGGGGATAAAGGTGAAGGGGGTAGGGTGAAGGGGGATAGGGTGAAGGGGTATAGGGTGAAGGGGGTAGGGTGAAGGGGAAAGGGTGAAGGGGAAAGGGTGAAGGGGGATAGGGATGAAGGGGGTAGGGTGAAGGGGGATAGGGTGAAGTGGGTAGGGGGAAGGGGGATAGGGTGAAAGGGGTAGGGTGAAGGGGGGTAGGGTGAAGGGAGTAGGGGGAATGGGGATAGGGTGAAGTGGGTAGGGGGATAGGGTGAAGGGGGTAGGGGGATGGGGTGAAGGGGATAGGGTGAAGGGGGTGGGGGGTGGATCATATACTGTACTTGGCCAATTCACATACCCCTTCTCAAATTTTCCACATGTTAAATGGTTTTTGAATAGTTTCTTTGCACAGCAAACTTCTTTGCCATCTGTTACAGGATTTGATCTTCTCTCTGAGTACAACTTTTGACAATTAGTGCTCAAAGAAATAGCTATTAACACGTATTTGCAAGAAATAGTCCCACAATATGTTATTTTACTGAGTGCAATCCTGTTGAAATAAATGATGGGGCTCTGCCACCCCTCCCCTGGCAAAAAATAATGTAAGATATTGAAATTAACTCTATATTATAAAATAATTCAAATAGTACGCGTGCTCTGATTGGCCATAAAACCATTTTACATGAGCGTATGTGAACGCGGTTTTCGTTCCTCTTTCATTAGTTATTTTATAAAAGAAATGTAAAATGGTTTCCGTGTTTACATAGCCTGATGTAAACTCGCGGGAGGTTGGGAGAACACTCGATAAGCTGGAAACCACTCCGCTTCGCGTCGTCAGGGCTATGTAAACACGGAAACCATTTTACATTTCTTCATTAAAGAACACAGAATGACGTATCATCAATGTTCAACAAAGTTCCTTAATATTTAGTTTTATATTGTAATTTTCATCTATCACTTTTTTTTTTATCCTCAGGCCATAAAGTGTGGTATGGAGGGTTGTGCAAGAATTTTTCCAGTTCTTCAAGAACCGCTCGTTAACACTGTAAAGCGAACTGTGAATTCCAACGATAAAAGCTAATTTGAAAGTTTTCTGTAGTATATATGTCAAGCTTAAAATCCTATCTTGAGGGAAAAGCAGTGAGCTGTAATGTCAAGGATCTTTGCTAAAAGATGAGACATGTCTTCTGTTGTCGGAGATCTACTAAAGTTTGCTTTGGGGATGAAACAGTGCCTATATCTAGAGCTTCCAAAAAGACCCGGCGCCCGCTGGAGCTCCGGCGGGTATTCTGTTGTAAATCGCCGGGTATACTTTGCAAGCTCTCAAGCAAACTCAAGAAGTGAGATCTAAAACCTAAAGACTTAATTAAAGCTGTATTTAATAATATGAAACACTCCATCCCCACATCTCCCCCAGATAACTCTTTTCAGTTAACTTCACAAATCTCTGTTGAAATGGGTACACCTCACCTCTTACATTGTCCTTATCGAAAGACAGTGCTCCCTCTGCACAACAAGTTTACGCTTTGACGGGGATAGACTATTCGCAGGTTAGGAAAGTGGAGGAAAAAAAAAACCGTGACAAGTACAAAAACAAGAAACGAACTATACGTGAGTCTTAAGTTGCGTTTGTAGGAAATGGAAGAGGATCAAAATATCTATATTTATATACCTTTGCCTCCAAAGTTTCCCTGCAGCCGATCAATCGCTGAACTTCGTAGCGATACGCAAGCAGTTTAAATATACTTCGACACCAAATTGATGTCCAGAAATCGTGAAACAGTTACGTGAGGCTGCAAAAGCTTAGCGCTTGTGATTAAGTTAACAATGCATATAGAGCATGATAGGTCATTTACTAAGAGGCAATAAGTGAGAAATTTTTTGATGCAAGGCACCAAAAAAGCCGAGAAGTTGGAAAATACAAAAACAGTGTACAGCGGAAATAAACGTGCTTTGAGTAGTTACCAGATCCCAGATATTTGAGAATTATCTTCTAGTTCTTAGAAACTAAAATATTGTTTGTGCCGACAGCATTATTTATTATTACTGACAACGACAACAAAGAGTTGTGATCGGTTTGAAGAGGGTCTCAATAGGGTGATGGCTTTTACGGCTAACGGTTAAAATTTTGGCCAATTTACGGCTAACGGTTAACATCTTTCCATTGTTTCCACCAGACATATTTTTTACGGTTAACTTTTTTACGACTAACAGTTAAAATTTTTCAATTTTTACGCCTAATGGCTAAATGTTTTGGCCGTATTACGGCCAACGGTTAACCCCATTGAGACCCTCTACGAACTGAAATAACAGGGGTATGGTGCTCAAGGTGATTCCTCAGAAAAAAAAGTTGTTGAACAATTCAGTTTTTTTAACTTTCCGTAAATATTCCCTACCAATGACTGTGTTGAAGAATACAATGTAAAAGATAGGTCAAATTAATTCTAACCCCACTTATGCCTGTTCTGGCACTAAGCACACGCGACATTTTATCGATCGGTTCACAGTACATTTCTGGAAGCATGGGTGCTTAAAGTAACATTTTAAAAAAACTTAATAGGTAGAAAGTCTCGAGCGTATGGAACAACTTGATACATAATTTGTGAAAAAATTACGCAATTTTTAAACTACATCGACTCAGAACGTTCCTCGAGTCGTTGCTTTCAAGGTTATAATTTGCAAAATCGATTAACAGGTTTTGTGCACGCTTTTAGCCATATCTCTTTTTCCCTTCGATTAAATTTTGATACTTGTCTAGCTTAAAGGGGACGATCTGTACACCAAAATTATGGAACAAAAAATATAGGTCACCGTGCTCGTTCATTACCCAGAGACAATCGTACCTCTTTACCTGGTCTATTTTGTGAAAAACAATACCGTGTTCTCGGAATGCGCGCGCGCTTATTCGCCTGATTACGTGATTTTTATGCGCATTACAAGATGCGCAGTGCAATACTGAGGAATCGCCTCTAACGATACTGGAAATCCTGTATCACTTTTTAGTATAGCTAATTAATTCGGTCGATGTCTTAAATCATTTCAGCGATTTTCAATCAATCATTTTTAATTTTTGAGAGATGGGCTTATGACTTTTAACAAAACTGAGATTGATTAAATAAAAATATGTTTACCATTTTTTGGACCATTTAAAACTACATCAATCAGTAGCATTTACTAATACAACCACCTCCCACCCCGCCTTGCGCACTAATATACTGCATCCCACCGCTCCCTAAGTACTAGTGGTCTACCTCCCCACGATAATATGGTCCAAAGAAAGGTCCAAAAAAGGGTCCAAAAAATGGTCCGATAATCCAAGGGTCTAATGGTCCAGTTCATACTTAACTCTATGTCCTACAGTGGCGCAAGATGAATGACGATAAAAGGAACAGACGACCATATGGTCATCCTGAAATTGCGAGATCAATTTCCAATTCACCTGAACATAGGTAAACGATATCTGTCTTCCGCTTTAACACTACAATAGCGCAAGATGATTAGACGATAAAAATAATAGATGACTTGTCGTCCTAAATTTTTCAGATCAATTTCAAACTTTTCCTGACCATAAACACTGTCTTTTTCAATTTGAAATTAAGAAGCAGCGGAAAGAATTACAATGTAAATTAAGAACAGATGACTTGAAGAAATTCTCTTACTCTTCATATCAAATCTCTCGCCTCGGACTTATTCTTTGACCACCGGTAAACATCACTGACAGTCTTTAACTCAAACTGGAAAAATCGGCTTACAAGTCGACAGAGGGTCCTTTCGGCAGACTTAAGCAATCACAGAGGATATTTTAATTATACTGGACAAGACATGCATTTTCTCAACTCTGTTCATCGCTTGCGTACCAGATAATCGAGGAGTAACTCCTAAGGATTGGCCATTCGAGAAAGAAGAAGATTAAGTACACAGATGACAAAATGTGTTACATATTGATTGGCTTTTGTGTATTCAGTAGCTTATGTTACTACTCTGATTCCTGTATACCATGCCGTTTCCTTCGCTTGTTATTTTATATAAATAGTTAATGCATTGGTGTTTATCACAAATCCTACCGCTGATTGAATGGCAATAAAGGCTTTGCCAGTTGAGCGCTCGTCTGAGATGTCAGCTGTCAATACTTGTGTGAACATGTTTGATTTACATGTACATGTTTGATTTGATAGTTTTTCTCGTTCCGACTTGAAGTAGAATGAGGAACGGGTTGATATCACATCTGTTCACTTAACTTATAAAAGGCAGTCATTTTCCTCTTTTGTGTGTGTGAGTATATGAGTCCTACGTCCAGAGAATTCATAGTAAAATAAATAAGTTATAAAAACACCATAAACAAGCAGAGTCAACAGAATGTTCATAATAGGTCGGTTTTTTCTGGGGGGGGGGGGCTTGAAAACACGAGGCACTTTTTAAATTACTGGAAGCATTTTCAAAGAAAGTTCCTTAAAAAGAATAATGATAACAATGATGATAAATATAATGAAAATGATAATAGCAATAGTAGGAGTGGAAGTATGTTAAAAGTACTGATGATTAACAATGATAATAATTTCAATTCTGTATTCAAGACAACTTTGGCCTGAAGACATTGATTCCGCGCTGACCAGTAATTTCTGAGACGCAAACTATATACTCCGCTTTCATCACAGCGAAAATACCACAAAAGTTTTAAGGACATTTCGAGTGTTTCGCAGAACTAAGTTAGTGAGAAGAGCCTCTTCTCAATGATTTTCCCTTAACTTCCATTTTTCATTCGATGTTCAAGGTAATCACAGAAACAAGATCTTGGATCATAGAAAGTGATGAGCACTCATAAAGTAGACAGAGACACAAGAGAACACAGCAGAGTGTGGGCTGCTTTATCTTTCTGTTTATAAAAACAAACAAACTAATAAACGGACAAACAAAATTTGGAAAAATTACTTGGAGGGATGTATCAGGTCTTTACTTGGATAAAAGGTCTGAGGTAAATACTTCATGAAATCTTCGCAACTTGCGTAACACTCGAAATTGGAAATGGTTGTGTATATAATTTTAAAATGGTTATAGAAACAACAACAGTTAACTTTAATTGTGCTCTCTTTTCCAGTACTCCTTTAAGCAAATTCGTGCCAAAATCAAAGAAAAAGATTGTATGTGCAGTTGATACGTACTTCCTCATTTGCGAGCAAAATCTATTGTAGCCAGTCGGGCACGTAATCAGTAGTGTGTAGTATCGATTACACGAGGAAGGCAACAAGAGGTGAACCCCTCGGGTGCCCATTTAAGATTTCTAATCTTTTGGAAAATAAAAAGCCATTAGATACGGTTAAAACTGCATATGTTTACGAATATTCTTAGAAATCTCCTTCCTAGCGCGTAGGGCGCTTTACATACAATGCCAGCCGTAGTTTACCGAGTAAAAGAGACTGTGCGTTCTCAGTAATGTGTGATGAGCTGACAGAAAAGCTCTTCTAGTTGAGCTTCCATTCTGTCCGGCTTGCTTCATTCCAACTGGTAATTGAACCTAAAAAAAGAGGAAAAATAACCACCAGTTACAACAATGACATCATTGCAGGATAATATTAAGGTTAATTATTGTAAATAGAATAAGTGAGATGGTAAGTTTTTTTAGTATCAACATGACTGACTTTGAGTTTTAATGACTTGATCTACTGGTTAGTGTGGAATGGGCGAGCAATTTAATAAGCTACAAATAATTATCAGTATGCTTTATCATTTTAAAGGACATACAGCGGATCAATATCAGTATCTGGGCAACTGCCCACCTACCCCTCCCCTAACCCAACATTAACCTTAACTTGTTGTCAATTGACTGTTGTTGAGTTAGGGGAGGGGTAGGTGGGCAGTTGCCCAGATACTGATATTGATCCCATATAGCAATGCTACCTGACTAATAACTGTAATGGGACTGACTGAAGTCCGATTCGTTCCGTAATCATACGAGTGATTAACGAAATCGGACCACCGCGAGGCGGGAGTCCGATTTGTTAACCTCGAGTATGATTACAGAAAGAATTGAACGACATGAAGTCCTGCTACTAATTAATAAAAATTATGACAAAACCAAGATATCGATTTACATCGATGAAATGCTTGACAAAAGCGCGCGCACACGATGTGTTCGGTCCACTTACACAAGCATGACGTCTTAACCGTCTCTTTAACTGTCCTATTACACTGTCCAATCATAAGCATGACGTGTACCCTATCCTATCAGTGCTCAAATCGGGCTGGTGAGATATATGCAAGCTTGCCTCTTACAAGTAAGGAGATGGCACTTACGAGTAAATTATACCTCAAGATTCTACCTTCCTCTTATTACCAGAGGACAACTATTTGTACCCTATGCGTTATGGTGTTTGGTTTCAACTTAATATTATTTCAGTTCTCTTTCATCCTTAGATTTCACCAATCTTAACCGAATATATAAATCATTTTCTAACCTTTGTTTTCTACAACTTCTTTGGCTCTTGGTAATTCCACTTGAACAAATTTCATTCGGGTTTTTGACAATCCAATAGCAACAAGATGATTACTGAGGCAGGCATCTAAGCTGAACGGTTGCTCCCCAATGTCTAGCATGCTGAGCTGTTCGCCTGACCTCACATTGAGCAAACGAAGGAAATTGTCACGAGTGCAGCTAATCAGAATATCGGCGTTATCAACGAACTTGCAGTCGACAATGTTGTCATGATCTTCAATGAAGGTGTAGCATGTTTTTCCAGTTTTTGTGTCAAGAATATGAAGTCCATAGCCTGAATCTAGCGATCCCCACGTAACGAGAAACTCTTCGCTAGGAGAGAAGATAAAATAAGGATCGAAAGGAGACTCCTCGCACCTCTCTGAATGTCTGCACCAAATGGGTACTCCACAGTTATTTTCGCTCAAGCTGAATCTTATTTTTTCCTTATGTACAACATCAAATATTTCCTCAACGAAACATAATAGGATTTGGCTACGAAGATTGACTAAAACAGAATGTATTTTGTCGTTAGGACTCACAGTCGTCTTCATTGATGAAACAAACTCTCCGGTAACTGCGTTGAATATGTCTACAACGAGCATTCGAAATAACTGACAGGCAATAAAGGTAAATGAGCCAAGACAATGGGAATCGCTGAAACGTGTTGAGTCACCCGCCCATAAAGAATCATCCACAGCATTCTCTTCATCAGATGAAACATCGCCGACTTCAGGTGAGAAATGGCTAATTTCAGTCTCTAATGCAACATTTGGTGTCAATGATTCATCTTCATCCTTGCTTAATCGAGACCACTCCAAGCCCCACAATTCCTCTGATGTTATGATGCGGCGGTGTCTTTGACAAGCTATCGCCTCACTCGATAAAAAAGTTAGTTTCTCTACACCACGCAGTTTGGTAAGAGGTTTAATACATTCCAGGAGATCAAAACTCCACAGTTGTGGAGTATCTTGGCCAACAGACAGGATAATACCTGACTTGGTAGGTAAAAGAGACACACATCCACAGGTGAAAGTTTTTTTCGTTAAAATTTCTCTACTCGACATTCTTACAACAGTCACTAGTACCTCGCTAGCATTGTAATCATCATCACTTGAGCTAATAGAATATATAGCGTCTCCCTCCACAGACATTACAATTTCTCTGACCTTCATTTTAGTTGGGGCAGAATTGGTTGCACTTAGAACATCGACATTGACTGCGACGATGTAGTTAAAGGATGGACCACCCGTCAATACTGTTGTACTGTCCAGCTTCTTGAAGAATCCTGCAGAGAAGCATGGAAAAACACCACGTATATCATCAACCCAGTTGGAAAAGTAGTCGAGTACCGAATTTCCTGACTGAATTGGCCACAAGAGAATTTTACCTGATGAACAAAGGGCAGCAAGATTTGTCAAATCGCAAAATGTGAATTTCCGGTGATGATCAAACGTCCAGCCGTAATTATTCATTCCAACATGTTCTATCTCACATGGAAGGTGGCCACAACAAAGAACCTCGCCATCTGGGCTGAAATGCATTAATCCACAAGCCTTGCTAATGCGCTTGAGCAAAACAGGTGCATTCCATCTATCTATTACCTGCAAATAGATAGAACCTGTTAAGTCGGCAAAAGCGATTGTTGAACCATCTTCTGAAATTGTAAAAGCTGAAATGGTTTCTTCACACGTAAAACGGTTCAGTTCTGTCCCATCCTCCATACTCCACAAAGATAATTGTTTAGGATTATCAAAACGGTCGGTTAACATTGCTTTCTTATCCTTGGGGAATACGCAGTGAGCGAATTTGCACTCACTGTCGATGAAAAGCTCTACACAGTCTCCACTCAAATTGTAAACGTTCCTGAGGTTCCCCGGTAGGACATATTTTCCATTTGGATGAAAGATCACAGAGTTGTAAAAAGTCAAGACGTAACCACCAATTGGACGATAAGCACCCAAATCACTAAACACGCCATAAGGATGAACCCCCACATATTGTCTTGTGATAAAAGAAGGTCTTTTCCATTGGATGTTCCCTGTTTTAAGAGACCACAAATGGACTGTTCCATCACGGCATTCACAGACCATGAAGTTCATGTCAGCTGAAACATCAAAACATGCCACCCGATGAGAACCGTAAAAACGAGCTTTGACAGCACCATTTCCTTCTCCTGTGTGCACGTACTTGAGGTATGACACATGAGAAAGATCATTGTCAAGGATCGACGCGGCTATGGAAGACAGTTCAGGTAGGCCTTCGTTGACCAAGCTTTGAAAAAACAGCAGAGGATGGTCTCTTAAAAGAAAAGAATGCTTTCTAAGAACATCCTGAAGAAGGTCCAAGTTGGAACAAACTTCTTCATGTGACAGAGCAGGTCGAACGTGTTTTTGCACATTGTAGAGATCCTCCGAGGGGCAATTGCTATTTACACAAAGTTTAGCGTAAACAAGTTTCAAATCTGTTACGAAAGCCTCGATAAGACCATCAACCCCAGTAGTTACTGGGTCTCTGATAAATGAATCCACTTCAATCATGTGCTGGACACCATGCTGCAATGCGTATGTTTCAGTGTCACTGAAAGTGCAATTGTGAATGCTCCTTCTCTTTACGTTTTCAAGCTCAATCTTACATAGGTTAAAGAGAATTTCGTGTCCTTTCTTTTCATCCAGGATAAACTCATGGTCACCATAGACAGAAGAGCCAGACAACCACTCTTTCACCGACTTGTGGAAAAAGTGAAGACGATCATTGCGTAAAGGCAAAAGTGTAGAGATACAAGCGATCGCCTTCTTTATTGTACGATGAGCAGTGAAGGATTTTCCATCCGAATCGAACATATTCGAAACGAAAGCTATAGGCAATGGTTCACGAGAGGCTGTCAAGGCAGAAAGAAAGCGAAACACCTGCTCTTCTTCTATCTTTAACTCTTCACAAAGTTCCTTTTCTAACCGTTTAAAATGACATAGATAAACAGATGAGATTCCCAGCGGCAAGCTTCCTTCCAGGTGCTCAAGTGTGAGAAACAGCACATTCTCTTCGATAAAATCAATGAGATAATAAGCATAAAGGAATACACCCTCGGATTTTTTAACCAGATTCTCCAAAATAGAGCTCTTCTCTGTTTCCTTCATTTGATGGCTCAGACGCATCTCAAGGAACAGCTTAATGTCCCTTATGTTCTCCTCTTTGTTTTCCTCGAGTATAATGGGCTTTAAACGCTTAAGGCTGTCAGCAATGTTTATCTCTGGTCGCGTCGTCACTAAAAGTCGAATCCATTCTGGAAGCTTACAAAACTGGTTGGCAACCACGTTGAGAAGGTCATTGCGCCCTTTGTATTCACTTTCATCCAGGCCATCGACCACCATCAAGAGGCTTTCGCCAGGGTTGCTAACTTTAGTTAGAGGCTCCATGAAAAGCAAAGTAAACAACTCTTCAACACCCATGCTGTTTAGTTCCAACCCCAGATTCCTTGATAGCTGTTCCACGAGAGCTCTCTTGTATTCTGGCAGAGTTCGAGACAAGTGAATAGCCAAGGACTGAAGCATAAGTTGAGGTTTGCTATACCGTGCATTGTTATGCTGACAGAAGTGGCTTCCCGACAAACGTCCTGCTTCCTGAATTCTTTTGCAAATGATAGCAGAAATAACTGACTTTCCCATTCCTGCATTTCCACTAATGACCATTACACGGTTTGGGGAGTTCCTGTCATTCATCCAGTCTTCAACTTTTTTGAAGATCCACTCCCGTGTACCTTCTTGGAATCTTTTCACGTGATGTTCGATGTCTCCTTTAAACTCCACTTGCATCAGATTCTTGAGAATTTTATCCGATCTTTCTCTCTCTTGTTTTTTCTTCAACTGCTCGATCTCCCACTTGACTTCTTGAAAATCTGTTTTCAGTGTTTCATGTTGTTCTTGAACAACTTCCCGAGTTGTAGCTTGGCTTTCTTCTAGTTCTTCTAGTTTTGACTTGTTTTCCTCAAGCACTTTGCCACAATCGTGTTGGGTCTGCAGCACCTTAGAAACGATTTCCTGGGTTTCCGTCTGGTTACGTCTGATGTCTCTTAGATGTGATTTGATATCCTCCTCACTGTTAGCCCAATCGAGAAGTGTATCAATGTAGTCTTCCTCCCCAAAGTGTTCGTCTTTCAATCTATCTATCTCCGCTTTATCCAGTCCAAGAGCAACGAGAACAGAACTTATCTCCTGCCAAAGATTGTTAAAAGTTGACTCCTTAACACTAGTGGTTGTGACATGGCCATACAACTCATTGCGATAAAACTTGATGCGAGCAAGGTTTGCTTCAAAGGAATTATCACTCGCGTGTGGCTTAGAATGCCATCCTGAGGATGGACAAGATAGGCCACAAATGTTGGTAAGAAGGAGGAACAACAATGTGATGTCAAATGATTTGGAGTCTGGAGCTACCCCAGGCGGTGGGAACAGTATGTCCCATTGCGGCTTTTTTAGGATTCTTCTTCGCAAGAGAGAATGGAGAGTTTTACGGTGAGAATTGAGATCAGTAACAAGGTTTGCAGGGGCGTGATAATGATCAAAAACGTTCCTCAGAACCGCTGTTCCGCCATCAATAAGAAGTCTGCTGAGTTTGGCGCCATTTGTCTTCTCTACAGAGCTTGCCAGTAGTGTGGATGTAGAAGTCGCCATTACTGGTACAGATGCTATTTTCAATCCTAAATTGATACGGAACCCAGATAACAACAAGTTAAACGCTACCTTGTATGAAAATGGTTGCATAAACGCTACCTCGACTGGAAATAGTTGCCTAAAATAATTTAAGGAGAGTGATTTAACTCTAAAGGAGCAAAAGATCTCAAAGATTAAAATCATATTTATTAGCACAAGTAATCATATGATTTCGAGTGCAATATTGAATAAATGGGCACGAGTAAATCTTTTCAAAGACTAACAAAATTGCACGATCCCGTAGGGCGAGTGCAACTTGTGGTCTCTGAAAAGTTGATGAGTGCTTATTTATTCCAAATTGCACGAGAAAAATCATGTAATTATGTATTAATAATATACATGAAAAAATACGAGATAGCTTATCATAATTATGCAGAAGCAAAGCGCGCGCATCAAGTGCAAAAATAATTTATTTAAATCTGCAAGTGATAATAATAATAATAATAACGAATTTTTATACAGGATTGAAAAACCCATCAGTGTGTAACACTGTTGTCCTTGGGGTCCTGTAATGATGCGTAATGATGACATGATGCGTTTGGTCAAAACAACGACGTACGCTCAAAACAATAATATACAATGCTATTTTCAAATCTTTAAGGCGCAAAAAAAATTAAAGTCCGGTTAGACAGTTGAAGGAATTGTTAAGTCTGTCCGAATCCATTTCGATGAATGGAATCGTCGTTTCCGAGGTTTTTCAGCTGCGTTATTGTTGTTCGACGGCGAAAGAAAACCTACTTAAAACGCCGGCCATTGTGTCGCCCGCAAATTTTCAGCGTATCCAAATGTTGCGACATCCAAGGCTCGCATTTGATTGGCTATCTGTGGAGTTTCTTCGATGTTTGACCAATAAGAATGTCTGGTTTGTTAATTCTTTGCACGGAATTAACCCTCTTCTGAATTACCTGAAAACTGCATCTATCTTAACCAATCAGAACTGAGTAATTTTTTTCATGTATGTCATTAATAGCCGTAGACATTCGTTATACTTCTGTGTGCTTGTTAACATAGTTAGCAGAGCCGCGCAATCAAATTCAGTATACGTAAGCGTGCTCAAAATCCCGATAGTGCACGCTGATAGCGTGAGCAAGTCGCTTCGCCAAAAATTTTTTTTTCGCGTGAGCGGCCATTGTTAGCGCGGGGAAAATAATATATTTATGCTTCTTTCGTGCTCTCCAAACTTCCCATGTGCTCCATAATTCAATAGTGCACGCTAAAGCATGAACCAATTGTTAATTTACATTTACAGAGAGCTTCCTTTGAGCTGGATTGATTTAAAAATGGTCTTGCTTCGACTTAATAATTTTCTTCCTAAATAGTGCTTTAAATCAGCAATTGACCTCGGAGTATGTCATCTCCTGTCTTACTTCAGATATCTGGCTCTTTCTGCTCACATCGATCCGTCAGAATGAGATAACACATTGATTATTCCTAAACGATAGCAGCGCCGGTTCTATTGCGTACGTTGGAGGGATGGTAAACGCGTCCTTTTGACCAGTAACAGTAGAGGTACGATATAACGAAGAAAACTATGAGATCAATACCATGATATCAATATTAGCATGAGGGATACACCGAATTCAGATAAGAATGTTCACGATCACGAATGAATAGCCATAACGAAGCCACGAATAAGTGAATGGCTAAGTCGCTCTCGTTTGGAGAGGAATAGGAATGAAAGTATAACTGTTTTAACGACGCGGTAAAACGAGAGAAAAACACTGTTTTCTTCAAATTTAAATATCAAACAATCTTTGAACAGGATAATTTTCCAAAAATATCGCAATATCAAAACAAGTGTCATTAGTTTGACTTGAAAGCCTGATAGCTTTTGCTACATTTTTTGCTGTTATGTACAACAGCTACTTTTTAAAACTTACTAGGTACCTACGAAAAAATGCAGACACATTTTGACAAGAATTCTGCGGAAAACTATTTCATGCAGGTTCGAGAATTCTCCCTTACTCTCAATGTCTGGAAAGTAAGAAGAAGTCAGCCATATTCGGTACAAGCGATAAAGCAGCGAGAAAGAGTTACGAACTAGCGAGGTTTTCTTCCCGGGCCCTTTGTTGTCGTCTTTGATCTCGCTGCCGTGTTACAGCCTGCTCACAAGTTAAGAACCAATTTGACGCTTCGGTCGAAAGATCGATCTTAAAGGCCAATAACCTTTCAAATTTCACTTCGAAGTAAGAAATAATTAACTTCAACCAGCGATCGCATTAAAAGTTTAGGATGAAGTTTAAAGCAAGCTTTTCTTCTCCCTGAACGGACAGAGAACTGTTTATCTCAATGGTCATGTTATTTCCCACCATGAAACAGAGACTTTGAATAAACGATAAAATATATTGCCGCAAAATGAATTTTGAATAATTTTCCTTGACGTGGGAAGAAAATCAAACAATGTTTCGCCAAATTTCTTCCCGTGTGAAATTCTGCTTTATGTCATGGCAAGTTTTACATTGTAAAGAATAACACACTCGGTCCAATAATGCTCACCAAGATTAATTTCTTAATAACGATAAGTCATGCTAGTCAGTTCACAAAAAATATCTTAAAAGAAAGGTTGGAGATAAAAGTCTCTTTGTCTTGTTTTTTGCTTGGGTTTGGATCGGTCTTTTGTAGCGAATTCTGAAGAAAACTCCGGCTCTATGCGAACAATTCGCTCACCATACGAAAAATTTTTACACATACTATTTGATAATGTCAAACTGATTGATCTATACGACTGCACAAAAGAGAGAAGCCTGATTAAAAATTTAACCACTTGTATCGCTGTCTCGCCTAAGAGGCAGGGTGTGTGATGCGCATGTAAATGTGAAGCATTTTCAACTCAACGTGAAATAAATAGAGAAAAGATTGAACAAAACAACAATGGGCGAGAATTTAGTTTAAAACGTTTATGTATTCTCAAATCCTTCCTTACCGCATTAAAGAAATAAAACATGCTGAATGTTGTAAATGCTAAGGAGCGCTCGACAAATGCATCATTTGAGAGAATTACAATTCTCGGAAACAAACATTAGCAATCATTCTTACCTTTACAATACTCTCTCCAGTACTGAACGTGTACTTAACTGTATATACTCAACGCCGGTAGCTGGTTTTTACACAGCTTAAGAATAGTTACTTTTTAGTTCGACTCCGTTGCCAACAGCAATTTCAGAGTCGTGGGAAGTATTTGCATAATTTGATCCAGCTAAATTGAACAGAGATGATTGATAGTTCGGTTTCACGCTAAGAGACTAATGCCTGGGGCATGATTTAATTACCTTTGCATTCAAAATGTTGGCGCAAAGTCTGCAGTAACATTTTACGTTGATAAAAGCATGAAATACATTACAATAAATGTGCACGGTAAGACTAATTTACGAACTTCATTCGTTGGGTGACTGAAGAGAAATTTACCGCAGAAAGAATTTCATTATCACATCTTAAGCGCTAACACAGGGTTTGAAGTTACTCGGCATTCATTGAATTGAAATAGGAACTTGGACAGGCTACAAAGTCCAATTTTGATGATATTACTTTCATATAAATTCTCATGATAGGAGCATCAATATAGTCTATTTTGCTGGGAGATGGGAAATAATTGCACCTGATTTGTAGATCATGTTAGCGACTGAATTAACAGTAGTATTTTATCACAACCAGACGCATCAATATTTCAGAGATGTTAGGAAATAGCTTTAAAATCTGTGCTCTCCATTCTATATCAGAGTGGCCTATTCATTAAAAGTATGGCATGCTCATTCTTCGCAACATAATTGTCCACTGGAATTTCAAAATTGTGTTTGGAAATTGGCGTAGAAGTTAATGGCCGAGAACAGTTTCGAGAAAGATCGCATGATTGACCTACGATTCCTTTCCATGGAGCTTCTATTCATTTGAACGACCTCCAGCTTACGCTGTATGCATTGTCAATATTAAAAGCTTGACGCAGACTCTAACCTTTTTTCCTCAACACTCTCAAATAAGTGTGTGGGATAGGGATGTTTCGTCAATGCTAAGCGATTGATTATCTTACAAACGAAACAACACATTCGCGCATTGAGAGCAGGAGTATTTGCGCCCTGAAAAAAAAAAAAAAATAGGAATTCTGATATTACCGTTGTTCGCCGATAGATATTTTTATAGTTTGTCTCAACCTCCTCTTCAATCATCAGTGCTCAGCTTTTCGATCAGCTTAAAATATTGAAAACAAGACACGACGTGCTCTTTATTTGTCTTGTAAAAATGTGCATAGCAGCAATTTGTATAAATAACTGACTTCAGCTCATGTTTACGCCAATGCACACCAGAGAAAAACAAAAGATTAGTCTGCTGCGGTTAACCGCAAGACTTCTAAAGGATGTGTGTCTTTGTTTAGTAGGTCAGGAGGGAGGGGGAAGGGTTTGGGGGGAGATTGGGGTGGAGAGACACATGAACAGAGGAGTTGATGCCTTCTAAAGATTGCGAAGCGTTGAAGACTTTAGTTCACACCGGTCACCAGCCATAACTGTAACCATAGTGCGTCAAGGAAAGTAAAGGTTGCAAGAAAACCTGTACGTCTCCATATTCCTAAGCCATGCAAGAAGCAAAAAGGTTCCATTACAGTGCATGGGATACTTTTTTCTCCCATCTGCCGGCGTTGTATAATGCAATGTCTAGACCATACCATTGCAAGACACTTTCGTTACACTGAATTCGAAAGACAATCATACTTCGAGTGTGAATGAAAAATTAAGGTTAAGGAAAAGAAAACAAGTCACATTTGCTAATTCACGCGTTTAATTGCCCTCAAAATTTTAGCCTAACACAACAACATTAAAGCAAAAATGAAGCCCCGCTGCTGCATTTTCACTTCTGCGTCGCTTTAGATGTTTGATTTTCTCAGCTCAACTTGTGGCAGGCGAAGGCGAAGGTTTCTATTTTACAACGAAAAAGGTTCTCGGATTTCTTTAGTACAATCTAAACTAAAATCCTACAAACAAAAACGAAAAAAATGCAAACCGAGCAAATGTATCAAGTCTGGCATGCTGGATTCTTCAGGTGAAAAAGGCGTCGGGGGAAAATTTCACAGCCGCCACTGATATTTTTTGTTTTTCTTTACGGTTTGAACTTGTCACCGCTTAAGGCGATATTTTCATCTGAGGTTGACTTTCTGCTCAGATAAGATTTTTTTTCACACAGCTTTCTTAATCAGTAATCGTTACCATACAAAAGAACTCTCGACTCCATGGTTATGGTGACCTCAGGAATTACATGGTTTGATGTTTTCAATTCTGGCGCTTTTCTGCGCCAAATCTAATTGAAAATGCGGGAGTGTATGACAGTTTGGTTCCACACCGCTGCTGCCTTTAAATATGCGCAGACGTTTGACCGCTTTTCTCCCGCTAGTGTCCAACTAGGCGAACAAACCGCTGTATCTGGGCTTTAAAATATCGAAATCGTCCATATCATTGTACTGATCGACGTACAGTCAATAGTGTTCGGTGGATTGGTATTTTAGAGTTAGTTCAAAATTATGCGTGACGATTCTTGAGAGCAGCAAAAATTCTCTGATCTTCTTCCGTTCACTTCCATTTAGTTTTGGTCAGTAAGCCTGCAAGTGATAAACACACATTTTAACTTCAAAGTGAATTGGTGCAGAGTTCCGAAATACATCTCGATAGTCTCAAAACATTGTTCATTGAAGGACGTTTGAATTTCAGCTTTGTTTTTCGAAGAACATAAATTAACAAAACCCGGCCTAAACTTATCCTTTCCCTTCCTATTGTAAACCACCAGTGGACTCTAAAATAATTACAATAAAAAAGATAAATCCATTGATTCAACTAAGCTAAGAAAATTATTGAATAAAACAGTCTGAATAAGTAAGGGCTAATAAAATCAACTATCTTATTTAATTATGATTTGTACCGTCATTATTAACTGTATATATATAGTGAATAACAACAGACTAAAAGCGAACGCCTGTAGATCCATTACTGTTATACCTTCACGTTCTGATTCTTTTCTCCTTGGTAGCTCCACATGGATAAATTTCAATCTACCCAACAACAAACCAACGGCTACAAGATCCTCACGTGCGGAGGCCCCCAAACTGAACGGCCTCTCCTCTGTGTCGAGTATGCAGAGCAGGCCACCGTTTCTTATTTGAAACAATCGAAGGAAGTTGTCGCTAGTGCAGCAAAGCAAAGACTCACCGTCACAAGCAAATTTGCAGTCAACAATGTCATCGTGGTTTTTAAGCAGATTGTGCCTCGTTTCACCGCATCTGGCATCAAGGATATGTAATCCATAACCTGCATAGAGGGAATCCCAAGTCACAACAAACTCTTCTTTGGGCGATAAAATTAACCTGGGCGAAAAAGATTCTCCATGATACTTTTTACTCTTCCTTTCCCACAAATTTTTGTGGGAGTTTTTCTTTCTCAACCATAATGTCAACTCTTCTATGGCAAGAAGGCCATCGACTGTTTCCTCGCAACTACAGACGAGAAATTCACCCCGAACATTGCAGTAAACAAATTCAATTCTGGCGTCGTAAAAAACCTTTGTTTTCCAAGAATAGATAAACTCCTCACTGGCAACGTTTAAGATGTCTACTTCAAGCATCTTAAAGGCGATAGGGCTTAAAAGACGATAGCTCAGTTCCATCAGTGAAAAATCATATGGGTCTGGTGAATATGAAACTACCACTTCCGGCAGATCTGTTCCTTCAGATGTTAAATAACGGCTTTGCCTTTGACAGGCTATGAGTTCATTTGTTATAAGAGAAAGTCTTTCATAGCCCCTCAATTTGGGAAGAGATCGAATGCGTCTGGTCAATTCAAAATTCCACAGCTCTGGCACTCCATTCCCCATACTAAGTACAACGCCTTTCTTCACAGGGAGAAGAAACGGGGACGGAAATTCGAAAGACTTCTTCGGCGTTAAAATTTCTTGATTCGACAATCTTAAAACGGTCACTTCAGAAGAACTGTTATCCGAACAAATGGAATACAGGGTATCTCCCTCAGGTGAAAGCATCACCTCACTGATTGCTGAGCTTTCAGAAGAACAATCTCGATGACTCACATCTACCAACGCAACGTAGTTGAAAGATGGGCTACTGGCCAGTATTGAATTGTCTGATAACCTCCTGTAAAACCCTGCTCTTAAATCTGGGAAAACACGGCTTACACTCTGCACCAGACAATTCCCTCTATTTTGCTGGTAAAAATCATCTAAGTCCAAAGTGCTTGAATCAATGGGCCATAAAAAAAAATTCCCTTTCTGAAACAACGGCGGTGAGACGCCTTCTGAGGAAGAGAATAGATCTTCCTTATGGAATGAACATGTTTGGTACTCATTCCCATAATTCCACACCCAGCTGTAGTTATTGCATCCAAACTGCTCGGACATGAAACCTAGATAACCACAGGCAAAGGTGAACTTAACATTGAAGGCGAGGTGGATCAGTCCACAAGGGGAATAATTGATCTTCCACAAGCATCGTTCTTGCCTTGTTTCCAAATCAATAATAAACACAGACCCAGGATTATCTGCAACTGCGACGAGTGATCCATCTTGGGAAATAGTAAAAGATGCAATGTTTTCTTGCCAAGATATGCACCATAGCTTCATGCCATCTTCCATGCTCCACAAGGAGAGTTTCTTTGGATCATCACCACAGTCAGTTAAAATTGTTCTTCTGTCTCCAGAAAACGCACAATTTGAAAAAACGCAATCGCTTTTTGGAAAACGCTCATATGATTCTCCATCGAGAGTATAAACATTTCGCAGGCATCCCGGTAGGACATATTTCCCACTTGCATCAAAAACTACTGAGCGATAAAAAGACAAACCATATTGCACCCCACGATATGTTCCTTCATCCTGTAATAGACTTTCCCAACGCGATGAGCTCTGAAATTCTTTCGCAATTAGGGAAGGTCGCTTCCATTCTTCATTCCCTGTCTGAAGAGACCAGAGATGAATTGTTCCGTCTCGGCATCCGCACACCATATAATCCATTCCAGGTGAAACATCGAAGCATGCTACGGTATCTGAACAGTAAAATCGACCTTTCACTACTCCTTGTTCTTCGTCTTTGTCTAAGCATTTCATGTAAGAGGCATGAGGAAGCTTGTTTTCAAGGATTGTTGCTGCTCTAAGGGATAGCTCGGGGGAGCCTTCGTTGACCAGACTTTGAAACAAAGCTTGTGGGTGGTCCTTCAACAGATAGGAATGTTTTCGAAGAGCTTTTGAAAGATGGCGTAACAGAGAATAAGTTCCCTCTTGCATTAAAGCAACGTTGACGTTCCTTTGAACACTTTGGAGATCATCTGAAGGAACCACGCTGTTCACACAAAGTCTACAAAAAATGAGTTCTAAATCTATGACGTAGGAATTTACCAGGTGATCTACGATGTAGTTTGTTGAATGATCACCCAGTCCATCCAGCTCGGTCATATGCTGGACACCATGTTGCAATGCGTACTGTTCAGCGTCGTTGAACTGGGAATCAAGAAGCTTCTTGTCTTTAATTTTGTCAAGCTCAGCAGTGCAAAGGTCAAAGAGGATCTTATGCCCCTCTTTCTCGTCCACGATGAATTCATGCTGACCATACGACGACGTATTTGTTAACTAATCTTTCACAGACTTATGGATGAAGTGAACTCGATTGTGGCAGATTGGCCAAAAGAGAAGAGATACAGGCGATTATTTTATTTACTTTTCGCCTGGCAGTGGAACAGTTCCCAGAAGGTTGTAATGTTCTGGAGGCAAAGGCCAACGGCAGGGGCTCTCTGGAAGCGGTTAGGGCGCATAGGAAACGTAACACTTGTTCTTCTTCAATCTTTAACTCTTTGCAAAGTTCCTTTTCTAACCGTTTAAAATGATCGAGATAAACCGATGAAATACCCGAAGGCAATCTGCTCTCCACCTCCTCGAGAGTAATTGGGAGGCATTCTCTTCGAGTACAGCACTAAGAAAATATGCAAACAGGAAAATACTTTCGGTCCTTTCAACCAGTTTGTCCAAGAGCACATTCTCACGTTCTTGCTCAAGTTGGTTTCCCAGACGTAGTTCAAAGAAGCGCTTAATGTCGCTTAAGTTCTCTTCCTGTTTTTGGTTAAGGTGTATGGGTTGCAGATGCTTCAGGCTCTCCGTAATGTTTATTTCTGGTCGGGCTGTCACGAGAAATCGAATCCATTTTGGGAGCTTAAAAAAATGCTTACCAATGACATCGAGAAGCTCATTGCGTCCTTGATATTCACTTTCGTCCAAGCCATCTATCACCATCAAGATGTTTCTTCCAGGATCTTTAACAGCATTAAGAGGTTCCTTCAAAAGCAGAGCAAAGAGCGCTTCGACACCCATGCTGTTGAGTGGTGCCCCCAGATTCCGTGATAGTTTTTCCACGAGAGCTTCCTTGTACTCGGGTAAGGTGTGAGTCAAATGACAGGCCAAGGATTGAAGCATCAGCTGCGGATTTCGATAGCGCACGTTGTTGTGCTGACAGAAGTGGCTTCCTGACAGTCGACCAGCTTCTTGCATTCTCTTACACGCAACAGCGGAGATAACTGACTTTCCCATGCCAGCATTACAACTGATGACCATTACTCGATTTTCGGAGCTTTTGTCGTCTGACCATTCATCAATCTTTTGGAAAATCCACTCACGGGTTCCTTCCTGGAATCTTTGCGCATGATATTCAATGTCCCCCCGGAAGTCAACCTTCGCTAGGTTTTTAAGGGCCTCAGCTTCCCAATGAACTTCTCTCTTCTTCTTTTCGTACTCAGCTACCTGTTTAAATTCTTCGATACCTACTTGCATTTCTTCAACAGCCTCAAGAGTTTTTGCCTGGCATTGGGACAATTTCTCCAACCTAAACTTGGTATCCTCAAGTATTTTCTGGTCTTCTATTTGGTTTTGACGCAGATCTGCAACGTCTTCATGCATCTGTATCTGGAAATTCCGTATATCCCTCAGCTGTGACCACGTATCTTCTTCACTTTCAGACCACTCACGTAACAAGTCCATACAGTCCTCCTCTCCACTATGTTCCGCTTCTAATCTATCTATTTCTACCTGGTCAAACCCAAGATCAACAAGGACTGCGCTAATTTCCTGCCACAGAGACAAAAACACTGACATTTCAACACCAGTGGTCGACACGTGGCCATACAGCTCATTGCGGAAAAACTTCACTCGAGCAAGGTTAGCCTCGAAAGAGGTGTCACCAACAGGTGGCATCGCGTGCCATCCTGACGAGGGAGGGGTGAAGCCACACATGTGGAGAGGAGAAAAAAAGGAGAAACAAAAGAGTGATATCAAATTCTTTGGAATCAGGTGGATCCCCATTAGGTGGGAAAAGTTGGTCCCACTGGGCTAAACGCAGAACCTTTTTCTTGAAAAGAGTGTGCAGTGTTGCGTAGTGAGAGCTGAGACCAGCAGCTAGTTTGCCGGGGGGGTGAAAGGTATTGAACCATTTCCTCAAAACCGCTGTACCACCATCAATGAGAAGTCTGCAGAGCTTAGCTCCATTCGTCTTTTCTACAGAACTGGCAAGTGATGAAGGTGTGGCAGCTGCCATACCTGGCGCTTTAGGGCGTGGATTCTTTAGCGAAGCTTACTCGTCAGAATAAGACTCGGTCCTCAACATCTCCACTGTGTTCTTCTTATGAAACAGTCGTTGTAAGAGTGCCTTTATTGGATATTTGTAGTCAAATGATGTTCTAAAATAACCTGTACCTGTGTGAAAGTAATGAAAAGATGCTTCATAAATTAATAGATAACATGTTTTAAGACCTTAACATTATCGCTCAAAAGCAAAGCCAAGAAGGCTAGTTTGCTTGCAAATTAAAGGATAATTATCATATCCTCTATTATAAAAGAAGGTCTGTAGTCATAAACAGGGAAAATTCATACGATTGTCTATCACAGGTAATTTTTGGCCTTTTTTTTCTGAAACCAAAGAAGCTCTACGGATTGGTATCAAACTCATTTCCTTCAAGGGGGTTGTTCTCTAGCATAAAAAAGAGACTGGGTTTAGTACGTGCCTACTCTGCCGCTGTTAATGATTTTACATCTGCGAATTTGAAACAGCAATCTTAAACGTTTCATGTCGCTACTTTCATCTAGTTATCTGACGTATTTCTAGCCAATCTTGTAATCAATTATCTTTCCCTTCTTACCAATACACCCTTTTTTGTTATGCAGTCAGCAGATATATTTCATTCACCACTACCCTTTCAAGTGTTATCGATTGTACCTCTCCCTAGTTTTCTCGTTACTTTGAAAATTCAATAATCTAGTCAATTATATTTACACAAGCCGCCTCGATCAGCGTTTGCTATTTGCATCGTATGTGAATAGTTAACCTGAATAAGGGCATGAGTGAAGAATCTGTGCCAGTCAAGTTCAAGTAGATGACTATATGATACTAAGATCACCAGAAAACTCGAGACTTGGTTAACATAAAAATCCCCTACGCAATATATAACACCACACGATGATACTTTTCATGACAAGAATGCTGTTGAACAGAGTGACCTCACAGAGTAACTATTGATTCTATTTAAAATTTTCTTCAAACACAAAAACAATTCTTGATCATGTCGCCTCATTGTTCGGGTGAGAATAGAGCAGGCCTTCCATGATATGTAAACATGTTTATATTGCGCAATAAGCTTATTCAAATGAGTTCATTTTGATTAGTTATTCGAGAATATATTAACTTGTAAATATACTGAATGACAGTGGCGAGAACTACACAATTTTTTGAGTCACGCGAAAAATAAGAACTTTTCTTTTTGTACGTCTTTGATGCTGTAGAGAATGCATCTTTCGCTAATTTAGTTTGTGTAGGCTTTTGTGATGTGATTAACAACAGACAACAAAGAAGTAATTATTTTCTCTCTCTCCTTATTTAAAACCAGTAAACCGCATCACTGCTTTTATCTAGAAGGTACGAAGGCAAAAAAGCGTATAATTTACAACTTGTGTGCTTAACGTTATCAGACATAAGTTCAGATGATAATGATGATAAGTTCAGATAATGATAGAGCAGAAAAGAAGTTTGTGCATCCTTAGACACTGTTGGCGCATCATTATATAAGAAAACAGGCCATCGAAACAAATACTTTAGACCAATCTGAGTTTTTTAACATTAATCACAACCCACCCCATGAAAATAAAATTTTAAAAAAATCGTCTTGGTATGCAGTAAACTATACCCGGAATCCAGTGCTCGGACAGAATATCGTTCGAGGTGAGAAGGGTACTCTTAAATCTTAGTTTTGGAAACTAACTATGAACAGGACGTGCCTCAACATTACTATCTTTTAGACATACTAGTTATTTGCATAATTTGATCCAGCTAAATTGAACAGAAATGATTGACGGTTCGGTTTCACGCTAAGAGACTAATACCTGAGGCATGGTTAAATTACCCTTGAATTCAAAACGTTAGTGCAAAGTTTCAACCAACATTTTATCTTGATAAAAGTATGAAATACATTACGATAAATGTGCACGGTAAGACTTAATCACGAACTTCATTGGTTGGGAGACTGAGGGGAAATTTACCGCAGAAAGAATTTCATTATCACATCTTAAGCGCCAATACAGAGTTTGAAGTTATTCGGCATTCATTGAATTGAAATAGGAATTAACAGTAGTATTTACTGCAACCAGACGCATCATCATGATAATTTCAGAAATGTTAAGAAATAGCTTTAGAATTTGTGCTTTCTATTCTATTACAGAGTGGCATTAAAAGTTTCATTATCATTAAAAGTACGATATGCTCATTCTTTACAACATAGTTGTGCACCGGAATTTCAAAATTGTGTTTAGAAATTGATGCAGTAGTTAATGGCCGAGCACAGTTTCGAGAAAGATCGCACGATTGATCTACGATTGCTATTCATTTGAACGACCTCCGGCTTACGCTGTGTGCCTTGTCAAAATTAAAAGCTCCACGCAGACCCTAACCTTTTTTCCTCAACGCTCACAAATAATCTGGCAAAATCATTGACAAGTAAAGGGTGTGGGATAGGGATGTTTCGTCAATGTAAAGCGGTCGATTATTTTTCAAACGAGACTGCGCATTCACGCGTTGAGAGCGGGAGCATTCACACCCAGAAAAAAAAATCTTGATAGGAATTCTGGTATTACCTGTGTTCGCCGATAGATATTTTTCAGTTTGTCTCAATCTCCTCTTCAATCATCAGTGCTCAGTGGTACGATCAGTTTAAAATATTGAAAACAAGAGCTGCCGTGCTCTTTATTTGTTTTGTAAAAATGTGTATAGCAGCAAATTACATGAATGACTGACTTTAGTTCATTTTTACGCCGATGCACTCCAGAGAAAAACAAAGGATCAGTCTGCCTCAGTTAACCGCAAGACTTCTTAAGCGTATGAGTGTCTTTTTTTAGTATGTTTTTATCTTTAGCTGGGTTACGGGAGGAGGGTTGGGGGGAGATTCGGGTGAAGAGAAGCATGAACAGTTGATGCCCTGCAAAGATTCCGAGCTAAAAGGTTTCACTAGAGTGCTTGGGACACTTTTTTCTCCTGTCTATCAGCGTTCTATAATGCAATGTCCAGACCAAAACATTGCATGACATTTTCTCGCGACAATAAATTCAAAAGACAATCATACTTCGAGTATGAATGAAGAGTTAAAGTTGAGAGGAAGAAAACAAGCCGCACTTGAAAACAAGTCACGTGTTTAATTGCCCTCAAGCTATTAGCCAAAAACGACAACATTTGAAGCCCCGCTGGTGCATTTTCTCTTCTACGTCGATTGAGATGTTTGAATTCTTCAGCTCAAACTGAATTTAACGAATTTCTTCAGTGCAAGCTAAACTGAAATCCTCATAACAAAAAGAAAAAAAAATGCAAACCCGAGCAAACGTATGAGGTCTCGAATGTTGGATTCTTAAGGTGAAGAAGGCGTCGGAGGAGTCCTGATGTCATTGTACTCATCGACGTACAGTCAATATCGTTCTGTGGATTCCTTTTTGAGAGTTGTTTCAATGTTACGTGACGATTCTCGAGAGCAGCAAAAATGCTTTAAGATTCTTCCATTCACTTCCATTTGGTTTTGGTCAGTGAGCCTGCAAGTGATTAACAGACATGTTAACTTCAAAGTGAATTGGTGCAGAGTTCCGAAATACATCTCAATGGCCACAAAATTTTATTCATTGAAGGACGTTTGAATATCAGCTTAGTTCTCTAAAAAGGATAAGTTAACAAAAACCCGTCCATAAGCCTTTAAACCCTAGGAGTGACCAGCATTAAATTTCTCCCTACAATATCAACCCTGAACCACACGTTAAGGTCAGGAGAATGAAGGAAATGATCACCACCAAAAGAAGCTTTTGATTGTTAGACAAACTCTCTTTGTCAGCACCTAAGGAAATGTATAAATAAAAGTATGGAGAATATGCATACTGATGTTAGAATGTAAAAGGTTAACTCATCCTTTCTCTTCTTATTGCGTCTTAAGAAATGAACAAGCAGTGTAAACCAAAATTATTGAATGAAACAGTGTGAATAAGTACTTCAGTAGCTTTGAAAATCAACTGTCTTGTTTAATTATGATTTGTATCATCATTATTAACTTAAGTGAATAATAACAGACTAAAAGCGAACGTCTATAGATCCATTACTGTTATACCTTTACGTTCTGATTCTTTTCTCCTCGGTAGCTCCACGCGGATGAATTTTAATCTACCCGACGACAAACCAACGGCTATTAGATCTTCACGTGCGCAGACCCCCAAACTGAACGGTCTCTCCTTTATGTCGAGCACGCAGAGCAAGTCACCGGTTCTTACTTGAAACAATCGAAGGAAGTTGTCGCTAGTGCAGCAAAGCAAAGACTCGTCGTCACAAGCAAATTTGCAGTCGACGATGTCAACGCGGTTTTTCAGCAAATTGTGCCTCGTTTCACCGCATCTGGCATCGAGGATATGTAATCCACGACCTGCATCGAGGGAACCCCAAGTCACAACAAACTCTTCTTTGGGCGAAATAATAAGCCGGGGCCAAAACGGTTCTTCAAAATACTTTCTACTCTTTCTTTCCCACGAATTTTTCTGGGAGTCGTTCTTTCTCAACCAAATTTTCAACTCTATTATGTCAAACAAGTCATCGTCTATTTCCTCACAAGTGCAGACAAGAAAGTCACCCCGAACATTGAAGTAAACAAATTCAATATTTTCTTCGCAAATAACTTTTGTTTTCCCAGAATAAATAAACTCCCCACTGGTGACGTTGAAGATGTCTACTTTGAGCAATTTAAAGGTGGTTGAGCCTCTCAGATATAATTTAACTGGATTAGATGACCCTTTTAATGACATTAAAAAAAATGTTGTCTCCTCTGGTGGATAATAAACTACCACATCCGGTATATCTGTTCCTTCAAATGAATGGTCTTGACTTTGACAGGCTATCAGTTCCTGTGATATAAGAGTAAGCTTTTCATAACCACTCAGTTTGGAAAGAGGTCGTATGCATCTCGTTAATTCGAAATTCCACAGCTCTGGTACTCCATTCCCCATACATAGTAAAACACCTTCCTTCATAGGCACAAAAAATAGAGACGGAAAAGCAAAAGACCTCTTCGGCATCAAAATTTCTCGATTCGACAATCTTAAAACGGTCACTTCACAAGACCTCTCATCCGAACAAATGGAGTACAGAGTATCTCCCTCAGGTGAAAGCATCACCTCATTGACTGCTGGGCTTTTAAAGGAACAATCTGGATGACTGACGTCCACCAAGGCGACGTAGTTGAAAGATGGGCTACCCGCCAGTATTGAATTGTCTGATAGCCTTGTGTAAAATCCTGCTTTTAAATCTGGAAAAATACGGCTTACACTCTGCACCAGACAAGTCCCCGCATTTTCCTCGTAAAAATCAGTTAAATCTAAAGTACTTGAATCACTTGGCCATAACAGAAATTTGCCTCGCTGAAATGAGAGCGATGAGACACCTGTCGAGGAAGAGAGTTGATCTTCACTTCTGAGGGAGAACAGTTGGTAATCATGTTCGCCATTCCAAACCCAAGCGTATGAAATATGAGATCCAATTTCTGCGAGCACAAAACCTAGAGAACCAAAAGCGAATATGTAATTACCATCGAAGGCAAGGTGCATTAGTCCACATGGAACATATTTGAACTTCCATCCTTGCAATGTGTCGCAATGACGAATGTACACGCGTCCAGTAATATCTGCAGCTGTGAGGACTGACCCATCTGGGGAAATAGCGAGACATGCAACGTTTTCATCCAAAAGCATGCAGCATAATTCGGCGCCATCGTCTATGTTCCACAGAGAGATTTTTTTGGGATCATTACTACTGTCAGTTAAAAATTTTCTCCTGTTTCTAGAAAACGCACAATTTGAAAAAACACAATCACTTTTCGGAAAAAGCTCATAGGACTCTCCACCTAGGGTGTACACATTTCGCAAGCATCCTGGTAAGACATATTTTCCACTAGCATCAAAAACTACTGATCGATAAAAAGTCAAACCAGATTGCACCCAACGATATGCTCCTTCATCGTGCGAGGAACTACCCCAACGAGATAAGGCCGTGAATTCTTTCGCAAATAAGGATGGTCTCTTCCATTCTTCATTCCCTGTGTGAAGAGACCACAGGTGAATTGTTCCATCTTGGCATTCACACACCATATAATCCATTTCGGGTGAAACATCAAAGCATGCCACAGTACCTGAACAATAAAATCGACCTTGCACTACTTCTTGTTCTTCTTCTTTGTCTAGGTATTTCATGTACAAGGCATGAGGAAGCTTGTTTTCAAGGATTGCTGCTGCTCCAAGAGATAGCTCGGGGGAGCCCTCGTTGACCAAAATTTGAAACAAAGCTTGTGGGTGGTCCTTCAACAGATAGGAATGTTTTCGAAGGGCTTTTGACAGAGAGCTTAACAAAGAATAAGTTCCCTCTTGCAGTGAGGCGAGGTCGACGTTCCTTTGAACACGTTGGAGATCATCTGAAGGAACCACGCTGTTCACACAAAGTCTGCGAAAAATGAGTTCTAAATCTATGACATAGGATTTTACCAGGTGATCTACGTTGTAGGTAGTTGAATGATCACCCAGTCCATCCAGCTCGGTCATATGCTGGACACCATGTTGCAATGCGTACTGTTCAGCGTCGTTGAAATGGGAATCAAGAAGCTTCTTGTCTTTAATTTTGTCAAGCTCAGCAGTGCAAAGGTCGAAGAGGATCTGATGCCCTTCCTTCTCGTCCACGATGAATTCATGCTGACCATACGACGACGTATTTGTTAACCAATCTTTCACGGACTTATGGATGAAGTGAACTCGATCGTGGCAGATTGGCAAAAGAGAAGAGATACAGGCGATTATTTCATTTACCTTTCGTCTGGCAGTGGAACAGTTCCCAGTAGGTTGTAGTATTCTGGAGGCCAAGGCCAATGGTAGAGGCTCTCTGGAAGCGGCTAGGGCGCATAGGAAATGTAACACTTGTTCTTCTTCAATCTTTAACTCTTTGCAAAGTTCCTTTTCTAACCGTTTAAAATGATCAAGATAAACGGATGAAATACCCGAAGGCAATCTGCTCTCCACCTCCTCGACGGTAATTGGCGAGGCATTCTCTTCGAGTGCAGCACTAAGAAAATATGCAAATAGGAAAATACCCTCAGTCCTTTGAACCAGTTTGTCCAAGAGCACATTCTTATGTTCTTGCTCAAGTTGCTTTCCCAGACGTAGTTGAAAGAAACGTTTGATGTCGCTTAAGTTCTCTTCCTGTTTTTGGTTCAGGTGTATGGGTTGCAGATGCTTCAGGCTCTCCGTAATGTTTATTTCTGGTCGGGCTGTCACGAGAAATCGAATCCATTTTGGGAGCTTAAAAAAATGCTTGCCAACGACATCGAGAAGCTCGTTGCGTCCTTGATATTCACTTTCGTCCAAGCCATCTATTACCATTAAGATGTTTCTTCCTGGATCTTTAACAGCATTAAGAGGTTCCTTCAAAAGCAGAGCAAAGAGCTCTTCGACACCCATGCTGTTGAGTGGTACCCCCAGATTCCTTGATAGTTTTTCCACGAGAGCTTCCTTGTACTCGGGTAAGGTGTGCGTCAAATGACAGGCCAAGGATTGAAGCATCAGCTGTGGATTTCGATAGCGCACTTTGTTGTGCTGACAGAAGTGGCTCCCTGACAGTCGACCAGCTTTTTGCATTCTCTTACACGCAACAGCGGAGATAACTGACTTTCCCATGCCAGCATTGCCACTGATGACCATTACTCGATTTTCAGAGCTTTTGTCGTCTAACCATTCATCCATCTGTCGGAAGATCCACTCACGGGTTCCTTCCTGGAATCTTTGCGCATGATATTCAATATCCCCTCGGAAGTCGACCTTCGCTAGGTTTTTAAGGGCCTCAACTTCCCAATGATCTTCTCTCTTCTTCTTTTCGTACTCAGCTACCTGTTTAAATTCTTCGATTCCTACTTGCATTTCTTCAACAGCCTCAAGAGTTTTTGCCTGGCAGTGGGACAATTTCTCCAATTTAGACTTGGTATCCTCAAGTGTTTTCTGGTCTTCTTTTTGGTTTTGACGTAGATCTGCAACGTCTTCGTGCATCTGTATCTGGAAATTCCGTATATCCCTCAGCTGTGACCACGTATCTTCTTCACTCTCAGACCACTCACGTAACAAGTCAATATAGTCTTCCTCTCCACTATGTTCGGCTTCTAATCTATCTATTTCTACCTGGTCAAACCCAAGATCAACAAGGACTGCGCGAATTTTCGGCCACAGGGACAAAAACACTGACATTTCAACGCCAGTGGTGGACACGTGGCCATACAACTCATTGCGGAAAAACTTCACTCGAGCAAGGTTAGCCTCGAAAGAGGTGTCACTAATAGGTGGCATCGCGTGCCATCCTAAGGATGGAGGGGTGAGGCCACACATGTTGGTCAAAAGGAGAAACAGGAGAGTGATATCAAATTCTTTAGAATCAGGTGGATCCCCACTAGGTGGGAAAAGTTGGTACCACTGGGCTAAACGCAGAACCTTTTTCTTGAAAAGAGTGTGCAGTGTTGTGTAGTGAGAACTGAGACCAGCAGCTAGTTTGGTAGGGGGGTGAAAGGTATCGAAGCATTTCCTCAAAACCGCTGTACCGCCATCAATAAGAAGTCTGCTGAGCTTGGCTCCATTCGTCTTCTCTACAGAACTGGCAAGTGATGAAGGTGTGGCAGCTGCCATACCTGGTGCTTTAGGGCATGGATTCTCTAGGGAAGCTTAATTGTCAGAACAAGACCCTGCCTTCAAAATTTCCACTGTATTCTTCTTACAAAACGGTCAGTGCAAGAGTGCCTTGATTGGATGTTTGTGGCCGAATGTTGTTCTAAAATGTAAAAAGTAATAAAAAGATTCTTCATAAATTCGTAAATAACATGTTTAAAGACCATAATACTGTCGCTCAAAAGCAAAGCCAAGAAGGATAATCATCATGTCAGCTATTAGAAGAAGGTCTCAAGTCATAAAATATGACAATTGGGGAAACTCACACGATTGTCTATCACAGGTAATTTTTCGCCTTTTTTATGAAACCAAAGAACTACGGATTGGTATCAAACTCATTTCCTTTCGACAAAGCTGGGTTCTGTCGCATAAAAAAGACATCAGGTTTAGTACGTGCCTACTCTGCCATTGTAAATGATTTTACATCTGCGAATTCGAATCAGCAATCTCAAACGTTTAATGTCGCAACATTCATCGAGTTATCTGATGTATTTTGTAGCCACTCTTGTAATCAATTATCTATCCCTTCTCACTGATGTACCTTTTCTTGTTATCTAATCAGCTGATATATTTTATTCACCTACCATTGCCCTTTCGATTATGATCGATTGTGCTTCTTCCTAGTTTTCTCGTAACTTTGAAAATTCAATAATGTAGTCAATTATATTTACACAAGCCGCCTCTACTAGCGTTTGCTATTTGCAGCTCATGTGCATAGTTAACTTAAATTTAGGCTTAAGTGAGAAATCTGTGCCGGTCAAGTTCAACCGAACCTTTTCTGTTTAGGAAACACGCAATGGTGGCTTTCATAGCGGTTTTTTACAAACGAATATTACCTTTTGGCATGCAGCAGTGAGTTTTGTTAAACTAGGTGACTATATGCTACTAAGATTACCAGAGAACTTAAGACTCGGTCAACATAAAAACCCCCTGTAGAATGTATAACACCACATGATGATGATTTTCATGACAAGAATGATATTGAACAGAGTGACCTCTCAAGGTAACTGTTGATTTTATTTAATATTTTCCTCAAACAGAAAAACAATTCTTGATCATGTAACCTGGTCATTCAGGTGAGACTAGTGTAAGCCTTCATAAATATGTGAATATGTTTATCTGTTCGTGCAATGGGTGAAATGTAGGCCGGATTTTCATGGGAATAATAGGTCGCATTCTCAACCTAAAAATCTTATCTTCCATCTTATTCAAATTAGTTCATTCAGATTAGTTTTATTCGAGAGTAGAGTGACTGGTAAATGTACTAAATGACAATGGATGAGAACCGCATAATTTTGCGAGTCATGCGAAAAACAAGAACTTTTCCTTTTGTACGTCTTTGATGCTGTAGACAATGCACCTTTCGCTAATTTCATTTGTGTAAGCTTTTGTCAAGGATTAACCGCAGACAACAAAGAAGTAATTATTTTCTCTCTCTCTTTATTCAAAACCAATAAACCGCATCGCAGCTTTTATCTAGAAAGTACGAACTGAAGGCAAAAAGTGGATGATATGCAACTTGCGTGCTTAACATTATCTGGATATAAGTTCCTAGCACATTTAAGACTACTTAATTGAAAAAAAAAAACTTTTGCTTAGCGCATAAAATAAATACTTGAAAATAGACACAGACGATGAATTCTTTGAATTTTTGTCAAGCGATTGAACCTTGGTGCGCAGTGAAGTAACCGCGAGATCTAGCAAATTAGCTTTGTAAGTTTGCGACACGGATTGTATTGAAAGCAATTCATTTTCCTCATAGACTTTTTAAATGAGGTCTAAAGTAGAAGTAAACTCGAATAAAGAGATAACTAACTCAACCAGAACGGATTTGAAACACTAAATAACGCAGGGACTTAAATCCTCTACTAACTATGGCCAAGATGCATACACAACAACTCAAACTTTCCCATCTCATCGCAGAAATCTATTTGTAGTGTTTCCCCTTTCCATCAGCGTTGAGTGTAATTAGTTGCATGCCTAATATGATATCCTAAACGTATCCCCCTGATCTGAAGCAATTCACCCAGTAACTTTGAGTGCAAAACAAATCCACTCCTACGTAACAGATTTCTGATGCGGAAGTCACCCAAGGAAAACTCAGAAAGCTCCCTCACGAGTGAAAACAACAAAGTAGTGACGATTCTAAAGTAAATTTCGTTTCGTAGTTTCTAACTTTCACCACCAACCTGCACTTGCTGCTGTTTATTGCGGACGCTTGCAGAATCTTCCTTCAAGTCGTCTGTTCGCTTGTTCATCGCTCGATGCACACCCTTTGTTTACGCAGGAACTTTCATCCAGTCTCTTCGCCATATTCCTCCTACTGCCGAAAGTCGGCCAGGGAGGAGGGGGTTGGGGGGTTAAGGGGGCGAGAATTGACACATGGCTTTTCCTTTTCCGTCTAAATTACCTTATGGTTCTTGTGTGATTAAAAGACTTAACTTTGAAAAATATATCTGATCTATTAGATGTCCTTCGGTGAAATGTCACAAAAATCGATTACCAATAAATAAGGAGATCATTACTTTTCAAGTGAACCTAAGATATGATATTTTGTAACATTTCCTCAAACAGAGGGAGTAATTGATAGTCAAAGTAAAGCTGTCCCGGTCTCTTTTCATTTTGGTTTTCTGCTGATTTTATTGCCGAGAATTGCTTCTCACCCTTCCCTCTCCAACTACCCTGGTCAGCATTAGATTCCATCCACCAAAACCACCTTGGTCGAGAGGGACTGAGATGGAATGATGGACAACTCATGACTTGTTATACTAAATGAAAATTACGAAGCTACGACAACATGCCGACTTATCCCGATGATCTAAGTGTATTATTTGTTTGGGAAATTGCGTCAAAACTTTTTACTCAAGAAATGGTAAGTATTAATTTATTGTTCGATTGTAGTATTGTAAAACATTTTACGCAATTTTATGCAGATATTTCACGTATTTAAAAGGTGCCCAGATGTTACGTAGTTTTGGTGGATGTCATTAGGGAACATCCACCAAAACTTTGACCAAAACCATCAACAATATATTTTTTTAATTTTATCTATAGCCACTGTTAGATGTTCAGGGAGACAAAAGATTTATACCACTAATTAGCAGTTAGTGCTCTGGCTAATTATTTTTTATGGTGCACAATTGCTGAGCGACCAAACGTTCATAATGATTATCATAACTCGTAACACATAGAATAAAGTGGTTTTGGTGGATGTTTCTCTCCATCCACCAAAACCACCATAGCAATTTCTGCTACTTCCTTACAGAAGACTGATGTGACCTGCTATTTGGAGTACAAAACCACAATCTATTTCTTTGTATGTAGTGATATTTTGCAAAGTTCTTGAGTCAGCACCTTTTATTATTGAGACCGTAATCATAACATGGTGCACAATATAGAATACAAAAGGTTCTGGTGTGGCAATCATGTAATCTTGAGATAGGAGAGTTTTTAACTGACTTAAACTGACTTAAACAGACATTTGCAACAAAATTCCAGGTCCAGAAATTTCTTCCACTATTTCTACTAAAATCATAACCTTTAAGTACAACAAATCAGCACATCAGTAATTGTTATCATGGGTCTGAAAATCCTATAAATCTTTCACATTTATTTCAAGTAACCTTTCATTTCACATGGATGGATAAGTATACACTCAAGATGCAGAATGTCTTACATTTTACAAATTATTTCCCTTTTTATGGATAGACAGTGAAAAGCCTTTGCCACATTGGTGAATCAAACCATTGTATACCATGCATTTTGTGATAATTGTTTGTTTTTACTCACAATATCCAGAAAAATGGAGGGGATAAATTTAAATAGAAAATTCTATTAATGGTTAAAATTAAATAACATTGGAAGATCAAATTAACTTTGTACTGTTTAAAATTCAGTTTTGGTTTCTTGCTTATTCCAGCCTCTTAATATTCAAAAGCATTCCTTGTCATTTTTGTGTTCTTCTGTGTAACATAACTTGAAAAATAAACACAGAGAAAGGAAACCACAAAGGATTAAACTTGAAGCTAAAGCAAAGTTTAAGTTGAGCCATAGCTGATCCAAATACTGAGCACTTAATATTGTAACCCATTTAGCAGTAAAGTTTATCTATATGTCTGCCAGCTTGTCACAAGTCTTACCCCTCTCCTTCAAAAGTCTCTATAAATAAATTTTTCTTTGTGGTCCCTAATTGATGATAAGTATATTACAGCTCCTCAATTTCCCTCACTCAAGACAAGGTTACTCTAAATTTAACAAAGTAATGGACTTGATAAAACTCAAACTATAACTCAGCTGACTGCTACTTGTAACCTTAATTTCTTGATATCAGTATACAATAATCAATATGTTATAAATAAGAACCCTAATGCTTAATTTTGCAGTGATCACCTTCCTCCTTTTCATTTGCAGACCAGACTGGAACCTATATAGGTGTGTTTGCTTGTTTTGAGTGGGGATGGAAGAAAAGGAGTCATGCCGCATATCTGATTTATTAAACCGGATTTGTTCTGTTTATATATGAGTAGAACTACCTTGTTCTCTGAAAAAAATAAAATTTCTCACATTTTTATTTGTGCTTTGCAGTCAAACTTCCTTGTGTCTTGGACAAGAAATCTTATTTTCTTGTCCAAGACACAATTTTTGAAAACAAAATCTTTTTTTCCGGCCTTCTGTAATAGGTAAATATAACAGTGTAAGATGAGCAACAGTGTATTTCTCAAGTCATTTTTTGAAATGTGACAAAACGGAAGTGTCTGGCGTGATAAGGAGCCAACATATGATTGCTTGATAGAAAGCAAAAAATGCAGAATTGCATACATTTTCTCCTTTGTCAGCAGCATATGTTAGTGAAAAGTTCTTATAACTGTTAACTTCTAAACCATCTTCAATTTAGCCAAGATTGAACTGTTATCACGTTTGTCATAAAAGTATTCTGAGATCAATGTCATATGACCCATTCATGTATTTGACCTTTCGAATTAGCAAGCCATAGTTGACAGTAACACAAAGGTTGAGGATAAAAAGAAATTATTATATACAGTACTTCTTCTGCATCTTTTCTCTTCCTTTTCTCTCCTGCTGTTCTATCTATGCCGTACTGGCAATTGAACACTTTCCTTCCAAAAATCAGGAAAGGCACACCAGTAAAAAACGAATTTTTGCTCCTTAAATATCTCATGCATCTTCCCCGAGTATTTTGTGACTTCTGTCCGAGGAAGGTGTTAGCATTAAATTAACCCGAATGATTCCACAATTGTGGTATCATCCAAGCCATGCCACGTCTTTGCCAAGTCATGGGATTTACAGCTTCGGATGTTCGGCTACATCACTTGCGGATTTCCGAGAATCTTCGGTTATGTTTTGCAAGTCATTAAATATTTCAACTCAGTCCCTTTCGACCGAGGGGGTTTTGGTGGATGGAATCTAATGCTGACCAACTACCCTTCAGGCCCAGTCCTTCGCGTTAAGATTGGAACGCCTAGCGAAAGTTGTGTTTCTGTCGCCTGTTGGTAACAGAATTGCAGGACCTGAAGTCACCCAACCATTCATTTTAACGGTACAAAAAGCATTCGATAAACCTCTGGTGCTAAAGGAATAGAATCCTCTTCTTTTTCAACTTTCGATGTGTTCCTTGGTTAAATGATTTCGTCTCTTACTTCAGATTAGTGAAGATGGTTTACGATTAGATGGCCTGAAAACAGACGAACTTCGTGTAAGTTGACCCTAGCAACAGATAAATTTAAGTAGTTCATAGGAAACATAAAAATATAATGGGGAAGTTTCATGAAGGAGAAGTTTCATGAAGGTGGTCATCTGTACAAAGCACTAGGTATTGGAAACTTAAAACAGAGATTTGTGTCGCCTGTGTGAAAAAGTTGCCTGAGGAAACAGTTGTTATCGCAAAGATATTATTCAGACTCCAAGGAATTAATTTGGTAATGCATAAAATTCTGAAAGGACTGCTCCAAGTCGGAGATCAGATCAACTAGCCTGGTATGGTAGTCACTTTAACCAGTAAATGGTGTAATTAAGTGTGTCTGTTTTGGTTGATATTGAGGTACTTTTATTTAGTTTTACTGTTAGTATTAATGCTAAGTTCCTCTTTTACTACATTTTACAGTTTTACATTCAGGGGTATTTAGTTAAGTTAGGGGCTCAGCCTATATTGAAATACAGAACACCAAAGTTACATGTGCTATGTATTACAAGACTATGTAATGGAACTTGTACTTGAAAATCTCCAGAAGTTTCAAAGGCCAAAGCTGAAGGGTAAACAATTCCCACCTGGGACTTTGCCCTTTCAAAAAATTTGGATCCCTTGAATAAAACATTATTGTCTTCTTTATGGCTTTGTGTTTCAAATTGAAATAAAAAATTGAAAATCAATGTCAAGGTTTGTGACAGTCAGGTTGATGTGTTCAAAATGATACAAAGTTGCCAATTTGCTCTTTGATTCTAATTGTTCATTGCTGAATGTGATCATTTGTTGACTTTGACTTTTGTTTAGTACCAGACACAAAAATTTCAACATGATTCAAGGTAATGAAATTAAAACCAGATTGAAGAACTTTTAATAGGAAATTAATGATAGAGTCTGCAATATGTCCACCAAATATACTGGATTTATTATTATGTCAATGAATTACAGGGCGTGAAATTGCGCCTGATACAGGCGCCAATGCGACTACATTTTTTACTTTGGCGACCAAATCCTGAAAATTAGTCGCCAAATTGGCGACTAGAATGCTTCATCATAACCATACTTAGAGATATAGAGAATTTGAAAGATTTTCAAAGAGAAACGTCCTTGTTAAGTTTGTTTAATTTCCAAAACGCAGCACACGCATCTCGATCGATAATTAGACGCCATCTTGGATTTAGGTGAACTTGAACGTTGTATATCACCTATCCTAGTGTCCACTTTGCAGAACTTAATTATGGAGGTCTATCTAAAACGCTGACAGCGTTAAAAAAAAATAAATAAATAAATAAAAAAAGAGTTTTTGTTTGCCTTTAAAAATGGCGCCCAACTTTTTTTGCATTGGCTACCACTTTGAAAAATTTAGGAGCCAAGTGGCTATTAGAAAAAAAAATTAATTTCACGCCCTGAATTATGTATAATGCACTATATGATGTTTTGATGTTTTGTTTATTCTTTCTTTTTAAACCTTTAACTCCCAGAAGTGATTAACATGTCACTTCTCCCTATAATATCCATACATTATTAAGCAAGCAGGTAATGAGAATACGCAAACTTAGACGGGTAGAAGTTATTATCTTGATCTATCACCAAATTCTTGTGACTAATTTACAAGGGAATGAGTTGAAGCTAGAAGGGAGAATTAACAATTAGATCTTGGGAGTTAAAGGGTTAATGTATCAGAAATAACCTTCAAGTTTTGTTTTAAAGGGAAAGCTGGCTTGTGAGTTCAAGTTTGCACTATTTTCATGCTGGCATATGTGACAACACATGCAGCTGATTACAACTAGTTGTTGTGAGGGAAGATAATTGATATAAGGAACTAAACGATTTGATGTGGTAGCTATAATATTTTTTCATGCAAGATATAATTTGGAGCTTTCTTAACTTTCTTTTATGGGAAGCTGGGCAATTAATCAAGAGGACATTAGCTTTTTGTCCAGATTTCCTGAAAGTTTGCTGGCAACCATTTATAACCCAGAGCCAGGTTGTTCAAAGCTGAGTTTAGATTACCCAGGATTAATGTGAAATCTAATTCAGTTTAATTTATTTGTCTAGAATATGATTATTGGATGCTCTATAAGGAATGGAGAAAATTATCCTAAAGAGGCTTTTGAATGTAGAAATAAAGAAACTTTGATTAAAATTTAACCTTGGGTTAGCACTAATTGACCTTCAAACATCTCAGACCTGGGTGGAGACTCCCTGAGGTAAATTTAGAAAGAGCAGCTTTCCCAAGTTTGAACAATTTTTGCCATCATGGCTGGTAGAAAGAAAGATATCTTAGCAACTACATCCTGTTAATTTGCTGGAAAAAGTGACCAAATTAGAAGCCTGTGTTTAGTAGTTAATCATGGATCAAGCTCCAACATTTTTATTACTTTATTTAGAGGTTCAATGCTATTAATGCTCTGTTGTTTCCTCTCATGAAAATAGTTGTGTTATTTTTTATTTACTTTTTTTTTCCAAAACCTCACTCACAAAGATGATCTTTGTTAAATTTCAAAATCTTTCAATCCAAAAACTCTCTAGCATTCAATTACTTTGTAAACTAATCACTGAAAATAGCTGTATGAGACTTATCATTTCTGTTGTTCAGGATTCAAAAGAGAAGGAGCTATCTTCATTTGTTGTCCAAGCTCTTCAGCCAGCAGTTTGCTTGAGATGTTTTCAAGAATTTTTTGTATTCTGATGACTCAGCAGTTACAATGACAGTTGATATAGAAAATTGGTCACCATAAAAAATTTTAAAGCTGACATTTCAAGCATAAAGCCTTTGTCAGAGTGAATGGTGAAGGGCTAATGCTGTAAATGTCAGTTTCAATACTCTCTATGGTGGCAAATTTATGTTATCAACTTAGTTGATGATACTAAATTATGCTGCTATACTCTCCCACTGGCGCAGCACCACAGTTTCTTAAAAAACTTTCCCCCTTAGTTACAAATGCAGTTGCTTAGTCTCTTGAAGAAAAAGTATTAGGTTTCCTGAAAGCACTTATATCAATCCTTAATTTTTGTGAGGAAACATGCAATTACTAGCTTGTTTAAATTATAAAGGGCACAATTTTTTTAAGGTAGTAAAGAAGGTCAAAAACATACGCTGTTTTGAAATTTCAGGAAGCCAGTTCAGTTTTCAGTTAGCCTTAATGAACTGTAAAACCTGCCAATCAGCTGAAAGCTAAAGCAATGAAACCAGTCTTGCTAAATAATATTTGGATATGTTGCTTTTAAAGACAGACAGATACAAAATAATTATTTTACTTTTGATAAGCATCATGAGAAACAATCAATTTTATGGACTTTTGCCCAGGGTAATCACCAAACTTAGTGAAAAATGCCCCCTTTCTCGGCCAATCAGCATTTAATAAATTTCCCCTTTAAGTTTTAAAAAAGTGAAATCAAGAGCTATTGTAATTTCACAAAGAACTGTAATATTCCCTTGCAACGGGCAGTATGAAAGTGAAGTATGTTCTTCAAAAAAACAACGCACTGACCCAGCCAGGTCTTTACCCCAGGCCTCTCAAGCCAAACTTCGGCACGCTCTCAATTTGGCCACTGTGCCTTCTACAATACTCCTATTTAAAATGATAAAAGTGTTGCACTATTTTGTAACAAAAAGAGCACATTTAAACATACATGTATACGTCTTTGCCATGATGATTTCCAGTTAACTCTTCTTTAGCAGACTGTCATCTAGATTTCTACCATTAGAAAAGAGTTCTGTATCAAAAAGAAAATAATCATTGTACATGTCACATTATGGTAATTTCTTTAGAGCATATCGTCCGTTCTTTAGCCAGTCCCCCAAGATCCACCGACCAGAATGGACAACGTTGATGTTGTCGCTTTTTTACTGCTGAAGTTTCATCCTGAAACAAAAATATTAAGTAAGTCAAATTATGTCAAAATTGGGTTAAAAGATAGCCAATGGTAAGGTCCTTATTCGATGATCAATCAATCAATCATCTTTAGCTTGCTTGGGACGAACATCTCTCCTCTGACAAGGAACACGTTATGGTAGGGACAAAAGCCTTCCCACTGTCCCCTTTTCAAATTTCAAATGTTATCATTCAACTATTTTAAGTTAATCATCAATTAGCCACTATATAGTATCAATAGCTAGTAAGAATAACCCATGCTTGGAGAGCCATTTTCACAGAGCCATTTTCAGGGCAACAAAAACATCGTGGAGTTTAATAATACTGGTCAACAAATAAGCACTACAATGATCATGCTGCAAAACAAAGATACCTTATTACTTTTGCCCCTATTGAGTCTTACTGTATGAGAACATTCTGGGTGACGGGTGCAAAAATATAGTTAACCCTTTAACTCCCAAGATCTCATAAGCAGTTCTCTGTACTCTCTCCCATACAGTTCTTGTGATGTTAGTTTGGAGAATTTGTTTTTGGATCAACTAATAATCCCCTAATTAATATTCTTCTTTATTCTCATGACTTGTCTTCTTGATAATGTATTAACATTCTAAGGAGATATTCTCTCTTAGTCACTCTTGGGAGTTAGAGGGTTAATCACACCTATTAGTACCTGGCTAAAAACCACACATTATTTATTGCCAAACAGATGGAAGGGGATGAGGGGGGAAAAGGGGGAAAAGGGGGAAAGGGAGAAAAGGGGAAAAGGGGAAAAGGGGAAAAGGGGGAAAAGGGGGAAAGGGGGAAAGGGGGAAAGGGGGAAAAGGGGAAAAGGGGAAAAGGGGAAAAGGGGCAAAAGGGGGAAAGGGAGAAAGGGGGAAAAGGGGCAAAAGGGAGAAAGGGGGAAAGGGGGGGAAAGGGGAAAAGGGGAAAGGGGGAAAAGGGGGAAGGGAGAAAACGGGAAAAGGGGTAAGGGGGGATTCAGTGGACAGAGTATAAAGGGAGAACTATAGGAATTTGACTGCCATTGAGGGGGGATCACTAGAACACTACAGAGCCTTAGCGGGGGATCAGTTAAATGTTCTTGTAACACAGCCAAATCCCTCTCATCTCCCCAACCTAGACAATTAAAAATTACCAGTTCTCAGTTGGGAGATGATTCTCGGTCTCACAAAAACACAGACCCTAAAAACGCAAACCCCCGCAAAACTTGAAATCATGCAAATAAGTTGGAATAAGGGGTCAGCGGTATCTAGTCACAACAGTTTGAGTTTTTGAGGCCTGTCTTTTCATTACACCAATGATTTTATAGGTCTAACTAAACATTGAAAAATGTTTACGCCACTAACCTTTTCACTTTCCTTTCATTGTTTTTCATCTTTGGAAGATGCACTTGAAAGAGTCGGAAGGAATTCCTCTCAAAAACAGCGGCAAACAGAGGTTTGTTAAGACAATTTGTTAGCATTAATGGCATTCGCTCCATGTCTATCAGGCCTATGAGGTTGCCAGAGTTTCCGTGAAACAATCGCGCAACTTGGTCATGGCAACAGCATACAAAGTGCACTCCATCATTGAGAAGTTCACAATACATTTCAGCATAGATAATGATTTTATGTTCACATGGTATATCGTGCATTGTGATTCCTGTAGCTGCATTCAAGATTTGTAATCCACTACCTCTTTCATGTGAATACCAAGTAACAACAAAATCTCCATTGTTTGAAATTAAAGCGCGAGGACGTGTACATCCCTCATCATGAAGAATGTTTCTCTTCCACAAATGCTCCTTTTTATTCCAAACTGCTATTGTAATGACCCTGCCTACAGGAAAAACTACAGGATGGCAAACTTTCTCGCTACAGGCTACGAATTGAAACTTGCTATTGCAAGCAACAGAAGTAATGTTACCCTCCACCATAGTTGAAAAAACAATCTCACTATTTGCAATGCTTAAAACGTCCACTTTGGAGCAGTTAATCTTACAAGGTCTTTGACAACCTACTAGTTCATCAGACACAGGAAACAACCTTTCCAATGAATCGATTTCTGAGAAAGATCGAACACATTGTGATAATTCAAAATCCCACAACTCAAGTATGTTGCCGACTGCTTCCTTCATCAGAAGCACTCCTTCTTTCACAGGTAGTAGGTCCAACGCAGTCTGAAATTTCTGAACAGTTTTCTTGCCCTCGAAATAGACATACACCATGGAAAGCATATCACCTTCGAGTTTTCTTTCCCAAGAACTATAGGAGGTTTCTCTGATGTAACAATAACTTCCATCCACAGAAAGTGTCACATTCAAGTTACTACAATGCCGTTTTCCTTCACTTCTGTCATGGCCGGGAAAATCTTCAAATTGATCATGATGAATCATAAAAATTTCTTTATGAAAGGGGCTACAAACGACAACAGATTGTTTGTTAACCACTGAGATAAATCCTGACCTGAAGAAGGGAATTGCCTCTGATAGCATTGTGTTAATCTGGTCTCTAGATTCCGAAATCAGGAATTTACTCTCATCGAAGGATTTACACTCCCATGGCCACCACGAGACATCTTCGATTTCTTGAAAACAGGATGCACTTTCTGGGCACTCATCTTCGCAGAAGGAAGGGACTTTACGTCTGTGGCAAAGTAGCTCAAACTCAGCATTATCGCCCAAAAATCCACAAACAATCTCCTGGTTATCAGGGGAAAAATGCATCAGCGAACAAATGCTGGGACTAGCAATGTCACAAATAAAATGAATGTTCATATTACTTAACTTATACAAGCTAATATGTTCTGATTTATCAGATATTGCCACCAATGTCCCGTCAGGAGAAAATGCAAATGATGTCATATTCTTTGTGCACTCAAAATGAGCAATCTCTGTTCCATCTGACATATTCCACAAAATAACATCTCTTGGATTTGCAGGGCAATCTGTCAACATTTTAGACCTATCTCCGCAAAATGCACATATGTTGAAGAAGCAATTACTTTCAGGAAAGAGTGGTTGTACATCTCCGTTCAAGGTGAAAACATCTCTTAAACTTCCAGGTATGACATAATCACCGTCAGGGTGAAATGCAACAGAACGGTAAAATGACATTGATGACTCCCACGCCAAGCCAAAGTAACTAAGAACCAATTCTGTCTCATTGCGAACGGCACAGTGCATGGCATACCTTGGAATGCCAAATGACTTTTCTATGAATGCGGAACGCAACCAGAGTCGATCGCCACTTTGCAGCGACCAGAGCTGAATGCTTTTGTCAACGCACTCACAAACCATGTAATCCATTTCTGGAGACACGTCAAAACATGCTACCAAACTATTACAGTCAAATCGTGCTTGAATTCCCATTTGCCCGTAACTATCCTCTTTGTTCACGATTTCGATGTATGGTATCTCTGGATATCTTTCTTTGAGGACATGATTGGCCTTTGAGGAAAATTGTGGGCTTCCTTCGTTAAGTATTGCTTGAAAAAACTGCTGTGGATGGCAACGAAGCCTAGATTTGTATTTTCTCATCACAGAAATGGCGGAGGTCACAGCAAATTTTACAGCAGAAGGCAGAACTTCAAAAGATTCTAGTTTTTTAATACTCAAGATATCCTGAAATCCTGAATCACTATCAATGCAAAGCTTTGCATACACAAGTTCTAGATCTGTCACATAATTTTCGACAAGTTCTTCAAGTTTGTGGGGAATTTCTTTGTCTCCCATCACATCCAGTAGGTGCTGCACACCATACGTCAGGGCATATATCTCGGTGTCACTGAAATCTCCATCATGAATCCCTTTGCGTTTCAAATCGTTGAACTCAGTTTCACAAAGCCTTGAAAGGGTCTGACTACCTTCATCTCTACCCACTGTAAACTCGTGACGTCTGTGAATGGTTGTGTCTACAAGCCAGTCTTTTACAGACTTGTGAAATGTGTGAATACGTCCCTCAATAACTGGTAGAAGGGTAGAGATGCAGGAAATAACCTTATTCACCTTCCGATGCGAGGAAATTGCACGAAACTGAAACATCTTGGGGATAAATCCAAGTGGCAAAGGTTCTTTTGCAGCTATAACAACAGATAGAAAACTTAAAAACTTGTCTTCGTCGATTTCCAATTCTTTACAAAACTCTTTCTCCAAGCGTTTAAAATAGGACAGGTAAGCAGAAGAGAGACCTAATGGCAAGCTGCCATCGAAATGGTTGGGTGTTGGTAGAGGAACGTTTTTCTTAATAAAGTCTACTAAAAAGTACGCATACAAGATGACACCATCGGACTTTTCAACCAGAGCATTTAAAACAGCTTCTTTATCACTGTTTGGAATAACCTGGTCTAGCTGCTTCTCCAAGAACAGTCGAATGTCCCTTTTGTTGTCATCGTCACTCGTTTCCAGGTACAGAGGCTGTAAGTCGCTAAGGCTATTCGAAATGTTAACTTCTGGTCTCGTAGTCACAAGAAAGCGAATCCATTGAGGAAGCTTGATGAAGTGGTTAACTATCACATCCAACAATTCATTGCGCCCCTTGTACTCACTTTCATCCAAGGCATCCAACACCAAGAGAAGGTTTCTACCGGGATCAGCGATTTTGCTGAGAGGCTCCTTGAAAAGTAATGAAAAAAGTTCCTCCACCCCCATGCTGTTGATTTCTATACCCAAATTTCTTGACAGCTGCTCAAAAAGAGCCTCTTTGTATTCTGGTGATGCGCGACAGAGATGACTGGCCAAAGATTGAAGCATCAACTGAGGATTTCGATAGCGTATGTTGTTGTGTTGACAGAAGTGGCTCCCTGACAGTCTTCCAGCTTCTTGCATTCTCTTGCAAGTGACCGCTGAGATAACCGACTTTCCCATTCCTGCATTTCCACTAATGACCATCACACGATTTGGGGAACTTCTGTCATCAAGCCAACCCTCAATTTTTTTAAAGATCCACTCGCGAGTTCCTTCCTGGAATCTTGACACATGAAACTCAATGTCCCCTTTAAACTCGGACTTTGCAAGGACGTTCAGAATATCTTCTGTTCTGTTAGCCTGCTCTCTTTGGTTTAAGTCTTCAATACTCTTTTTCACTTCTAATACCTCTTCTTGTATTTTGGTTTGAGTGTGACATACTCCATGCAGCTCCGACTTCATTTGCTGTAGTATCTCAGCATCCTGTGTTTGGTTTTGGTGTACCATATCGATAGTTTGGTTTATTTCTTTTAGTTGTGACTTAAGATCCTTCTCACTATCAGCCCACTCACACAACATTTGAAGATAATCTTCCTCTCCACAGTACTCAACCTTTAGTCTATCTACGTCTGCTTGATTTAGCCCAAGAGCAACAAGAACGTCACTTATTTCCCTCCAAAGATGGGAGAATGTTGATGAGTCGATGCCAGTGGTGGACACGTGACCATATAACTCATTTCGAAAGAACTTTATGCGAGCAAGGTTAGCCTCTAAGGTAGTGTCACTCAAGGGTGGTTTTTTGTGCCACCCTGAGGGAGGAGGGGAAAGCCCACAAATCTCAGTCAGCAGAAGAAAAAGAAGAGTTATGTCAAAATTGTTTGAATCTGGTGTGCTACCACTGGGTGGAAACAGTTTGTCCCACTGAGGCTTATGTAAAACCCTTCTCTTCAGTAGACTGCACAGTTTTGGATGGTTGGCTGTGAGATCCATAGCCAGGTTTGCGGGAGAATGATGGCTGTCAAAAACCATTTTTAAAACTGTGGTTCCACCATCTATGAGAAGTCTGCTGAGCTTGGCTCCATTTGTCTTCTCTGTGGAGCTGACCAGGGGTGAGGGTGCAGAAGCCGCCATTTTAACTCAAAATTAAAAGGCACAGTCCTCCAATTCTACCTAAAAAGGAAAGAAAAGAACATGGTACATTCTCATGTATGTATGTTATGCAAGAAGAAAATCTGGATTTAGTAGGCAGGCAGGCAAGGTGTATCATGGGGAAATCTGCCATTAATTCAAAGCCCTTTCAGTCATGTCCAGTTCCACTTGTATCAAAGCTCTCTAATGTAAAGGATCGTAAGGTTTCTAGATGTATCTTAACATGAAAATTGACCAGTGATAAACAATGGACATTGGGCTCCAAAATGTATTAGAAATGCCTTTGGTGTGAAAGTTCATCACATTCTACCTTCAGTTAACAAAACTTCATTTCCTTTCTAAAGCCACCAAACCTTCTTTAAGGGTTCAGTCTCACAAAGCAGAATACTTTTTTTATTTGAGTTGAAAGATCCCAGGGGAAGTCCTCCAAGAAATGAAATAGCAGCTTTATGGATTTTTCTTTTTCAATGTGGCTAAGCAGGAAGGAGAAATTTTCACACTTTGCTACTATACAGTTGCCTTAATATAGCATTTAAGTTTCAGGAAATATTTTTGCTGATGGACACCACATTCCAGCAGACAAGAGCTAAATCTCAGCTTAATCCCTTAAAATTTTGACAAAAAAATGTGATATGACTGGTACTCAAATAAAGCAACCGGTGGAATCTGAAGCAATCGTACATATTACATACAGTGTATTTGACACATATGCCACTTCTGTGTTTCAGTATTTCAGTCCAATTTTTCCATTTTGGCCCTGAAAAGCCCTATTTAGGGAGTGGTTAACTGAGTATACATCCACACAAAAATGTTTGAAATTTTAGATAGCTTCAATCTGTCTTTGGCACTTTGATATACCCAATGAGAGCTACATGTACAATTTCTGCAAGGATGTTCTGATACATGTGTGGTGTTGTGTACCTGTTGGCAGCAATTTCTATAGGTTTAATTAGTGTGAATTTCAGTTTGGAATTTCCAAGAAAATAGCAAGCCCTGCCCCTTCTTCTTCCTCTTTTTCAAGAGTTAAAAAACAATCATTCAAACAACACGTTACACAATCCAGAGAAGTGAAACAGCTCTACATATCAGTCATTTTTTTTTCATAATTCAACTTCTACCTGACCTATAGTGTACATGTACATGCTGGATTGGGGAACTTAGAAAGACGTCACCTGAATAGCTTATCAAATCAAGTATTCTGTGACATTTCAGAGTTAAACATCACATTCTGCAGCTGGTATCAACTGATCCCAATTTACTTACTCTACCTCAGTTCACTAATTATTACTTGTAATTATTAGCAGTGTTATTGTACCTCAAAAAATTATTTATATGAAGACAACTTTTCAGGATTTTCAACATTTCTGTAAAGTAGTGGACATATTTCTAAAAGCACTGGAAGTGACATTTTTTGTTGTGGCAAGGTGTCTCACAAGTCCTGAAGGCACAAGCTACCTGGGGGGGTCAAGGGAATGCCCTTCGAGAAATTTTTAAGATAGAAAACTCAGAAATGCTGTGACAACCTTTTTAGAACCCAAGAATCAGTTTCACAGGCAGGGCTGAAGTTGACACAAATTCTCTTTTTTAGCAAGAATTATAACAAATAGTCACCCCAATTTTGTTTAAATGAAAAGAGAAACCAATGAAACATTCTTCCTGATTAGCAAAAAAAGAAAAGTAGTTTGGCAGGTTTAAAGAAATTAATTGTTTATTCTGTGATCCTCTGGTCAGTAAGTTCATGAGATGCTTACTGAAAAAAAAAATTATAGCGATTAAGAAAAAAACAAAAACAAAACCTCAAATATTGGCATCAAAGTAATAGACATGGAATGAAAAATAACCAGACAAAGCATTCACCCTCAGGCTCAAATGAAAACCCTGACTATTTTGTCATGGTGACCAGGTTTATTCATATGATGATTTTACTTAACATAACTGAGGTTAAATTCAACTTTTGTTTCAGATGAAGAAACTCTAATTAAAATGAAATAGCTTTGAGTCTTAATTTGAAGTCATGGTTAAATTTTCTGAGTTGCATGCATTTTAAAATCATCTTTTATTCAAACAAGTCCTCAATAGTTACATAATAATGTTAACAATGTTAACAATACATGTTTTCATGTCAATAAGAATAGTTTTTCTCATGTTGATAATAATCTCTCACTTAAAAATAAAATTTTTATCATCTTTGGCCACAAAAGATCCTCTGCATACATGTGTGCTTACAATTGACAAGGAGAGGTTGATGAAAATGGTTGTCGTACAAAGTAGATATGATTGTTTGGAGCAAATTAAATAAGGGTTAATGTACATGTCAATTTATACATCAATTTACATCTCAATGTATTTGTAATACACATGCAAAACAATCCCTATCTTGCAAAATTTATAGAGCTTTCTCTTTTTACTTTCTGCTTTTTATGTCTGCCATACAATTCTTATGCTGTTGGTTTGGAGAACTTGAAATTGGATAAACCAATTATCCCCTAATTGATGTTTTTCATTATTCTCATTGATCTTCTGCTTGATATTGTATTGATACTGTGAGGAGAAATTATGCCTTGGTCACTAGATCATAGGTGGAGGCCTCATGGTTAGTGTGCTCGACTCCGGATCAGGTGGTCCGGGTTCGAGCCTTGGCTGGGGTCATTGTGTTGTGTTCTTAGGCAAGACACTTTACTCTTACAGAGCTTCTCTTCACCCAGGTGTACAAATGGGTACCCGCAAATGTGCTGGGGGTAACCCTGCGATGGACTAGCATCCCATCCAGGGGGGAGTAACAATACTTCTAGCCGCTTCATGCTAAGAAAACTGGAGTTAAGCACCAGCCCCATGGGCCACTTGGGCTCATAAAAAGGCTTTACTAGATCATAGGAGTTATAGGGTTAAGTTCCCTATATGTAGTTAGCATTATTGATGATGTAATTCAAGAGGTTTGAATGAGAACAAGCCCTGGTAGCATGTTCCTTTAAAACACTGGAATATTCATAAAGCAATCGGTTACCCTGAGAAACATTGCCCTCCCAAAGTGAAAATTGTCAATCTGGAATTCAGTGGTACTCAATTTCCTTTAAAAGTTACTTCCTTGAATTTTATGAATAAAATAGTGTTGAAAGTCCAAATTTCAATTTTAATAATTTTGTGCTCCTGAGGACACAGATTAGCTATCCTCCCCTTCCCTGATAGCCATCCTATCTATTTATACCTTTAGCAAGTCACATACATGGTACACCTGTACATGAATTGATAGTTCCTAAAGGTAACATGGAAAAATTATTGATTTCCTTGGAAACCAGACATCAGCTTGTTGCTCAATTTCATTAACAATATTCTTCTAATCCAACACCTTTCATGTCCGTGCAATGTACCAAATAATTTAAAACGTTAGACAACAACGAAAATAGAAGAAAGAAAAAATGTATAATTTCATTCTCAATTAAGCCACTACTTGAACTCAAAGGGAAAGGATACGCTGTCAACTATTTTAAACAATGTACACGAGTAACATCGACATCACAAAAAAGAGGAGCGAGGGCCAAGAGAAAATGATAAACTTCATTTCACTGGAATTTTCACTGTTCCATGCAAACTTCATTCGAATATGGGAATTTTTCCAGACTCAAAGTGAAATTCCCTGACTTTTCCGTGAACTTGAAGAAATATGTTTTATCTTAACTTTTTCCTAATTTAACTTTTTCAATGATATCATCTAAGGTCGCAAAATTCAAACAGAAAAAAAAAGATATTTATTATTTATATCAATAAAGAAATCAGGATTTAGAGTTATCTAATAGCGAATTCGTATTCTGAAATGAAACTCTTTCCGATCGCAACACATTCGGCGCCGCGACTGAAATAGTTTTGAAACAGTCCTGAACCATTCTTAAATCACCACAACGATATATTCTCAGCTCTTCGGGAAATTCTAACTAAAGTTTAGAATAAAAGGAAACTTCCTTTACCTTCGTAAATTTTCTGACGTAGAAGCCACCATCGATGCTTGAAAACCTCGTGAAGTCCTGGGAATCGAAAGCTAAGAAGCAATTGATGATTTAACAATGATTTTCTATTCCTTTTCACGCAAAAATCTAACATAACTGAATACACTTACCACACTAAAACTCTACTTATAACATGGCTTTAATACCCAAGGTCCAAACGAAAATCGAAGGCGGAAGTACCTAAAATTCCACCAGTTTCAATTTCTCTCTTCTCCAGTCTCCTACTGCCCTTTCACGGAACCTCCTCCCCAGGGGATTAGTGGCACGCTCAGACAAGGCTCAGAAAGGCTCAGATGTGGTCGTTCTCTGTATTTTCGTGACCTTCTAAATTTTATTCGCTTAAAAAAGACTCTAGATTGTTTAAAAGCGTTGTTCAGCTAATATTATGAAGCGAAAAAAAGTTTCTTATATACTCGAAACCTCCGTCGGGACAAGAGCGACTTCTCCAACATGATCTCGAGACCGAAATTACGATTATCGTTATTTCTAAATTGGCACCAAATTTATGGATATAGTAATTTCGTGGCACTCTTTACCAATCCTCTTTAAACGTCTTAAATAAAGAGAAGGACTCGGTTCCACTGTCTTACAACATTCAAGATGGCGGAGGAAAGGGGTAAATGTGCGTTCAGTTGTGATCAGCATGATCTCGACACCAAAATAACGATTACCGTTATTTCTAAATTGGCCCTGAAATAACGAATATCATAATTTCAGTGCATGTCTGAGACCTTTGGGCTCGAAGCTTGGGAACTAGTATTCAGGGAAAGATAAAATGGCGGCTTACGGCGGCGAAGGAAATCTCAGTAGTTTAATATTTAGCGTGAAAAGGCTTGGGTGTTGTGATCTGGTTCTCAAGTAAAAAAAAAATCACGGTCTGCAATGGCCCTACCACCTTTTGAACAACAAGAAAACATTGAAACGGTGGTAAAAAGCAGCAAGTTTCGAAGTCTAAACGAAAGATGGGTAAGCTGAGTTTCAGTCAAATATCATGACATTTGGGATGTAATTTCGATACCGAATAAATAGTTCTACATGGTTATACACGCATAGGATTCTGTTGTGTTCACGTGAAGGCCATTTCAGCCATTCCTGCCACTTGTAAGTGGTAGGAAATAAAAGATATGTATAGTTGTTTCGTATTGAAGCCCTGTGAAATCAAAAATTTGATTTATTTCTTCTTTGTTTTAGGTGGTCATTATCCATTACTTTTGGAAGTCGATGCTGATGAGAAAGAAAAAATGTTTATGATTATTTCTTCTCTCGAACATTTTACTATTTAGGTACCAAATAATCTTGATACTGAAGACCATTGCATCCTATTATGAAAAATGTACCCCTGATTGCTTTGTCAACATGTATGATGTAATATACCTTGAGATTTGTGGGATTTTCACATGTAAACTAGAAATACCTGTAGAGGGTAATGATGTACTTAATGCAAAGTGTTTTGGTACAAAGTCTGCTTTGCTGTAATCTACCTGAAGGTGCTTTTTATATGCTAGTAACACTTGCACAGCCCAGTCAAAATGTTCTTTAGTAGTAGTCAAGCTGGCTGTTGTAATTATAGGCAGCAGAGGCCAAACCTCATCCTGAAAAGCAGTCTGAAAGGTGTGAAGTCAGTGGAAGATACTTCATTGTAGGTGGCCAAATTGCAGGCTGTCAGCCCATTTTGAGTGAGTAGTTAAACTCAAGATCGGCTATTTTAACTAATTTTATTGAGAGCCAAATCCTGCAAGGCTTATATTCTGTATTAATTTGAAGTGTTACTTTTATGTTTCTTATTTTGCAGTAAGTGGGCTTGTTGTGGCCATTTTTCTCTCAAACATTTTTTTCAGCTTAGTCAAAACGTTTTTTAGAAGTAGGCAAGCTGGCTATAGTAACAGAAGGTAGAGACCAAACCTTGTCCAGACTAGACGCCTAACAAATGTTCTGTGTGGAAAGCCAAATCCCTGGTTACTGGCACATTTTGACTAGGCTATTTGTTATTTAGCTACTCTTATTATTAAAGATTACTGCATTCCTTTTTAATAATTTGCTGCCAATTGTATGCTGTATATAGCTTATGATTTGTGTGATTTTCAAGAGTAAACTAGAAATACCTGAAGATGGTAATGATGTACTAGATAACGTACTTGATGCAAAGCAATTTTGGCACAAAGTGTATGCCTTGTCCTCAGGTGATTTTAACATGCTAATAAGATTTGTTATTCAAATAATATACATCAGCTGGAATGGGAATATTGAAAGAAAAATAATAATATTTAACCATAACAAGTTTTGGTTTTATGTCCAAATTAAGCACTTAGTTGAAGATCACTGCACTGATCAGGCCCCGAAGGCCAAAAAAAAGCTGTCTGCTGTTAGTTTAATTTTTGTCATTTCTATTGATTTATTTTATTTATCAATGTTTCTTTGAGTTATAATTCATTGACCTCTTTCAATAGTGCAGGTTCGCTCGTGTAACCTAATCCCACATGTATGTATGTACAATCTCAGTTGAAATTTTGAGTGGCAGGCAAGCTGGCAATAGTAATAGGCAGCAGAGGCCAAATCTTGTCCTGAATAGAAGTCTGACATGTGTGAAATTGGCAGCTATTTCATTGTAGGTGGCCAACAATTATTGTTGGCTGCAGCACATTTTGACCTGGCTGATTGTGTGTGTGTTATGTATGTGTTCTTCTTTTTAGGTGTTAAACAGGTCAAAGTACCGAAAAAAACCTCTGTGATAACTTGGTAGTCTAAGATGTAAAAATTTTTAATAATAAGGTAAAGCTTGATCATTCTTAAGAGTTTGCATCTGTTCTAAAAGTTTTGGGGAGAGTTAGGGGAGCATTATTTATACAAATGTATTTAAAAAGTAACAAAAAAATAAAAAGAACTAGGGCAAAATCCCAATTTGCTTTAAAAGTTTATTTTATTAAGAGCATAATTCTGGATATAGCTTGGGATTTGTGTGATTTTCACAAATTGTTAGGTTGTTATGTAAACTTAATTTACAGGAACCTTGTTAGTTTTCAGCTTCAAGAACAAGTACATAATTGCAGGAAAAGCTTGAAGCTTGAAAAATTGACTGATGAAACTGGAACAGATGTCATGAGATTTGTACAATAGGTTGGCCTGGGAGGGACCAAGAATTAAAGAATTCATTGATTCTCTTACACCTTTTGTCTGCATAGTGTGCTTCTGTAGAGCTTAGTTATTGCTGTAGAAAACGTTTTTGGAGGGCCCTTGAGATCACTCACTTTTGAGCTAGTTGCCCCTAGGGAAGAGGATATCTGTACTTATTATCTCCCTTGGGGGGGGGGGGTGAAGGGTTAAAGACTGATTCTTCTCCAGTAGCCACAAGTACCCCTGCATATGGAAATTTTGAACACTATTAAAGGGCTAGTACCCTCATTTCATACTTGAATTTCTAATTTAGTGTAAGTTATGACAAATAATGAATGTAAATTCATCTTGGTTGTACAGGTTATATCCAGCAGTCCTTAAAAAAAATAAAAAGGTATTTTTCTGAATTAAAAAAAAAGTGTTCTTGCTTCAAAGTTAATGCATGATATGTCATTCAATTAATGCTCTAGCAGAGTTTTTGTTTGAAATGCCAAAATCAACTTCATGAGTAAGGACAAAAAAAAAAGGCAATAAGCAAATGTTCCTCTGTATCCTTTATGTCAATTTGGGCTGAAAAACAGGTTTTTTTCCTTTTGCAAAAATTAGCTTATTTCACGACCAAAAACGATGCAAACAAGCTGAAACGTTATGTTTTCAGCAAAATCTGCGAAAAAACAATGGAGACAAGCTAACACACAGTGTTCTCAGTAAAATTTGGGCAAACAAAACCTTAAAAACCAAAAAAAAAAACAATTGCGCTGACTTACCCATTTTTTGCCAAGATAACTGCCAAAACACTGAAAACTAGCTTGAAACTACATGTTTTTCACAAGATCGCGACGAAATCTGTCAAAAAACTCCAAATACGGCAGAAATGTACGATTTTTGCAAAATTTTTCGCTAAAGTTGACAAAAACACTAAATTCGACTGAAAAACACGTTTGTTTTTTTTGCAAAAATAAGCTTATTTCAGTTTAAAAAACGATGCAAAAAATTTTCTCAGCAAAATAGTTTAAGAGTCTGTGGGAAAACACAAAAACCAAGCTTAAACCAAGTGTAAATTGATAAAAAGGCCCGAATGGCGCATTTTGGCAGTTATTTTGGCAAAAAATGGTATATTTTGATTTCAAGCAAACTTTCAAGTAGTTGTTAAAGTTTAGAGCCAAACACAATACCAAAACAAAATTGGATGTTTTCAGAAAAAATTGTGACCCTCAGCCTAATCATAATCCCACCCTACCCAAGCCCTAACTCTAGCTGCGAGCTATCCTAACCCTACCCCTAACCCCGGGTTAGGGTTAGGGCTCGGGTTAAGAACGGAACTTTTCACTCCAGTCAAAATGATGCAACTGGTTAACATGGTCCAACCAGCCAAAACAAGATAAAATGGTTTAAACGGTGAAAAGATTTTAAATACGTGACATGGTCCAATCGGAAGAAACGATCTCACTTAGTAAAATGGTGCGACTGGTTAACATGATCCAACTTGATAAAATGATGCCAATATCTAAAATGGACAAACTGGTTTAAATAATCCAACCAGTTGAAATGGTCTAACTGGATAATGCATGTGTAACCAGTGAAATTGGTTCAAATAATTCAGGTAAGGATGGTAACATTAGTTAAAAAGATCCAGCATATTACAGTGGTTCAACTGGTAAAAATAATCATCCAACTACTAAAAGTTATTAAACCCCAATCAAAATTAATCCAACCGCTTCAACTAATCTAACTGGTCAAAATTCTTCAGGTGGTTATTTAAGTGAAAAAGGTGACAAAATCTTCTTAAAAATATTTTTGAAGAGGCTTACACCCTTACCCTAAACACTTACCCTACCCCCAAACCCTAACCCCAAACCTTCACCCTAGCCCTAACCTCAACCGCAGACCCTCTAACCCTAACACTAAGCCTAAACCCTAACCCTAACCCTAGCCCCACACCATAACCCTAAAACCTAACCCTAAACCCTAACCTATAGCCCTTAACCTAGACCTAACCCTAACCCTAACCCTAACCCTAACCCTAACCCCAACCTTCTCTATCTATCCTGTAAGTGTACCAGTCGGCCTATCGTTTGTTTTTCAGTAAACTTTCAAGTAGTTACTGAAATTTACAAACACAATACCAAAAACCCTGCAATTGAATGCTTGTAGAAAAATATTAACGCCAACCCTAAGCATAGCCTCATCCTAGCCTTAACCCTAATTCTAACACTAAACCCCGCTAACTCTAAGCATAATTTTACCCTAGCCCTAACCCTGATTGTAACACTAAACCCCTCTGACCCGAAGCAACCCAAACTCTAACCCTAACCAGGTAATGGGCTCCTGCCCTAACCCTATCCTCAACCCTGACTTAAACCCTTTACCATAGCTTAGGATTGGTTTGGGGTTTGGGTTAGGTTTAGGATAGCACAGAGTTAGAGTGAGCACAGGACGAAATAGCATGATTCCGTAATTCGGAAAAATGAAACTCTATGTTTCCACATCATTCACTTCTTCCTTGGACCTGTTATGTTTCCGTTATGATTCCTGAACGGAAATATGACGACACGTTTCCGTTGCATTTCTGTCAACGGAATATTATCATCGCCTGTTTCCGTTACGTTTCCTTGTACGGATTCAAACTTTTACCGTCAAGTAAAACATATATTTATAAAGTGCTGTACAGTTCTTACACCACGTTACCATGAAGACGTGATCGTTCGAGGACAACAAAGGCAAATTTACGTGCATTAGGTGTGTACGTTCGTAGGAATCATAAGAAGTCCTAGAAGCTTCGATGTTTTACACTGAGCTATGTGCATGTTAATTTTGGAACTGTTTCGAAACCTTACAAAATTGAATCTTTTAAACTTACTCTGTGCTTAGATTTTTAAGCAGCTGGATCATTTGAGCCAGTTTAGTCACTCAAACCAGCAATACAATACTAGGCTAACTGGATAGTTTTAGGGTTAGGGTTAGGATTTTCAAGTAGGCACACGCAGTTGTGTGGATATTGTGGTACATGGAGTTTAGTAGAGTGTAGATTTTAGCAGTATTTGCCAGTGTTGACATATTTATAAAATTATGGTTCCAAAGTGCGTGTCACTGTTGAGAACCCAAGAAAATCATGAGAAAGTCGCCGATGGATTAGCCATAAAAATAAGCCCAACTCTGAGTCAATGCCAAACCACAAGAAAGTTGTGAAACTCGCGCCAATGTAAAAAAAAAAAAAACAACTGAGGTTCGAAGTATGGGTCGCTAACATCCTATGAAAATCATGGGAAAGTCGAGGAGATTGGTCATGGTACCAACCAATGCCACTTTCCCATGAAAATCAAGAAACCTGTGGTAACTAGCCAACATATGCTAGAATGACAATCTTTAATAAAATTCATATCTAATAAGGATGTGTGAAATGGCCAATATCGCTCTTGGCCGAGATACTGGTTTGCCGTGTTTTGGCAGTTATTTTGGCGAATATGGTTAAAATCAAATCTGTGTAAAAACAGTAAAATCAACGAGTTATTGAGGTTCGTCAACATAGGGAGGGTCCTCTTAGTCTAGAGAAAAACTTTTGCCCACGGCTAAAGGCGTTAAATTAATAAATTGATATATCTGGGCGGCATATCAAACAGCAACACTAAACTTCTCCTTTCTCACAGCTTTTTCCCCTTTAACATCTTTGTTCATTCCATTTTTTTTAAAGTAAAAACTCGTTTTGGAGGCATTAAGGTCCCTAAAGCAACGTTTCAAGATTTTATGGCGATCTTGTGAAAAACATGTAGTTCCAGCTAGTTTAGAGGGTTTTGGCAGCTATTTACACAAAAAGTGGGTAAAATCAGCCCAATTTGTCGTGTTTCTGACGGTTTTTACGCGTTTTTTCCCCAAATTTTACTGAGAACACTGCGTTTTAGCTGGAATAAGTGTTTTCACATGGATTGTATCCCTATTTTGTTAAAGACATCGTGCTTTTGAATGTAAAATAGGCTGATTTTTGCAAAAAAAAAGTGTTTTTCAGGTCGAATTGAGCGCTTTTGTCAACTTTTGCGTAAAATTTGGCAAAAACTCGTGCGTTCTGCCGGATTTTGGTGTTTTTAGATAGATTTCATTGCAATTTTACGAAATACATGTAGTTTCAGCTAGTTTGCAGCATTTTGGGCTTGAAACCGGCAAGAGTGATGGTAGACACTCTTAGCAGAGATAATTGTGCTAGCAGATATTAAAATTTCACCTGTAAAGACAATAAATTAATTGAACACAAGAAAAAGGAAACTTGATAAAAAAATTAGAATAATGGCGGGGAGAAAAGAGGGCTGCACTAAAGATTATGTACTTGTGTTCTTGAAGCTGAAAATTAACAAGGTTCCTAACAATTTTTGAAAATCACACAAATCCCAAGCTATATCCAGGGTTTTCTCTTAATAAAATTAACTCTTAAAACAAATTGGGATTTTACCTTGGGCCTTTTTTTTTACTTTTTATGTACATTATTTATGTATAAATAATGCTCCCCTGACCCTCCCCCAAATTTCCAGAACAAATGGAAACTCTTAAGAATGATCAAGCTTTACCTTATTATTTAAAATTTTTACATCTTGAATTATCAAGTTATCACAGAGGATTTCTTGGTACTTTAACCTGTTTAACACCCTAAAAGAAGTGCACATATATACTACACACAATCAGCCCAGTCAAAATGTGCCACAGCTGACAATTTGGCTGCCTGCCACAATATAGCTGCCGCTAACTTCACACTTTTCACACTTCCATTCAAGACAAGGTTCAGCCTCTGCTGCCTATTACTATCACCAGCTTGCCTTCCACTCAAAAACATTTTGACTGAGCTCATCCATACATACATACATAAGTGGGAGATTAGGTTACATGAGCGAACTTGCACTATTGAAAGAGATCAATGAATTACAATTCAAAGAAACATTGATAAATAAAATAAATCAATAGAAATGACAAAAATCAAACTAACAGCAGACAGTACTCTTTCAGCCTTCTGGACCTGAGCAGTGCAGTGATCTTCAACTAAGTGCTTAATTTGGACATAAAACCAGAACTTGGTATAGCTAAATATTATTATTTTTCTTTTAATATTCCCACTCCAGCTGATGTGTATTATTTGAATTACAAGTCTTATTAGCATGCAAAATCACCTATGGACAAGGCACACACTTTGGACATAAAACCAGAACTTGGTATAGCTAAATATTATTATTTTTCTTTTAATATTCCCACTCCAGCTGATGTGTATTATTTGAATTACAAGTCTTATTAGCATGCAAAATCACCTACAGACAAGGCACACACTTTGCACCAAAATAGCTTTGCATCAAGTACATTATCTAGTACATCATTACCATCTTCAGGTATTTCTAATTTACTTGTGAAAATCACACAAATCATAAGCTATATACAGCATACAATCAACAGCAAATTATTAGAAAGGAATGCAGTAAATTTTAATAAGAATATTACTAAGTAGTTAAATAACAAATAGCCCAGTAAAATTGTGCCCGTTGCTGGGAATTTGGTTCTCAATAAAATTAGCTAAAATAGCCAATCTTGAGTTTTACTGCTCACTTAAAATGGGCTGGCAGCTTACAATTTGGCCGCCTACAATGAAGTACCTTCTGCTAACTTCACATTTTTCAGACTGCTTTTCAGGAAGAGGTTTGGCCAGCTTTTCTACTACTCAAAAACATTTTGACTGGGCTGTGCAAGTCTTACTAGCATATAAAAAGCACCTTCAGGTAGATTACAGCAAAGCAGACTTTGTACCAAATGCTCTGCATTAAGTACATCATTACCCTCTTCAAGTATTTCTAGTTTACTTGTGAAAATCCCACAAATCACAAGGTATATTACATTATACATTCCAGTTGACAAAGCAATCAAGGGTAATTTTTTCATAATGGATGCAATGATCTTCAATATCAAGATTATTTGGTACCTAAATAGTAAAATGTTCGAGAGAAGAAATAGTCATAAACATTTTTTCTTTCTCATCAGCATCGACTTCCAAAAGTAATGGATAATGACCACCTAAAACAAAGAAGAAATAAATCAAATTTTTGATTTCACAGGGCTTCAATACGAAACAACTATACATATCTTTTATTTCCTACCACTTACAAGTGGCAGGAATGGCTGAAATGGCCTTCACGTGAACACAACAGAATCCTATGCGTGTATAACCATGTAGAACTATTTATTCGGTATCGAAATTACATCCCAAATGTCATGATATTTGACTGAAACTCAGCTTACCCATCTTTCGTTTAGACTTCGAAACTTGCTGCTTTTTACCACCGTTTCAATGTTTTCTTGTTGTTCAAAAGGTGGTAGGGCCATTGCAGACCGTGATTTTTTTTTTACTTGAGAACCAGATCACAACACCCAAGCCTTTTCACGCTAAATATTAAACTACTGAGATTTCCTTCGCCGCCGTAAGCCGCCATTTTATCTTTCCCTGAATACTAGTTCCCAAGCTTCGAGCCCGAAGGTCTCAGACATGCCCTGAAATTATGATATTCGTTATTTCAGGGCCAATTTAGAAATAACAGTAATCGTTATTTTGGTGTCGAGATCATGCTGATCACAACTGAACGCACATTTACCCCTTTCCTCCGCCATCTTGAATGTTGTAAGACAGTGGAACCGAGTCCTTCTCTTTATTTAAGACGTTTAAAGAGGATTGGTAAAGAGTGCCACGAAATTACTATATCCATAAATTTGGTGCCAATTTAGAAATAACGATAATCGTAATTTCGGTCTCGAGATCATGTTGGACTTCTCAAGGGGTCCTCAAGTGATAGCGAATTTGTGCAGAAGCAATCTTTTTCGATGAATCGAGGATATGTTGTTCACTATAAGTGATCTGAAAGCAGATGAAATCATTCCCGAATCAATTGATCCTTTTCTACTCTTGGTTATTTTACTTTGGTTTCCCTAGCAACGTAGCAACGGGATCAATGATGAAAAACACAGAAGAGAAGTTTTTCTCCCTCCCTACCCTAACCATCTTTTCGAATCCAGGCTTCCACATAGGGCTCGGAACGCCTGACGATAATTGAGTTTCTGAATCTGTTATGTAGCACGATGCCGGTCGATAACAGGAGAATCGCAGGGCCTGAAGTCACCCAGCCCGTCATTTTCACAGGAAGAAAGGCATTTGATAAACCTCTGGTACGAAAGGAATAGTATCCTCTTCTTTTTCAGCTTTCACTGTGTTCCTTCGTTCATGACTTTGTCTCTCACTTCAGATAACTGGTGACGGTTTACGAAGAGATGGCCGGAAAACAGACGAACTTCGACCGATGTGTAAGTTGACTCCTCAACAGATAAACTGAAGTAATTTAAGGGAAACGATGAAATATGAAGTTTTATGAACGCACCCATCAAAACAAAGCATTAAGTTCTGAAAAATTAAAAACAAAAAACAAAAAAAGCGAGTGTATCATAATATGTATAATAATTATACTAAAATAATTCTTATGAAACAAAATTATACGAAGAAGTTCTTTATAACTATGATTAAAACTAGTACAATTATTATAATTACTATTACAATAATTATTATTATTGTTACAGTTTTGCGTTCAGGGGTAGTCAGTCAAGCCAGAGGCTCAGCTTACATTGAAATGCAGAACACCAAAGTCACATGTGCTGTGTATCCTTATACGATTATGTACATGAACATGTACTTTTACAAATTAATCGATCCATCTCCACAACGTTCCAAAGGGACAGGGTAGACATCCCTCCTCTGGGATATTGTCCTTTTGAAAAATTTAGATCCTTTGAATAAAGGATAATTGTTTTCTTTGTGTCTTTGTGTTTCCAATTCAAATCAAAAATTGAAAATCATTGTCAAGGTTTGTGACAGTCAGGTTGATGTGTTCAAAAAGATACAATGTTGCAAATTGCCCTTTTGATGCTCTGTTCATTGCTGACTTTATTAACAATGTATGATTTATAGAAACATGTTTATTGATTATTTGTACTGGACACAAAGAAAGAAATGTCAAGTGAGAACTTTCATGTTCAATACTTCTTTTTTTTTAATCATTTCAGTTTAGAATAAGAACAAAAAAAATCATTTTTGCCTCTTGACTCAGTGTTAGATATGGGCCAAGAGAATCACAGAGACAGCAAGAGTTTAGTGAAAGGGTAATAGTAAAATAGATATAATATAATTTATAAGTCACTATATAATAATGTACATTTAACAGTACAGCTATTATGCAGAATGCTTCATAAAAGTTCTTTTGAATAATGAGCAGTTTAGAAGATGTTTAATTATCATTATGATAGATATTGTGATAGTTTGGTTTTTGGTGTATTTTGTTAATGTGATCATTTGCTGACTTTAGGTTTCCTAAACAGAAATTTTAGTATCAAACATGAAAAGTTCTACATGATTCAAGATAAGGAAATTGAAGCTGGATTGAAGAACTTTTGAAAGGAAATTAGTGATAAAGTCTGCAATATGTCCACGAAATATACTGAATTTATTATATCAATGAAATATGTGTAGCGCGCTGTGGGATGTTCTGCTTATTCTGTCTTTTTAATGTCTTAGAAATAACCTAGAAGTCTTGTTTTACAGGGAAAGTTGACTTGTGAGTTCAAGTTTGCACCATTTTCATGCTGGCAAAGGCGACAACACATGCAGGTGATTATCACTAGCTGTTGTGAGGGAAGATTATTTTATGAACTAAATGATTTGATGAAGCAGCTATAATTTTTTTCATTTAAGATATAATTGGGGGCTTTGTTAACTTCCTTTTCTGGGAAGCTGGTTAATTAATGAAGATGACCCTTTGCTTTTTTTCCTGATTTCCTGAAAGTTTACTGGCAACCTCTTATACTCTAGGACCAGGTTGTTCAAAGCTGAATTAGGATAACCCAGGATTAGTGTGAAATCTGATTTCAGATCTGAAAACTTTAAAAGAAAATTCAATATAATTCATTTGTCTAGAATATGATTATTGAATTCTCTATAAAGAATAAAGAATCCTGAAGAGGCTTTTGAACATAGGATAAAGAAACTTGGTTTGAAATTTAACCTTGAGTTTATGCCAATTGACCTTCAAACAGCTCCATGAGGTACATTTAGTGAGGGCAGCACTCCCAACTTTGAACAATTTTTGCCATCATGGCTGATAGAAAGAAAGATATCTTTAGTTAACAACTATATTCTGTAAATTTGCTGATTTACAAAATTGGAAGCTTGTGTTCAGTAGTTAATCATTGTGCAAGCCACATGTACAAAATTTTTCCTTTTTTATTTAGAGGTTCAACACCATTTATGTTCTGTAGTTTTCTGTTTCGAAAATAGTTGATTCCCCTCTCTTTGGTTGTCTGAAAGTGATCTTTTTTTCTTTTCTTTTTTTCTTTGCTAAATTTCAAAATCCTTCAATCCACAAACTCTCTAGCATTCAATTACTTTCATTATAAACTAATGACTGGAAATAGCCGTATGAGACTCTTTTTTTTTTTTTTTTTCATTTCTGTTGTTCAGGATTCAGAAGAAAAGGAGCTATCTTCATTTATTGTTCAAGCTCTCCAGCCAGCCGTTTGCTTGGTATGTTTTCAAGAATTTTTGTATTCTGATGACTCAGCAGTTACAAACACAGTTGATAATGTAAACTGTTTATGGTAGTTTTTTCCTTTGTTTTTATTTTACTTAACACAAAATTAAAATGATAATAGTGGGCCCCTCAAGAAACAAATAAACCTAATCATGGGCTCTAAAAACTCTATGTCAACATGACATACTTAAACTTAGTTTCAAGGATAAAAACTGATCGAATTTTTTTGTAATTCATAGGAGAAGTTCCCCAAAGCTCAAGTTGACATCTATATTACTGTCTTAGAAAATGATGGAAATGGTTAGTCAGTGGGCATGACAACTGCATTTTGTTGTGCAAAAGTGTAGGAATCTGTTGTCGGTAGTGTAAATGCTAAAATGAGCTGGAATGGTCAAAATGATTTCAAATTATGGTTATATGCACAACGTGGTACTTACTTTTGGATAGGGAACATTCTCTTTGTAGCTCTGGCTGTATTGTGAACAAACAAAGGAAAAATTAATTAAGACATTTAGTGGTCATTTTTACCTAAACTAGTCTTTCAAACCACAATACATGTATATTATATGTAGTAAGCTCAGCTTGAGTTTATAAAAATTGATGCTTTTTTCATTAAACCATCCTTTTAAATCCAACCTGATAATTTCTTATTGCTCACTCATAGTTCTTTACTGCTTTCTCATGCTGCTTGATGTGGTACACTGTTAAGTGTATACTTCTTGTTTGTTTTATACATTCCATATGAGTTTATTTGCAATTTGAAACTGTCATCTTTCATCAGAAAAGAATTGTGGTAAAATTTTCATCAATATGTAGCAGTTGTGTAAATTATCTCGGTTGAAAGTCTCCAGCATTTTGAAAAATCCACATGTATGATCTCATACAATAGAACTTGAGTAATTGAAGTTTACTTTTGTATATTTATTTAATTTGTAACCAATCTTGTTATTTCATGTACACACAGCTCTTTCTGCTGGCATAATTTGTGCATCACTGGCCCTAGGAGAGGCTGGAATAGAAATGTATGACCTTGTTTCTTCATGTTCTTTGGTAAGGAAACAACTCTGCTTAGAAATTTTGGTGCTACATGTAGATCATTTCAATTTTGATATTTTAGTTTATGGATTTAGTATGGTATGGCTCACATTAATTGTATGGTCTTGCATGCTTGTCAACAAGTTCTTTTTAGCTTGAGGTGGTTGAGCATACAACTCTATTATACTGTTGATGTACCTTTTTTTTATCTTAAGCTTGCAGCATGAAATTAGGTGTAGAATTATGATCAAAAAATTTTAAAAATAAAAATTATGAAATGGTCTTGGAAGTAAAAGGGTTCACTGATTGTTTATGATTTCCACAGGTGCAGAAAGGTGACACGTCACTGGTGGATCCCACATTTCAAGAGGTAAAGATAAAGTGAACAAAAATAATGGTTTAATGGATTACTTATAATAGGTACAATGCCTATTACTGGTTATATTCTTTTCTATTTGATTCCAGTCTGTTGTAGATGCTCAGTAAATGAAACAAAGGACAATTATTTTTAATAGTAAACAGCACCATAGTTGTAGAGAGGTGAAAAGATAGGGAGGTCTGGGACAGATTGTGTAATGAACTTCCTAAGAACTATTTACATGACTCAGGCCCTAACTTTTCTTGTTTTTCACTCTGTCATTTCTATTGTGCTGTTAACTATTTCGCACAGAGTCAGCAATGGAACAGGTTAGTTTGATGTGGCTGTAACGAAGGGCTGATGCTTGAAATGCCAGCTTTGAAGCTCTTTACAGCAGCCAATCTACATTATCAACTCAATTGATAAAGCCAAATTTTCTAGATTAATTCAACACTGCTTAGCTTTCAAACCTCTTTTCAATAACCTTCCTTTAGGTCACTGTACAAGTTTCAAACACATGATGTTTTGCACTTTTTGACTTCTCTTTGTCCTTTGAAATTTCATGGCAAGAGTATTATTTTGACTTGAAAATAAATGTTAGATAATACAAGTTTTATTCCATCTCTTCTTAATGAATTATGGGTCTTTTGTTAGACTTCATCTTCAGATATTGATGGAAGGGTCACCATAGCTTTTCTTCCTACTATGAATGTCATATCTGGTTTGTTACAAGATGGTGAATTGACTCAGGATCAGTCCATCAAGGTAATTAGTTGTGTGTTGCATTAGATCTTTGACTTTTATACCTAGGGGAAAAATTTCAAGAGTAGCGTAATTTCTGGCTCTATACTCACATGGCAATTACACACTTGCCAGTTTTAAACAGCAGTTGAAAATGCAACACCAGATCACCTGCACCATTGGATAAATTGCATCTCAAGAACAAGGAAGGCCATAAATTATTAATTTTGCATGGTGCAAAATTATCGTGAATTTTTATTTATTATTAATTGTGGTACTTCTGAGTGTTTTGAAATCAATGTTGGTAGGGGGGAGGGTGGGGGAAGGGAGGGGGGTGTGGATCATATACTGTACTTGGCCAATTCACATACCCCTTCCCAAATTTTCCACATGTTAAATGGCTTTTGAATGGTTTCTTTGCACAGCAAACTTCTTTGCCATCTGTTACAGGATTTGATCTTCTCTCTGAGTACAACTTTTGACAATCAGTGCTCATAGAAATAGCTACTAACACGTCTTTGCGAAAAAATAGTCCCACAATATGTTATTTTACTGAGTGCAATCCTGTTGAAATAAATGATGGAGCTCTGCCACCCCTCCCCTGGCAAAAAATAACGTAAGATATTGAAATTAACTCTATATTAAAGAACACAGAATGATCTATAATCAATGTTCAACAAAGTTCCTTAATATATAGTTTTATATTTTGTAATTTTCATCTATCCCTTTTTTTTTTCTTCAGGCCATTAAGTGTGGTATGGAAGGTTGTGCAAGAATTTTTCCAGTTCTTCAAGAATCTCTTGTTAACACTGTAAAGCGAACTGTGAATTCCAATTGTAAAAGCTAATTTGAACGTTTTCTGCGGTATTTATGACAAGCTTAATATCCTATCATGAGAGAATAGCAGTGAGCTGTAATGTCAAGGATCTTTGCGAAAAGATGAGACATGTCTTCTGTTGTCGGAGATCTACTCAAGTTTGCTTTGGGGATGAAACAGTGCCTACATCCAGTGCTTCCAATAAGACCTGGCACCCGCTGGAGCTCTGGAGGGTATTTTGTTGTGAATCGCCGGGTATACTTTGGAAGCTCTCAAGAAAACTCATGAAGTGAGATCTAAAACTTAAAGACTTAAAAGCTTTATTTTACAATATGAAACACTACTTTCCCACATCTCCCATATATAATTATTTCACGAATCTCAGTTTAAATTGGTACAGCTCCCCTCTAACATTGTCGTTGTCGAAGTCCAGTGCTCCCTCCGCGGGTGATGCGAGGTCGCTTTCATCCGAAGCTTTGCCCGGTATTTCCGCCATGAATCTTGGAGGTGTAAAAGTTCTTTAAATCTGTTTCACAAAAAGGGTCATCGTTTTTTTTAGATGAGTAAACATTTGTGTTTTGAGATAAATAAAACTCGCTCTTTTTTTTACGCAGAAAAACAAAACAAAACAAAACAAAAAACAAAACAAACAAATTCACTTTGAGTAGTTCTCGTTCTACAAAGATTGCTTCCTGTCCAGAGTCGTTAGCTAAATTTCCATTTAGCAACATTGGGGCCTTTTTATAATATACCATTTTTCGAGACGCTTGATTTCTCCGCTTCAAAATGGTGCTAAGAACAAAGTCTTTGGTTTGAAAAAAGATTTTCCTGATACCCTCACGCAAGTCGAACTCGTTTTTCCCACAGGGGAAGCGCTGAATTTTTTTCCTTCTATTTTTGTACCTTTATCACTGATTAATTCCTATGTGATATTCAGCAAGAGTTTACCTACTTGCCCGCCGACGCAGCACAACAAGTTTATTTTTGTCGGAAACTTATAATCTCCTCCTGCTAAGTCAAGGTGTTATTTCTTCCTCGTTTCACGTTCAACCTGAAGAAACGTATAGAAAGAACCCGTGATTTCATCGATCGGTTCACAGTACATTTTGAGGTAGCTGGAAGCAAGGTTGTTTAAAGCAGGGCTAAAAATTGGCGGTCGCACGGTCGCCAGTGGCGAGTTAAAACTGACCAGGGCCACCAAAAGTTGAGGTTTGAACGCCCGATGTGCGACTATGCTACAGAATTTCGAATAGTTGCAATGTAAATTATGCGAAGTACAAAGTTGAAAATAAAACTCAATATGTAGTTTAATTGGACTACCTTTCTCTTCTTTTCTTTGTCTGGACTCTAAGATCATCCATTTTAGCGATTTTTTTAGTTCTGAAGTGGAAATTCCGAGCCGTTTTAACAGTGATTTTATGAGCTTGTTCTTTCCTTTTAGTTAACGCTCCGTCAAAAGCCATGGGGCATTTGTTCAAGTTTTTCATTTTAAACTAGAGGAAATCGAGGGCCATTTCATTTTGGGATGGGCCACTAAGAATTCAAGGAAGCTGGCCCGACTGGCCACCGAGCACTGGAGTTAATTTTTAGCCCTGTTAAAGTAACATTAAAACAAAAAACAAAACTTGATAGATAGAAAGTCTCGAGCGTATGGAACAATTTGATTATAATTTGTGAAAAAATCACGCAATTTTAGACTCAAAACGTTCGAGTAATTGTTTTCAAAGTCATAATTTGCGCTATCGAGTAACGGGCTTTGTGGACGCTTTTAGCCATATCTTTTTTTCCTTTGGATCAATTTTTTTTGCCAGTTTAAAGGGGACAATTTGTACACCAAAATTATGCAACAAAAAAAAGTCACCGTGCTCGTTCATTAGCCTAAGATCATCGTACCTCTTTACCTGGTCCATTTATTGAAAAACAATACCGCGTTCTCGGAATACTCGCGCTTACGTCAATTTTATGCGCAGTACCAAGGAATCACCTCGAAAGATACTGAAAAGCCATTAGTTATTCGGTCGATGTTGTAAATCGTTTTACTACTTTTTAATAAGCCATTTTTAATTTTTGAGACCTGGGCTTATTACTTAAAACAAAACCAAGATTGATTTAAATAAAAATATGTTTACTCTGAAACAGGATAGTCCTGGTCGTGGTTTAAGTAGTTCATACACTCCTGTTATTCACGGGAAACGTTGCGTGACATGCAAAAGAACGCGTGTGCTACTGCATTAGAGACAATAGAACCTGCTTTACAGTAGAAAATATGATTACTTAAAGAAATGAACTGTCAGTCATAAAACATTCAGATCCGTTTATCAGAATCAAATTGTAAATTGCTTGTAAAATACAGACTCAGAACTTGTCACGCAATAAGGTCACGCAATGGCCAAGGCGTGAAGCCTACTGGGCAGTGTCAGCAAGGTTCATATGGGTGCAAAGTAACTCAGAGTTTTCAATAACTAGAAATCATTCTTCTGTTAATTTTTTTCTGTCATAACTATGCTAAAATATCAGCAGAGGGTAGATATGTCATTTATTGAGGAAAGGTATTCATTGCACCACAAAGAGATCAATGGTAAATGCAGTGTGCATAACATATCATAGTAGAGAAATTTGGAGTGAATTGATAATCAATAAATAAATTATTAGAATGGATCACACAACTTTTTTACTTCTGACTTTTCTAGGGATTGGTAAAGCAAGTTCTTCTATTCTGGGAGTTGCCTGTGCCGCTTTTGCCCCCTGTGAGACTTTCCATGCATTAGCATCATAGTCTTCATTGTACTGACTGCGGCTTTTCGGCCTCGCAAGTTGCTGAACTCTGAGAGATGGGAGAGCCTTCTGGGCTGTCTGTGACACTTCCCAGATCACAGGACGCCCCTCTTTGTAATTGCGGTGTGGCATCTTAGGATTTGAAAGCACAAGAACTCTTTCTGATGCTGTTGCATTCTTGGCAGCTTCTGTCAAATCAGATTCCCACTCACTCCAATCCCAATCACTATTTGACTTGATTTTTAAGGGAGCATAAGTTTTGGGTTGTGCAAGGAATTCAGTTCGTTGAGAAGGCTCAGCCTTCATAGCTGCTTCACTGACAAGTCTTTGCACTTGCTGACAAGGTTGGTAGTCGCGATGAAGAGCTTTTGCCTCTGACAGGGTTTCCAGTCTCTGTGATGCCGTGGCTTTCATTGCTGCCTCACTTACTGGCCAGATTGCACTTTTTCTGTTAAGTATACAATAGTCATCATTAATATCTTTGACCCGTTAAAGTGATTAGCATCCAGTTTCTCCTAACAGTATGACCCCTGAATCACATGTGAAGGTCATAAGAATGGAGAAAATGATCACCAACCAAAGGAGCTCATGATTGGTAAACAAATTCTCCTTGTCAGCACCTTATCGGATGTAACAGTAGGGTGTGACAGGTGTAAGAAGCATTATTACAATTTGTGAATCTACAAAAAATTTTTCAAAGGGTAAAATTTTCAAGTTTGTTAACTGTTTTAATTAAATTCACTTCATTCTGTAAACTACAACTCTACAGAATGATCAGTGCATTTAAAGCGGGTCTCTTGTTGATGTTGATTTAGAAACTTGAAATTTGATCTGTAATTATACAAGTGATAAAAAAAATTGAATGACTGCAAGATAGGAGTTTAATTTGTTAATAACAAGTATGATTGATTACAAACAGAAGTCAAGGACATGCAGCCCTGTTATCTAATTACCAAAACTACAGCATAACAAAATTTGAGAAACAAACTGGTCATTGGTTTTACATTTCCATAGGAAACAACAGTTGACTCGGAAAAATGGGCAACAACCGCAAGCACAGGTGATGAGTACTGTCCAAATGCACTGGCATGATTACACTGTCTTATTAGTGTTCAAATTGATTTGGCAATAACCAATTTATTCAAGCATTTTCTTATAGTTTGATTAATTTTGAAATCACTATAGAGTTGCAGTAAATTGTGCACAATATATATATATATATATATATATATATACTGTTGTAATTTGCCTTACCTGTCTCCTACGTAATCTTTGTGAAGTTGTTTGCTATAAACAAGTTGTGCTTGTCTGTCACTTAACACTGTTGATTTATAATAAAAATGAGTTAAAAATATTTCAACTGGATCAGGTGAATGTTATCTATATGCTTGAAAGGAAAGCATCAAAGGCATAACTCAGTCAATATTCCTTTAAGGCCCTGGACATTTTGAGCATCGATTGAATTTTCACCTTCTAACCATGATAAATAACGTAGAAACCTCACAAACAGTTGTACCTGATTTCATTAAAAAATCATACGTAAATTTGGTTTTCTTCAGTGGCCCCATGGTAAATCATTTTCCATCGATAGATCGGATGCAGTAGAGCTATTGTTTCGAATGTTTCAACCAGATGCTCTAATCAGCCTGTGCTCTATTAAATAAATATAAGAATAAAGCAGCACTCCACTCGAACTGATTAAAAAAAAAAGGCCTGAAAAAACTCTTAAAACATCTCTATTTTTCTTGAAGCTGTGTTATCTATTGAAAAAGCTAATTTTGGTTGCTAAGAACAAAAATGTTTGTTTTCTTTAGGACAGCAGGAGACCAGTGTTACTCTAAAATACGACAAATTGCGAAATTTTTACCCATAATAATTATGAGAGTCAAATTTCGTTTAATTGTTTATTTATCGAGACACTTTACCACTTTTAGTCGATTGTATGTTATCCCAGTCCTTTGCAAAGTTATTATCCCAGTATACTGATCGCCTGAAAACATAATTTCAGCGGGCAACAAATTAGTAAGTCACCACATATCGGGGTATTGTTTTTCATAACCGCATGAACCATTGCTAACATGTCAGAAATTCCGAGCGTGACTTTACAAATCTTCCCCTTTTTTGGGAGCTAGCTGACTCGACCTTTTTATTCTATAATAACGGACGTGTATTAATGTAAGATAGATCAATTGCAAGCAATAATTAATCAAAATTAACTTTCTTGTGAATAAAGTGTGAGAAATAACTCAATGTTTTTGCTTTGCAATCGAAACATTTCCCTACAAATGAGATGTTTCCGCTCTGTCCCTGTAAAGACACGTATACAATTTAAGAGAGCTTGGTTTTAAAGTTTTCCTAAATTGTTTGTTATGTATTCTTAACATAGTAATTTGTCTCAGATCTCTTACCTATCCTCGATGAATCCTACAGGAACAGGCTTCGCCCGGGACAGGACGTCTATTCGAGAGGCAGCTGAAAGACAGCAAAAGTATTCACTTAGAATTACGTTGAATTTGAATAAAACAGCAAAAAGCGCAAACTTACTTGTCGCTGCCATGTTGTCTTGATTTTCAGCCGTAGACGATTTTTGTTTGTCTTTCTCCTGTTCACCGCTTTCCATGTTTGTGTTGACCGTCTAATGAATCGTCTCTATGAACGCTCCAGCAACTTGCTGCATAGCAACAAGCAGGTTGAGCCTGCGGACGGTCGGTGTATTTACCCATGGGAGCAAGATGGGAAACAAGATGGCGGGATGGATTTCCGCGTACACTGGTTTTGCAGGCAATCTTGTTCGCTTGCCAACGGTGGAACAACTCTCTCCGCGTGTCTTACGCATCCTGGGATGTAATCCTAGCCCCATGACGCTCCAAGGAACAAATACCTATCTTGTCGGGACAGGAAAAAGGTGATAGCTTCCCGCGAAGATAAGCCTGGATAAGCTAACATTAACCCTTTTTACACCTTGACATCAGTATGCATATTCTCCATACCGTCTCCATCCATTTTCTAAAGTGTTGGCAGGAAGAATTTGTTCAACAATCGAGAACTTCCTAGGTTGGAGATCGTTTCCTTTTCATGTGACCTTAATGTTGGATTCATATATGTCAGGGATGATGATATGAATATGAAAACGATCTTCGCAGTAATGAACACTATTTAAGTAGAAGTGAAAACAGTGCGATTTAAAAAACGAATAGGGTACTACACCGGTATGGTAGTAGTCATGGGTTGAAATCTTGTACAGGCCTGAATTTTTATCAGGCCTTATTTTCTCCTCTGCTTAAATAGGGTTTATTACTGTGAAGGTCGCTTTCATATAAATTTCTAAACAGCAATGCACATATATGATTTTCATAAATTCACAGTCAGGGATGATACGGTGAGAATAAATCAGATTTTATTCTCCTATCTCCGAAGTAGATTTTGGTCACTCTTAAGGGTCAAAGGAGCTTAATTGTGATTTTTTTTAGTCATATCAATAGCACACTATTTTTGTGTTATTGTGTTATTGTGTTTTGTAGTCAAGATATTCAGATATCTCATGTCCTTTAATTCAATCTATTTACATATTTAAATATCTATTTGCAAATCCCTGAGACAAATGTGCAGATCTGTAAAGTCATTTATTTTTATCTCAATTTCATCATCTTACATCCTATTCCACTGAATTTTTTTTTAATATTTGCGATTATATCTATTCTTATTGTTCACAATGATTTTGAATAATGAATTTATTATGTTTTCTTATAGTCGAGTATTGATTGACACAGGAAGTGGTGGTTCAACTGAATACATAGCTAAACTCAAAGAAGTATTATCAGAAAGTCAGTCTAGTATTCAAGAGATTCTCGTCACACATTGGCACCCAGATCATGTGGGGGGAGTTGTTGATGTTCTTAAGTGCTTAGATAATTCAGGTACTGTATTACATATAAATAGTACCTATATACGGTATGTTAATCCTTTCACTCCCAAGATCTCATGTAAAGTAATTCTCCATACTGTCTGCAATACAGTTCTTATAATGTTATTTAGGAGAATTTTGTATTGAATCAACTAATTTTTCCCTTATTGATATTTGTCTTTATTCTCATGAATTGTCTGCTTGATGTTTTATTGATATTGTAAGGAGAAATTCTGTCTTGGTCAATCATGCAGTTAAAAGAGATGACCATGAATCCAGGGTGTGAAATTGTGCCTAATACAGGTGCCAATACGACTAAATTTTTCACTTTGGTGACCAAATCCTCAAAAGTAGTCAGCAAATTGGTGATTAGAATGCTTCATCATAACCTTACCTAGAGATGTAGTGAATTAAAAAGATTTGCAAAGATAAATCCATGGCAAACTTCCTCGTTAAGTTTGTTTCCAAAACGCGGCACATGCACCTCGACCGATGACTAGACGCCATCTTGGATATAGTTGAGGTGGATTTTGTATATCATCCATCCTAGTGTCCACTTTGTAGAACTTTGTAGAACTTAATTTTGGAGAGTCTATGTAGGACGCTGACAGTGTGAAAAAATGACGACCAACTTTTTTTGAACTGGCTACCACTTTGAAAAATTTAGGAGCCAAGTGGCTATCAGGAAAAAAAATTAATTTCATGCCCTGGAATCCAGTCTGAGTAACTGCTTCTGCAAGTCAAGGCTATACAGTAGTTGACTGATTATATTGTTGAATTGCTTCATGCAGTAGGCCTGTCATTAATTTATTCTAAGAACCAAAGAGAACAATAATATTATCATTAAAAACCATGTGATGTAGTTAGTGGTTTTTTTACACAAACGATGTGAATTCTCACAAATAGGATAGGAGCTATATGTATGTATTTTAAGTCATTGAAATTGAAAAAAAAAACTGATATATGTTACATTATATAAAAAAAGTAATATTAAGAGGAACCAATGAATTATGGCTGTTCTTACACTTACAGGTCATGTGAAAATTTCAAAGCTTCCACAAGAGGGTGTCACTGAAGAGATCAGTGGCACTACTGAGCATGAGTACAATTACCTCAAAGATGGAGATGAAATTGTGACAGAAGGAGCAACATTAAAAGTTTTTCACACCCCTGGTCATACTACAGACCACATGATACTTTATCTTAAAGAAGAAAATGCTGTCTTTTCAGGAGACTGTATCTTGGGTCAAGGTACCACTGTAAGTACAATATTATATACTTATTGACTTAGTGGGAGGGCCAGATGAGAAATTATTTAGTTCAAGGTTATGGTGTACCGACCAAGTGCAGCAAGGACAGTGGGTCATGAGTGAGAGCCGAATATTTTCCTATCCAGCCCGACCAAACTCAATCAGTAGGCATTTTATCACTTGACCACCAAGTGTTGAAAATTTCTAAACTTTTGTGTCAACCTAAATAGGACTCACTTGCATACAAAAGAAGGGTGCATATTGGACAACAACTGAAAAGGTTCTGCAATAAAAAATCTTCTTTCTTTTCTTTGAGTTAGAATAAGGTACTGATAATTCACTGAGAGAAGCCCGACTCATTTTTTTTAAATTAAGGTAAAGTCCACAATTTCAATCCATGTTCTCAGGAAATTCAAAAGAGCCATTTGAATTCAGGGCTGGATGACTTTTACCAGACTGGTTGACATGTCAATCTGTCCAGCCATGTAACAGTTATAAAATTGTCTTCAGACTAGAACCCAAATCACATTTTAAACATGAGGTACAGTTAAGCCTCCTGTAAGCAGTCACTTTTAGGGACACGAAAACTGTTTCCCAAAACCCTCTAACTCCCATAAGTGACCAAGAAAGAATTTCTCTTCACATTGTCAATGCAAGATCAAGTCAAGAAGACAAGTACTAATTAAAACAATGAAAAATATCAGTTTGGGGATTATTAGTGATCCAATACCAAATACTCCAAACTAACATTATAGGATTGTATGACAGACAGTAAGGAGAATTGCTAATGAGATCTTAGGGCTGAAAGGTTAAGAAAGGTTCACAAAGGAAAGGTTGGGCATGGTAAAGTTTTCAGTTTCTCAATTGTAAATAAAGTTGAAATAATTTTAACCCTTTAACTCCCATGAGTAACCAGGACAGAATTTCTCTCACTTTAATATATATATTTAGCCAAGCCTAAAAGTGGAGCTTGAATTTTTTTCCTGCACGTCTCAAGGGCACAATGTCTTGCCCCGGCTACTAGAAGACTAGAAGCCGGGTCGTCCAACTCAGAGCCCAGTGCACTGACCACTGGACTACTGAACAAAGCTGTGGCGTTGGCGTGCCGCGGTACAGTTGACCACGCATGTTAAAAGTAGCACCTTGTCCGGTTGTACATCCAATTTTTTTTGGCTTGATGGGTTACTACTATTTTGTATAATTATGGGGCTACACTCTGTGAGCTCCGCTATCAATACAATATCAACCAGATAAGTGACAAGAATAGAGAAAAAAATATAAATTAGGGGATAATTAGTTGATACAGTACTAAATTTTCTGAACTAACACTATTGTAAGAATAATATGGTTGACAGTAAGGAGAATCACAAATTTGATATGAGAGTTGAAGGTGTTAGAAAAGTGATTTGCATTATAAAAAAAAAAAGAAAAAATTGTGAATCAGATATTCATTTAACAGTCAAATCAAAACAGCACAGAGTGCTACAGAAAAATCCATGATCTATATTATACCTTCATAGGTATATGTTGATAACAGAAGGTAACTTTAGAAGTAACTCCAACCATACAAAATTTAAAGGTGCGGGTGAAATCAAGTCTTAATGACATCTGATGCAACATCAAACTTTCCTTGTGTTTCACAAGAAAATACAAGAAAATTTGGAAGAAGAATTAAGCAGCCAGTTTTTTTTTCCCAAGCTTTCTTAAATTTGTGTCAGAATTAAAAGGAACTTTGTAAATTTTGATGTAACATACCAGTAACTTAACCTTTAACTTAACCCTTTAATTAACTCCAATGATTGACCAAGACAGAATTTCTCTTCCCATTATCAATACAATATAAGCAGAAAAGTGATGAGAATAAGGAAAAATATCAATTAGTGAGTTTTTAGTTGATTGTATACCAAATTCTCTGAGCTAACATCATAAGAATTTTATGGCAGATGATGAGGAGAATTGCTAATGAGATCTTGGGAGTGAAAAGGTTGACAGTTAAAAATAACTCTTTGGATAAATGAAACTTCTACCAAAGGATACTCAATTCAGTGCAGGAAATTGATTGTTGTTTCAAATTTGCTGTAATGCCATCATATTGGTCAACTTGCCAATCTTTTTCCAATGATTTCAGGTATTTGAAGATCTTTACACCTACATGAAATCTCTAGAAGTCATCTTGAACTTGTCTCCAGATCTTATCTACCCTGGGCATGGACCAGTTATAGAGGAAGGAGTGACAAAAGTCAAGGAGTATATTGAACACAGAAATGCAAGAGAAAAACAGGTACATGAAGTCCATTTAACCCTTGGAACCCTAGGAGTGACAAGCATCTAAATTCTCCCCACAATATCACCCCCAATTCACATATCAGGGTCACAAGAAGAAAGGAAATGATCACCAACTAATGAAGCTCTTGATTAGTAAACAAATTCTCTTTGTCTTCTCTTTAGAAAATGTACAGAGAACAGTATAGAGAATATTCATACTGATATTCGGGTGTAAAGGGTTGAACAATTTTGGTGGCAGTTGACCAGTCTGTAGAGTACCGCAGAACTCGACTAGATCTTGAGCATGCAAAGGTTATTCTGCCACATGAAAATGTATGTTAAGAAAGGAAAAAATTGCAGGTTCATCTGCCATACTCTGCAGACAGGGCAGGTAAAGTCTCTGAAAGGTTTAGATCCAATTTAAATGCAGGTTTGTTGGATCAAATATATTTATATTGGTGTAGAGTAATTAACCAACTTGGGTGGAGACTCTCCCTGAAGAGCTTCAAGTTTTAATTAAGCCCTATGACAGTCATTCCTTTCTAGAGAAAACTCAGAACCAGTATTCTGTGGTTGTTGTGCTGTTAATTTGGACCAGAAAGTTCATTAGTTGAGCATGTGATAAACTGTTGTTTTAAAGGCTGTAGCAGTTTCTGTTTGAAATGTGATTGTATGATATGTGTTGTGTTTTGATTTTAGATCCTTCAAGCTATAGGAGAAAGCTTGGAAAATCCAGTGACTGCAATGGACATTGTAAAAAAAGTTTATGTTGTGAGTTTTTGTTAAATAAAGACGGAACCAATTTCTTTCATAATTAATAGTTTGCATGGAACCTGTGGCACAAAATGTACTATGCAAGACACATAATTGATGTTCAAAAGAAGAAATAGCATGACTAGTTTTGAAGTCTATAACGAATATGTATTCAAAATTAAATTTGATTTAATTCAGTGCACATGCACAGTAATACTGTTTATGTTTAACCTATGTAAGACAATCGTCATGCAATCAGAAAAATTTGTTGACAGATGTTTTTGCGGGCAGATCAATCATCAATGTATGACTTGATTTTTTTTTAAGCTGTATGTATTAGTTCTCAAAATTATTTTTGTAAGGTGATATTAGAAATTGTATTCATTTCTCATTGTAGCATGAATGAGGAGTTTTTAAATTTCCAAGATTTAAACTGTATTGGTGGTGAAAAATTATTGGTGAACTTGTGGAAGGTTTGAGTTACTGAGGATTCAGGTTACCAGGGTTAAAATTGCAGTAAATATACAAGGGAAATCCAGGTGGAATCCATTTTGACTAGAGTTAGGGCAATTTTGGAATAAGCGAGGATACAAGTTTTCAAGATTTAACTGTACTTTTACCATTAAGAAAATTCCATTTGATTGTCTCTATTAAATATTAATTTTACAAGTGTTTGATTGTCTAGTTATCGAATAGTTTTCTGGTTGTTATCAATTTGAAAGTGATTTCTGTGCGAGTATCTTGTGAACTGAATTGCAAATTGTTTTCTTAAATAATGATGGTACATTTTAAAAGATGTTCAATGTAGTTCTTACGTTGTACAAATCCTATTTATTTATTAAAGTGATCACACATCTCTGACAGGAAACTCCATGGCACCTTCACAGAGCAGCTGAAAACAATGTCAACCATCATCTAACAAAACTGGAAAAAGAAGGACAAGTTTGTGAGTCTTATTTAATTACATGATTGAATCTTTTTAGATGGCTTGAATGATTGAGACAATCCACACAACTCTGTAGAAAGAAAACCCAGTAACCCATTTGCACCAAAGCTTTAACATGTTTTTGACCTGTTTTGTTAGACATGGTTGAAGTTTCTTTTTCTCCAAAGAAATGTAGCAAGTTGGAAATAAAAGCTAGTGATTACTTAATGAATTATATGGAAAATTCAGTTTTTCAGTTCTCTGTTTCTGATTTTTGTTTAGTTGAACTTAGTTTAATTAATGATGTTTTGCTGGTGTGAGTGGTGCACACTGTTTAAGTCTAGTAACATGTCATTGTTAGAAATAATGAACAGCCTTTTGTAATACTTTCTAACAATTATCATTTGCAATTTCTTTTAGACTCAATTGAGTCAAGCGGTGGGAAAAGATGGAAGAGCTCTCTGTAAACCTGTTCCGTTGAAAAGAAAATCAAGTCTGCCTCTTGACATTTAGTGGCACAATAGGGATTTCTGCACTGCTTCAAGTCAATCTTAATTTTAGTCAGGCCAGATCTCCAGACAGAAGCTCTATGGTCTGTTGATTGTTCAGGCCCTCTCTTCTCTTTTGACAGCAAAAGCAGACATAAAAGCCTGCTTTTATATACTTTTTTATGCTATAAAATAGTATTTTCAGTTCTCTGGGTGTGTTTCTTTCTTCATATTTAATTGCATCATTCTAATTAATATTATATGCTCTGTAAAGTACTTTTGTTTGTAAATTGCAAGGAACATTTTTGAAAAAATATCCATAATGATTAATGCTCAAAGCAAACTAGGAGCAACAGGAGTACATGAACATGCAAGGATAATAGAAATTACCTATTTTTTCGATTTGTATCAATTACTAAATTAAGCCTCAGATATCAGACAGTTTTTGCTCTGTTGAAGATGATATTAAAAGGGATTGTATGTAAATAAATCTGTAAGACAGTGTGAATATTACTGACACAAGTGACTGGTACTCTCTTTTGAAATTTTAATACTCTGCTTTTTCAGTCCTGAGTGCTCCAGGTCCCTACCATAATTACATTTTCAATTGCATAAATCAAACGTGCATGTTAACAGTGTTCATTTTACAACAATCAACGCAAAGTCAAAGTGCAACGAATCTTGTCCTTAGGTGATAATGTTGTCTTGGGTTCTTCATAGTTCAAATCCTGTCCAGGAACCAGTTTGAACTTGAATGACTTCACAAACCGCGACATGAGTACTTTGAACTCAAATTCAGCAAATGTTTGACCGATGCAGTGCCTTGGGCCAAGTGAAAACGGAATGTAGGCATAGTGTGAGTGTCCTGCTTCATTTTCATCATTTAAGGTTGAAAAGCGTTCAGGATTGAACTTCTCAGGCTCATTCCAATACTTGGGACTGTTGTGTAAAGTAAACACCCCAATATTTATCAATGTTCCTGCTGGTATTCTATGGCCTCCTAATTCACCATCCTTATCCATAACTCTTGTGAAACCAGGGACACTAGGGTGAAGCCGAAGTGTTTCTTTCATGGCAAGACCTGTGTAGCTAAGTTTGCCAAGGTCATCAAATGAAACATATTGACGAGAACCAAGGATATCATCAACCTCTTGAACTAACCTGCAGCAAATTTGAGAGAAATTTTCTTTGATTATTTCACAGATTCATACATTTTATAGAATACTGTTGAAATTTAATGGCATAATGGATGCATAATACATGTTGGTTGGAAAGAGATTTACATAACACCTCACTCACTTGTTCTCGACTTCAGGATTCTTTGCTGCCTCAGCCAACATGAAGGACAAAGCTGCTGAAGTGGTTTCCTGGCCTGAAGCAAATGAATTAAAATAATTAAAAAAAATTAAATTTCATGTTAGTTAACCTTTATCAGTATACAGCTGCTAAACCTACATGTGTACACAACATTTTCACATTTTTTTGTCTCCTCAGACTGGACACAATTCCATGAGATGGATTACTATAAAGTTATATAGAGAGGAAATTATGATTGTTACTTTGCTTTTCCCTGACACATGAGCTTTGAAATTTAATTCACAACATTACTAATCTCACAAAAAATAGTTAGCCCTTTAACTCCCAGAAGTGATTACCGTAACATGAAACTTCTCCATATAATATTCATACATTATCCAGCAAAGGGCAAATGAGAATACCCAAACTTATTAGGTAGAAGTTGTTATCTTGATCTAGTACAAAATTCCCCTAACTTATTTGCCAAGAATTGTGTAAAAGCTGAAGGGGAGAATTAATAATCAGATCTTGGGAGTTAAAGGGTTAATTCTTGTTTAATTGTGAATGTGGGCAAAAAAAAAAATCTGGGTGGTCTATCATTTAAAATTTGAAGGACAATTTGAATTGCAAATTGGATGATAACATTAACAAGCACTTTCTTATATCCTACCTGCAATGAAAAATGTGATAAAATGATCCAACACTTCTTCGTAGTCCAACTGAGTATCTTCAGGAGCTGACTTGAGGATATAAGTAAGAATATCTGATGGAACATCATCACCATTTAATATTGCTTTTCTTCTCTCATCCATGATTTTCTTGCCAGTATCTCGTAAGAAATGAACTGCTGCCACCACAGTGTTTTGGTAGCCATAGGTGGTGAAGTCAATAGCATGAAGAGGATGGGATAAACACCAAACTGGGGCAACTAAACACTCCTTGATAGCCGCTGGGAACAAGGAATCAGGATCGTTGACTGCATTTAGATCGATTCCAAATGCTACCTGGAAAGGAAAGAATGCATAATTTCTATATATGCATAGGAAAGGTGTCTGGTGTTTGTGCAATTCCAAAAAGATGCTAATGAAACCAGAAGAAAAGTAGTGGATAATTGGGTTGATCATAGACTGAAGAAACAATGCATCAACACTGGCAGAGAGAGAGAGAGAGAACAAAAAAAACGAAGTATGCCCCACTAATTGCTATTGGGTAAAATGGCGAGTACATTTGTTTTTCCAGAATTTCAATTAAAACATGAAAATTTAATTACATCTTAACCGAGGATTAAACTCCTTACCTTCCCGATTATATCCAAAGTTATTCTGTTAAACTCATCTGCCATTTTCACCTCAGTTTTGCCATCAGCTAATTCAGTCAATCTTGCCAAAAAAACATCGCAACTCGCGTTAAACTGTTCCATAAGTTCCTTTAAATACTTCCTATGAAATGCAGGATTGATTACCAGCCGTTTAGATTTCCATTTTTCGTGATCAGTCTCCGAAACGAGACCTTTTCCCATAAATCTCTCTTTGAACAAGTAACCGAGCTGATCGTAAGACCAAGCATCTTTGGGGAGATTGGATGTTATCAGCACTTTTTTGACTAGTTCTGCGCCTGAAACGTATACAAACGGGATATGAAAAATCCAGATGATTATTACAGGGCCGTACTCTTGAGAAAGAAACTTGAAAACTTCGAAGCCGTTAGTGAATCCGTGTAGTTTCTTCAAGCGTTCTATTGTCTGGATATTTCCTCGGAAAAATCCGTCTCGCTTAGGGCCTGGAATGTGGTCGAGAGTTTTGTGTTTATGTTGCAAATAAACCACGAAGCAGAAAACGAGGGTAAAAACCGTCATACACAAAGTTATAAAGATGAAATACAGCACCGTGAAAATAAAGGGCGCCATCCTTATTTTCTAACAATCTTTTCCCGACGTCAGAGGGGTAAGGAGATTTATTCTCAAAATTTAAAACCATTGAAATTGAAAGAAAGTATTAAAAAAAGAAGCTATGGGCCTATCACTGCAATTTAAGAGTTCTTTTTTTTTTTTTTTTTTTTTTTTTAAGATGAAAGGACCAACATTTCAAATTTCGAGGTCATAAAATGCCGACTAAAAACTATCCACGCAACAGCCCCTGGATAGTAAAAGTTTTGACAACTCTCTCCAGTGCCCTCGTGTTAACCAATATGGCGAATGGCGGGCTATTCGGGTTTAATGAAGACGAAATAGGGAAACTTTACAAGAAAGTAATCTGCAGAAAGAATGAAATCGATGCACTGTTAACTCTTTTTGGGAAAAGAGAGGCATACACTTGTCCAGCGATCTTCATTTGTGGACACATCGGTACAGGGAAATCATTTGTTGTGCAGACTTTGCTAAAAGATTTAGAGGTGAGTGCAAAAGTTTCATTAGGAAGAAATCCTCGATTGATTATTGCTAAGAAGGAAAAACGTTTCGTGATGATGTCAAGTGTCTCTTGACGTGAAAACAGACTGTCTTACCCAATGGATGATAACTTGAGTTTTACTAATTATAGTATATTATATTTTTCTAATTACACTGTTTTCTATGCATTTCCTAAGGAATTTGTGTATCACTCAAGAGCTTCTTTTGTTGGTGATCATTTATTTTATTCTCGTGACCTTAATGTTTTGATGTAGGGGTGATATTGTAAGAAGAAATTGGATGCTAGTCACTCTTTGGGGTCCAAGGACAGGGGCCTAGCTGGCACGGGTGGGGTCCTAGGGTACCTGTGACCCCCCCCCCCTCCCTTTGGTAAGCCTTTTTTCAATCGAACAACCTACAATATTTGGGCGGGAAAAACTGGTGAGTACCCTCTGTTTGACACAGTGTGATCCCCTCTTTGAAAAATCTTGGCTACCCCCTGGAAAGGTTAATGAATGGGATACAGGAATAGGGAGCTGAGGTCTCACAAGAGGTAACCTTAAATAGATTGAAACTACCCAAACAGCTGTCAGTGAATGGTTGAGCTGCATACTCTTGATCTGAATGCAAAGGTGTGCTTTGTATACTGGCCATACTGATTTATCCCAATGAAATGTATTGTTAATCATATCATGTGGGCACGAGGAAAGCAGGTGCCATCATAAGAGCATCAGAGTCAAGTAAGGATCAAATTTGTTAGTGAGTTGGGTTGTTGTTCAATCTTTACTCATGTATGAGAGTGACAACAAGTTCTGCTCAGGCTGTATAAAACCGTAGGTAAAAATAGCAATTGTATCTGGAATCAGCCCAGTGTTCTCCTTTTCAGGCAGTACCTGTCCAGTAAAATTTGACATGTGTAGTACCATTTCTTATTGCCTAAAATTGCTTGGAATTCTTGAAAATTCAACAGGTAAAAGAATTGCTCACTCCCAACAAGTTGGAAAATTTATTTTACCTGTCCTGCCAAAATTATACTTTTGATTTTACAGCTTCCTCATGTGTTAGTAAACTGTGTTGAGAGTTTTACAGCAAGACTGATTTTTGAGCACATCCTATACAAGCTACAAGATCTGGATGAAGATGATGATCAGAATGCTCCTCCCAAATGTGAAAATATGACAGACTTTTTACGACTCCTGAAACATTCTTTATCAGCAAAGGAACTCACAAAGGAAACCTTCTACATTGTGCTTGACAAAGCAGAGCAACTTCGAGATATTGAGGCAAATCTTCTTCCTGCCTTTTTAAGACTCCAGGAACTGACTCAGCTAAATATTTGCATTATTTTGCTCAGTCAAATTGTTTGGGAAAAGTTTCAAGTTGGTACAGGGTTTTATGAGCCCTTTCTCATTCACTTTCCTGACTATGCAAAGGCTGAATTGCTGCAGATCATGGCAAGAGACAGTCCATCTTCATATCCTGTGGAATTTTTCAAAGCATACTGTCAGCTTCTCATGAGTGTATTTTATTCTGTGTGTAGGGATTTGAATGAGCTTAGACATCTGGTAAGTGGAGGAATCCTCCTAGGAGAGAAGTATTGTGTATCATTGAATAGCAATCTGTATATCAAAATTCCTCTTTCTGTTAAGTTTTGAAAGATATGTGTACAATCACCATAACTTTTTGGATGAATAAGGTGGCTCTGCACATAGTGTGGATTTAATGTTTTTTAAAACCTTGCAGAGAGAAGAATCTTTATATAGCTGCAGATTACTTGTCAGCTTTATTAGAACCTTTTTATTTTTCTTTATACTCATCACTTATCTGGTTGATATTGTAATGATATTCTAAGGAGAAATTCTGTCTTGGTCAGTCATATGAGTTAAAGGGTTGAAGTGGTTGCTTTTGAGGGGTGGGACCATCACCTTCAAGAGGTTCCATTTGTTGTACTTTGACTTGGAAACTTTTGATATTACCTCTCGCTAATGAGAGGTGGTTGCAGAAGGAGGCTGGACTACACTAGGTTTACCATCATTAGAAATCGTCATCATGTGGCTAAATAATTAATTTGAAAGGAAATGGTTGTTAATTTATTTGTTTTATTACTTTAATTTGCTCTTTTTCTTAAACAGTTAAGAATTTATTTCTCTGCCTGCAGGCTCTTCTTCATTTTCCAAAATATTGTGAACCAATCACATCTGGTGAAGCTCAGTTGACAGACAGTTGTAAGCTGTGGCGCAACATTGAGCCTCATCTTAAGAGGGCTCTGCACACAGTTTACCTTAGGGAGGTGTCCAGTACTCAGTGGGAGAATATCCTTGGACAGGAAACACAGACAGGCAATGAGAACCTTGGAGCCTTGGGTAGGAAATGATCTTCATTAACTTTGTATTTTTCAATCATATATCATTAATTTAAATTGAAAAAGTATAGACAGCTCTGCATTAAGCTGGTATGGCTTATCCCAGTTTTAAATAGATTTAGAGTTGACACCCTAACATCAGTACCCATATTCTCCACATTGTTCTCTATACATTTCCTTTGGTACAGGCAAGGAGAATTTGTCAAACAATCAAAGCCTCTTAGAATGTTGATCATTTCCTTTATTCTCATGATCTTAATTGATGATTCAATGGCATTACTGAAAGGAGAAAATAGATGTTGATCACTCTAAGGGTTTAGAGGGGTTCAAGCAACCAGGATCGTTGCATCTTCTCCTGAAAAGGGTGCTTGTCCATCTTCCCCACCCTTGTCTGACAGACACCCACCTTGGCTTGTAGAAAATGGAAGTCAAAATAGGGACTGTTTGAATATTTTTTCTTGCACTAAACTTGATGCACTATTGAACATAATCCTGAAAGAGTGAAATTACATATACGTGCATCATACACATTTTAAGTTCAAGTTGGTCTTGTTCTTTGGGTAAGGAGGGTGGGCTTGCTTTCTGAACAGTGACTGGTTATTTAAAAGAAAAATCTCTCATAGATATGAGTTGTTAGAGCCATTTGGTGATTTCATTTGGAGTCCTTAACAGTTTTCTTGTACTCATAGACCTTTATGAGAAATTTGTTGTCTTTTTCTAAGGACATAGTACATTGACCCAGCCATATCTGGAACCTTAACACTTGAAATGACCTCCAGAATGAAAATAACCAGAGAAGCACTTCTGACATAAATATAAGTTAAAGGATTGAACAGTGATGTTTAGCATGTCATGGAGGATGTCAAAAATGGAATTCAAAAGAAAAAGCAGTTGAGGGATAGTTTATTGTGGATTGTAGAGTTGGGGTTTAAATGCACTTTTAAATATCAGTAGATTTATGTGCAATATTTCTATATCATGCAGCTAAATTCCTAACAAGTGCAGAGGTCTTATCCGAGATATGCGATCTTTGCAGGTATATCAGTTCGTTCTCACATGGAACTGCCTTTCTATGCCAAGTATCTGTTGCTCTCAGCATATCTGGCGTCGTATAACCCAGCTCACACAGATAGGAGGTTCTTTACCAAACAGGGAAGAAGAGGATTAAGTAACAGAGCAAAAGCTGCGGCTAAAAAAAAGAAATCCAACACGCAGCTGACGGGTTTGAACTTTTCTAGTCTGAAGAGTGTGGTTGATAGAGGTTTGCAACGGAGGCGTTTTTTTTTTTTGCGTCTCGTCCGTACACCCCCGCGATAAGCCCCGATTAAGCGAAAAACGCTACAACGCCCCTTTCTGAATTATCCAACATTCGCTTGCGAAGCAAGATGTTAGATGAAAATGTTTGATAAAAAATGGAAAGCCAATCAAATGAAGGTGTGAGACAGGTGAGTAGAGTAAAACGGTCAAATGCTCATCTGTCAAGACGTTGGATGAAAATGTTTATCGTTTGATCAGGGTCTTACTCGAAAACTTTCTGTTGTATTAGTCTTAAAAGTAGAGGAAGTGCCGTTGTAGCGTTAACATTTCTTAACAATTTGAAGTGCTACGCTGTAAGATTCTTCAAGTCGTTGACGGCTTTCCAAATGTCTTTCTACATTCCGCAAACCAGACACCAACCGATAGTGACTCAGTGCGACCGAAGACTAACAGTACGATCCTCAATGCTTACTTCCGAACAAACAAAACTGGGAATCCGGAATGAAATTGTCAACATTCTGACGATCAAGGGTATTTTTTAATTCCGCGTTGGAAAAGACGCGCGATCTAATAAAATTTCAGTCGAAGACTTATCTACTTATGATCAATTACTTATATCCGACCCCCCCTCCCCTCCCCCTTCCTTTGATCCTATCTAATGATTGAGAATTGTTTATAACCGTCATTAATCTTTTTTGTCCCGTTAGGTCCAAAGAATTTCCAAATAGACAGACTAATGGCCATATTTTACAGTATTGTGGAGGATAAGGTCGCTCCAACTGCTAACATCCTTTGTCAGATATCATCCCTTGTTTCACTGAATCTCTTGGCACAAATCACAGCAGATGATCAGATAGATTGTCCTAAATACAAATGCCTTGTGAGCTTCAACACCATCTCAGAGATAGCGAGACAACTGGAGTTTGATATTGTGCAGTATTTGTACGACTTTGTCTGACAGACACCACGTTGGCGGGCTTTCGTCATGATAAAGGCAACCATTTTGTTTATGTGCGCGTTGCCGTCGCATGAAAATCGAGCGCCGTAAGAACGTGCAATTCAATGAATTCCATGGTATTACTCTGGACTGGAAAGTTATTAGAATAAACAAGATTAAACATCTAATTAATATCGTGGAAAACTTTATTTTTAAGAGACTGCAAAAGTGCAAAATCTTGTTTCCATATAAAAATTCCCGAGTTCACAAAGCTCGTGTGGGACTTACGTTATTTACAACATCATTAGCTTAAAAACAAGTGTTTTTTTTTTCGGTGCAGGGTTCTTCGAAATTTCCTGAAGGAAAAGTATCGTTACTCGGGGAACCTTCGTTGAATTGCACGAACGGACTACGAGTCGTATGATCCCATTAGGAAATTCTACAAAACACAGAGAGAAACTGAAGAGTTACTTACAAAATAAATAACTTTCACACAGTGTCGACAACTTCTAATCCTTCAAGCGATTCCAACAAATCAGCCAATCAGGTGCATGGAATCTGTAACGAGCCGTGACTGGCCCCCACCCCGACGGGGTATTTTTTTTATTACCGCCCGGAACCAGGATTTTTTGCAGACAGTACACTTTCGTAGAAGAGCTCACCTACAGTTACGATCATAAATAGTTCTTCCAAACCATCTTACTGGAATGTATTAGAGTACCGGTAGTGGTACCCCTGAAGAAATTAAACAAAGTAGGAGCAAGATTTTCCTGCGTCAAACTTCTCTGCAAGAAAAATCCTAAATAAAATTGACATGCTGCAGTAAAAACCTCATAAAATGTTGTCATCAGCGTGTGAACGTGTCCAAAATCATGGCATAAATAATTCATCTATTCTATGGCTTTTGATTTTCTTCCACACAATTTCCTTGTGTTAGTTATTCGTATATTGATTCATTTTCAAGATAATATTTAACTAATCACTCGAGTCTATAATACAATAAAGTCTCGTACTCTCGAGTCCTTGGATTTAAGTCGCGTCTCAGGGTGTAAACTTGTAGATTCGACTGAGGTAACAGACTTCCTTTAATCTACAGTGCTGCCAAATCATTATAGAGGAAAAGCATTTCCCTAGCGTGTGAACAAGCTGCTGTACGAAAAAATCGAGTATGTGCTAGTTTTTTTCCCCAGGCTCCTTTCAACTCGTGTCACTCATATTGCGCTTTCAATTTTCCTGAACGTTGCCCAGAGTGAGTCTGTTTGCTTTTCCTAGTGTAGTTTAAGGGTTCAAAATGTTGGAGGAAGTCTTGTATCTGGGAGATCATCTGATTCAACGTCACCCAAGAGACTGTCAGAAATTTTCCCTCTCAAACGACCAGTATGCTGCAAGAAGGAAGATAAGTATTTAGTACATTCTGAACCGTGAATTTGAGACGTAAAATGAGGTGTCGAATGTAATCCGGAATTCCTTTGTTTTTGCTTTACCCCTCTCTGTGATTGGTCCCAAAAAATCACGCCATTCTCTCAACCAATCGGACGCAAAACGCATACCAATCGAGGTCACCCGCGTTTTCCCGCGCTTTTGGTAGTTTGTTTTTGTTAGAAGTGCTCATTGGCTAATAATGATGTAATCCATTAACATGATTGGCTGCTGTGATAAGATTGGTCAGGGTTTCTGACAGTCAATTGAAAACTGCTTCTATTGCCCCTTTTTATGTTGTTGTTGTTGTTTTGGATGATGTTATCTTTTACTGTCCTTTTGAAACAAATATTTCGCGGCATCCTTCAAGCTCAAGGCAGTTATGTGACACATGTCCTTCACTGAGAAGTTAGAATCATAATTCATCTCGAATCTGAAGGACGAAATGACTTGGGCAAACAATATCGCTCATTAAGTACTTACAGTTTTTGGCCTTTGAATTTTGGGAGGCGGCGAATATGAACTACTCACTGTAACATCAAAAAAAAAAATGGTGAATTAGATAAAATTAATAAATTCAGAAGACACATCTGGATATACTAGAGGTAGAATATCGCTTTTCTCATCTTCACTTAACTGTTAAAAAAAAGAAAAAATGAAAAAAAAAGAGAAAAAAAAATCAAATATTGCTGAGACCATATTTAACTCACCAGGGTCCGGTGTAGTGGCTTGTCTCTGTGGAAATACCACAGGGGGTGGCCAAAAACCTCCTCCAGCTACCGGCTGTACCACATTGACAGGCTTAGAAGGACGGGTAGATGGAACAAACAGCGGAGACGCGGCGTAGGTGTCCGGCACCGTCCGGTACGAGGACAAGGGGCGTTTGTCTGTGCGGGATGCAGATCTAGAACCTGTAAAAGTGACAAAGATAGTGATTCTTTCGATGATTTTGGCGCAGTTACTATATCAGCACCAAGAATTTTCAATTTTATCCGAATTATCCTGTGGTCTTTGGTTTTGCACAAGAGTGACTCATATCACCAGAGCTATTGCCAGAACAAATGCGCAGATAATTCGTTTCTTGCTGCGTGAATCTTTGTTCTCTGGCGACGCTTCGCCTCTTTCAAGAAGGAAGGAGACTGATAACATCTTGTTCAAGGGGTTGAAACCAATTTACAGACTGAAGTACGTTTATTAAAAAGTGGATCAGATTCATGAAGGAAAATGGCACCGTTTTATGTAACGCGCTGAACCCCAAACTTTCAATGATGACATCGAGGGTTTTGAAAACGATTTTGGAAGTCTAACTTATGTGCTTAAAAACTGATCAAGACATTTACTTCAGTTAAATATAGAATACGGGGGCTAACGATTCGTTATGGAGAGAGTCATCAAAATAGCAACAACATTGGCAGCACTGACTTCTTTTTTAACTCGAAAATTTTTGTGCCATAAAGCTTACCTGCTCCAGAGCCTGGCCTCGAAAAGCCGCTGGTCAGATGTTGCTCGTATTCATAAATCTGAAAGGAAGGGAAAAGAGTTATGGAGATCTGCAAAAACAACAACCAGTTTACAATGCCAAGTCATACAATAAAGAAAACAAAAAAACACACAACAAACCTGTCTCTGTAGATCTTCAACGCGTTCAAAAGCGTCAAGTTTCAAGTTTCTTTCATGGTCCAATTGCTGCATCATTTGCTTTAGGGCCTGAGAGAGAAAAAAAAAATTATATGTATTCCACGAAATGAAAAAAGAGCGCACTAGTAATTTGCGAACATTAAAACAGCAATGGGCCCGTATTTAATGAGGTTAAGGCACGATTTTCATCAATTAGACACGACTTTACTTCCAAAGTTGGCTTGCCATTCAGATTAACGCGAAGTTGTAGCCGATCAAAAGCAAGTTAAGTATATAAATAAATTAATATGAATGGTAAAATAAATGATAATGTTAACGATGACGATAACAATGGCGATGATGAAAACGATAATGATAGCACTTTCTTGCTGGTGTAGACTGAGCACAGTCGAAGCAGGCTCATGTTACCCGGAGGAGGTTCATAACGACAGGAGAATGGGGAGATAGAGTAAAATTGTGACTGTATTTTTATCTCATTATTTACTCCAGCAAGCCGCCGACAGATTGCAGCTTCCTCTTTTGCGTTCAGTGCATCCTCATTTTCGCTCGTATTATGTTCGGGAAAAAGATGACAAAGCAATTGCCAAAATTGTTATGTCAGTGTTGTGATTAATATCACTGCCACGGGCCATCACTCCTGGACCACTAGGAGGGCATTCAGAATCAAAATACCTTCTTGGATTGTTCTTGCGCGAAAAGATTTCTTCGCTGATCTCTATCCAAGTTTTCTATGAGAAAAAAACAAACAAAAACAAAAACAAAAACAAAAACAAAAACAATAATTAAAAAAACTCGAGAAGTATTTTTAATTGAAAAAGAAATGAAATGAAGGGAAATAAAATGAATCCGTCGACAATGATATGATAGCCAACTTACGAGTAAGAAGACGAAGCTGCAGTTCCTTCTCTTCCAGATCTGCAATCTAGAAGCAGAAAGAGAATTCCAATAATCTGTTGAAATACTCGCATGGAAATCGTATTGAGTCCAAATATAAGTTATATATACATGAAAAAAGAAAAACTCTTATGAATATCTTCACTCAGTGTAATGATAAAAATTGCGTTAGTTACGCTTTGCGCGAAACTTGAGACAAGCTTTTGTTTATAAAATGGAATAATTCTTTTAAAATCGGATGATCAATACACTCACTAGTTTATCGATGTTTGTCGACTTGGCGAGCTCCAGTTGTCTCATACTGTGCGCTTCTTGCATCTGAGCATGCATCTTTTGCAGCTTGGTCTTTTGCTGAAAACACGAAACATACAAACACTTTAACACCATCCAAGTTTAAATCAAATCAAGTCAACTCAAAAGTTAAAGTTGTTACAGCTAATTGAGGAGATTTAGTATTGTGATAATTTTAATTCCCAAAATATGATTCCTAATTCCTTTTTCAGGCCGCAACCAGCTATGTATTTAGTAAGAAAGTTAAGAGGATTATGTGCATTAGTATGAGACCACCTCGCCACTGATTAGCCTTATCAAAATGATCACATTTTTGCTGGCTAACTAGCTAAAATTACGAAGTCGAGTTACTGGCTAATGTTTCTGAGACTAAAAGACTTCATTTATACGCTAAAGCACAGTTCTTTTCAATTTTTTTGTATCTCTTTTTTGTACGAAAACTAGAAACTCGTTCAAACCATTCTTGTCTACTCCTACCTCGTATTGTAGCTTTTTACGCAGTTTCTGGCACTCTCGCTCCACCTCTGAAAGAGCCTGTACCAAAAAAAAAAAATCAATACTGATGATGATAATGACAATAAAAACAGTACATAGTAATAATGATGGAAATAGTCTGCCAAGGGGCTGTTCACCTTCAAATTCAAATTCGTCTTCAAAGACGATTGCTGTTTGATTTATTCAAAGTCTCACCTTGGATCTAAACATTATTCACCAGAAAAAAGGTAAAATATATATTTTTAAAGTAACTGCTGACAGTTTCCTTGTGTACGGTACTCGTTTAGACTAGATTAAGCACCTTTCTCAGAGCTGCCTGTTCTTGTTTAAAAAGTATCTCTTTCTCTTCTGCGATCTTCTTAACTCCTAAGCACTCTCGTTTGGCTTTGTCTGCCTCATCTCGTAAACTCTCGACCTTTAAAACAAAAAGACAAATCATCAACGTCAATCTAAAAGAGTAATTTTCAGCGAAGAATCGAAAAACTAGAACCAAAGTAAATGTCTTCATGCAAAGCAACAACGGTCTTTGGTAAAAATATCCCTGGCCGAACAAAACCAAGCTGATGGGTATGGCAAATAGTATTACGTGGATTTCGGGGGATGAGAGATTCATCCCCCGACATTTTGCAGACTTTTCCTTGAGACTTCTCCGGTACCCCCTAAGGTAGTTTCGCGTTTTTTCAATCATCAATTCCTTAGTAGATCAAACCACTCACACATATTTGCTTGTTCCCTTGGAAATTCTTTCTCAACAAGCTGCAATTAATTCTCTTTCTTTCCTTTTTTTTTTTTTTCATAAATACGTCACCCTTGGAAAACTAGATTTTCTACGAAGCAACCTTTTTTTTTTTTAGCTTCACGCGGCTTTAACTAAAAAAAAAGAAAAGTCACCCCAACTTTTGACCACTGACTTGCAATCAGCACATCTAGATTCAAGTTTCTGCGAAGTTTAAAAAAATCCTGCACACTTGGCTTAGAGCTAGCTAATTAACTAAAAAGGATAATGGAATTCTTACCGAGTCGTGATACCGGATAAAGAGACGTGTTCGCTTCCAATTATTCATTGTCTTTATCTTTAAGAACTGGAAAAAAAAACAAGAGACAGGAACAAGTTCAATACTCTTCTACCAAAACTGCTTCGGATTGGTCAAAAAAGTTGTGTATTTAAAATAAAGAACAGGAAAAAAAATATATTCATGGACGTTTCTAGAACAAAACAGAACCTTTACTGTCCAACATCTCCTTACAGCTGCATCCTACCTGGACCGCCCCACTTACCTCATAGAGTACATGTTCTCTATTCTTTTCTCTTACTTTTGGTATTCGACGGTAATTACTTGCTATTCTGTTATAGAAACGCTTTTACATACTTTTTGTTATTGTCATTTACATTTTGTCTTTCTGTATTCTTGCTAGAATTAGTAATGACTAAGAAATAAGTGGGAAAAAAAAATGAAAAAAAAGTACATTTGTACTCACCAGTTGTCCAAGGTATTTGTTTTCTTCTTGGAATTTTCTGATTTGTTCTGACTTGGCTAAAACTTGTTTCGATGCAGCTTCGCTTTCCTCTGTAGAGTTATAAGGAAAGAATGTTACTTATCACCTCCACTGATAAATTAATACTCCCTTAGAGGGATTTTTCGTGCCAATACTGGTTGAAATCAGCCATCTAGACATATTTGCTCTCATGCTTCCACCTCACCCAGGAGTAAGCGCAATTCACTATATGGTTAAAATAGGAGACTATTCCTATACCATACAAATGTACCACAAAGATAGCACATTCTTCACGTATATTTTCTAAGATGCTAGGTAACCGTGCGATCCGAGGCTTCCCCTTGGCAGTGGTACGCTTTGTAGATAACTAGACGCATACTCTTCATTAAGCTACAGTATGCATGTAGACTCTGGAGTAGTAGCATGCGAACAGTAAAGAATACGGGTGTGTTTTTTTTCATGTTAAGAAGAAAAACGAACCCTCTAGGAGCATATCCGAAATCAAACTGGCCCGATGACGTTTGAGATATCTCGGGAAATTTATTAAAAGACTCAGATCCACGCCAAGGAACCTGGACTTGATATCGGGTTTGCGAAAAACGAATCTTGACCTAAAGAGAATCGATTGTGTTTGCGTTAGTAAACGAGTCTAAGAGCCGAACAAGACCTTTTAATGTTCCAGACTTCTCTCTAAGTTTTTTCATGTCTTCCACGGCTTTACGACGCACGTCGCTCAGTCCCTCATGAACGTCATCGTGTAGAAATAATCTGGTAGGAATGGAAACGAGAATTATATCATGTAACATGCCAAACACAGAAGTCCGTGTTTGGAAACTGGAAAATGAAAATCGTCAAGATCTATGTTAATCGAGACCAATTTCTTTACAATGATCACATTTCTGACTTTCTTAGGTTACATTTTATTAATTAACCGTAACTGCGGGGAACTGTGCCACCTCCCCCCCCCTTCCCCCCTTAATTTTTATATTTGTAGCTGGAGCTTCCCCCGTCGCCCTTCCCTTCGCCACCAATTACGAATGAATTTGTAACACAAGAACGACGTTTGCTAAAGGCTAGGTTACCTAGTCACAAGGGTGAGTCGTTGAACACAATGAATCCTTTCATCAGGATTGGTTTCGAATGGCTCATCTCAACAAAAGTATTATGACTATCTTACCTGAATTCCTCGAAACTGTTTTTCATCGAAAAGCAGTTGGAAAATAGTTCCTGAACTAGAAATGCAAAGTCGCTCTTGATTCGCTCTCGGAGTTCCTTTTCCTAAAATGTACGGAAGGATTCGAATAAGTGAGATGATATTTACTACCTATGGGGGAACGAAATTTTTTTCTTACCTGATTCATGAGGGACTCTCTCATCTCTGCAATCTTCGCTCGGAGAGCAGTGATCTCTGTCGAGAGAAATATAAAAAGTTCAAACATTAAAAAATACTTTCCAAAATAGCAAACGAGCACGGAGGCAAACAGGCCAACAAACTACTGGTTAAAAATGGCTGCAACTTTACTTCAAGAAGTTGGCCGGCACACTTTTTTTCATACCCGAATTGTTCCGTATCCTCATATCTCCAGATAGTCCTCACCGTCGACTGAAGAATGTATTAATTTACGACATAAAATCTAAACTGTATTTACTCGTCTTTACATAAGTGGTTTAGACTCTATGTATCGGATTGTTTCAAAAGTCCGGCAAAGTTCCAAGGATACCGATTGTTTCCCGAGGAATACGTACCAAGCAGTTGTTCATGGCTTCGGTCCGCTAATTGACAGTGAACATCCACGATGGTAGCAGAGCTGTTAGCTTCAATTGTATCTTGATGCTGCTTTATCTCCTGCAGAGTGTAAAACGAAATTCATTCTGTTCAACGACATTTTGCTAAAGATATTAATTGGTAAGAGACCTTATCTCTTGTTATCGCAGCAATCCACCACAGTTTCGATAATTTTGAGCTGGAATCTCGTGGTTAACATAGGACTTAGCGATAGATTTCACTCGTCTTGTTACGAGTACAGGGCGAGGGAAAAAATTCCGAGCACCCACGAGGAATCGAACCGCAGACCTTCAGATTCCAGATCGCGCGCTCTGATGCTCTTGTAATTGGAACTTGTTGGTCAGACGCTAAATGTGCTGCCTAACAAATTGAAGTCCATATCTCTTAGGGTATACGAGTGCTCTTTATAAACGTAGAATGGGTTTTCTATTGTGCCAAACCGCACTCTTTTCTTTGATATTCTTGAGAAACCCTTCGAAATATCTACCCATACAGAATATATGAAGTCGTGACGTAAAAGCATGATTGCTATCCTACACTTTAACGATTCTTTTTCAGATATCATCACGCCAGATGTATCTGTTCTAATAAATTCTCTGAAGGTTGAGCTATTTTCAATGTGAATATTGTCTTCTTTTTTAAATCATAGCAAGATTAGCAATTGGTAAAGTGAAAGAAAACTGATGACCTAAAATGTTGATATTCAACCTACCTGCTCCTTCATGTACAACAACTGATGCTGATGACGGAGGAGGTTCTCATAGTACATGGCGTAGCTGGAGTAAGCACAAGCGAAAGTTAGTCCAAATGAACGTACCAAAGATTGTTTAATATTAATCGAAGTTGAGCGCGCTTTTCGAATGAGTGCCTCAAAACCGATTCTAAAGTAATCACGATGTCAATATCACAAACTGCAAATAGGAGCGCAAGGAGAACTCAGGTCAAGGTTAGGAAACTGAGAGTTACCAAGTCACCGTACATTGTTTTTAGTTCTGCGAAAGAAAAGTTAAAACTTTGGCGCGAATTTCTTGACCAAATCACCGAGCAAAGACAAGCGAAAAAAATGCCATCCTTGAGTACTTTTGACACTCAATTGAAGGTAAGTTTCGCAGTTTGATACTTTCTGCTAGGAATTGACTGCGTCGCTGAAAGAACTGCATTAATTCGGAAATCTATGGCAATCACGACGTTACCTTGCGGCGACTAAATTGCGGAATTCTTGACCAAACGTGTTGTTAGATTTTGGTTAATAATCTCAAGATGAGAAATTTACGTTTTCAAAGTTACTGCCTAACCTATTTAAAAAAATTTCATATTCATTTCGCAGATCTAAGTCTGAAATATTGCTCTTAACTTCCAGTTACCAAACTGCCAAATTTTCTACTCTTCTCTTCCAAAATTTTAAAATACGATGTACGCCTGACAACTACCCAACTCTAATCTAAAATGACTCCTTTCTAACCTGCATTCTACATGAACAAACTTGCCAAATTTAGTTGTTTTCTGTCGATTCACCTCAACTAATCAGACCTATCAAACAGTTGATCACATCCTATGTCTTCCTGTCTAAAGAACACAAGAACAAACAAAATGATTATCTCTTTATAGGAGGGCTCTTCCAGGCAAATCGTTATTTTCAGTGCTCAGTGTCAGGGATATGACAGAGCACGTAGTTTATCTGATGGACTAGATTAGAAATCTGAAGTAAGCGTGGTCAAATCCTCCACTTTGCTGCCGGGTAACACCTGGCTTGCCCTCCACCCGTTGATAATTTTTTTTTACAATTTACGTTAATTGTTTTTGTATTTATAGTGTCCCAAATTAGCAAATAACTGCTTAAAACATATTTCCTGTTAATCTCTTATCGTGGCATTCGTTTGTAGTTCCTTAAATCATCTCTGTCTAAAAGCGTAAGATTTTACCTCTCGAAACAGTTCCTTTCCCTCAGCATTGTCTCAGAGGCTAGCTTTACTAAGCATTTGTCCAAATGGTCCTTAAAAAAAAACAAAGCAAACATAAACAAAAAAATTGTAAGCAAGTATTTGAATTATACAGCTTAATCCCAGCAAAAATGGAGAAACGCAGGGCCTCATAAAAAGGTGTTGTAGAGTTCAAAGAGACGACAATGAGTTTGAAAAGAGAAGCGTGAGAGAATGAACAGGAGGATAAAATTCTTCACATCACCGTCAGAATCAACATCACTCAGAAGTAGTTTCCCTCCTTCTCAAAGAAGAGACGAAACTATAAGGTTATCTTGGGAAAGAAAGTGGAGGGAAACTAACCCTTAACCCCTCTACCCCTAGGAGTGACTAACATCTAATTTCTCCTCACCTTATCAACATCGAATCAAACATTAAGGTCACGAGAATAAAGGAACTGATCACCAACTAAAGAAGCTCGTGATCATTAAACAAATTTTCCTTTTATTACCTCAGAAAATGTATAGAGAAGAGTATGGAGAATATCTATATTGATGTTGGGCTGTAAAAGGTGATCATCCCAGTAGACCAGTCCTTTTAAGGTGGAGGATGAAGTCCAGCACTTCCCTACCAAAACGTCAACCCCTCTCCTAATGGATTAAAAGTGTTTATACACACAAAAAAACCCTCATACCCTTGTAAAGGAAACACTTTCGTCCTTCTCTGTGTGCTCTGACATTAGATCCTGGATGAAATTCTCCACCAGATGAGGCTTAGCGATGGTGCAATTTTCTTTCATGACCTGTAACATAAAATAACAAATAAATTTGGCAATAAGCCACTTTAGTTTAACTGTCTCTACAGCATTACCGTTTTCCCAACTTAAAGAGAACATTAAGCATAATCATACAACTAACCACTAAAAGAAGCGTAGAACATATTCTAAGCCAAGACAAGTGGTGAACACAGGGAATTATTAACTTACCGGTCTCTTCCACAGATCAGTCGGCAGTGTTGCGTCATCTCTTCCTCTCTCAGACACGACCAACGTGTGCTCACGGGATATCCTCCTGATGACGTCATAAATCATGGTGCACTCTAAGTTCTCCAGTAAACGAATGAGCTGCAAAACGGGCCAAAAAGAAAACACAATAATAGCGACAAACAGTTAACCGTTATTCCTAGAGTAACCTTCAAGGAATTTTTGTTATAAAGTTTCACCATATTGAATGAGGCAGTCTAGATCAGTTCCAACAAAAATCAGGACAAACCTGTTTGACTTTCAGCTCCATCTCTGTTGCACCAGGGGGAGAGGACAAAGGTTCATCGTCGTTCACCAACGCACCAAGGGCGGCGTACTCTTGGCCCTGTTGGTGGAAGGTTGAGATAACAATTCAATAGAAAAAAAGATAAACAATGCACTCATTTGTGGCAACAGACGATAACGTCTTCCTTCTTTGTTAGGTTTAGGGTCAATATTTGTAGACTAATATTTCTAATCCTACCTGGCCCATTTTAACAGCAACTTGTTGGTACACTGGCTGCAGGATTTCGATCTTATACACTTTGCTGAAAAATGACGAGAAACGCCAATTTAGCTCAGGTTCGCAATAGGGCCGTATAACACCAGTAACAAAACTTCTCAAGTTTACTGCGGTTTTAGAGGCAGGAGGCATAGCAGTTAACTATTACGCAACATATAGAAGCCGCTTTTTTCACTGAGCGACTGGAACACAGGAGGAAGTGTGGCCGAGTTGCTAGGACACTGAACATGTAATCTAGTGGTCCCGGGTCCAATACCCTCCACACCGCTACGCACTGAATTTGTTCTTGGTTCTCCCGAGTTCAACTCCTTTGCTGCATTTTGTGTGTAGTCAACTTGCCTGCCTCTTGCAAGTTGGGATTTTAAACAGTATTCACTACTCAATTCGAATCAGCCCTAAAAGCTTCATTAGGGGAGCGGTCAATTCAGTGCACCCACATACATACAAACATACATAAATATTTACAACGCATTAACATCAGTTGGTCTGAAACACGTTTTAGTGAAAGGAAATAAACAGATATAGATGGCTTACCACATGGTTCTGTAGAGCCTAGAAGTCGCTATCTCGTTGACTCCAAGCTTCCGACATCCCCAGTCAGTTTTTAGAAGTTCCAAACGGGAACACACCAACAGAAACAAATTTATCAGTTTCACGGCTGCTTGGGGATTGGTGCTGAATGATACCACTCCCTTGGGGATGTCTCCATAGGGACCAGTCTCTACAGGAACAGAGGTTTTGCCACCTTCATCTTCATTACTGTCTTGCTTGTCGCCATGACGGCTCGGAGGTCTTCGGGAAGTGCTCGTGCTCGGTCTAGAACGCTGCCCTGTGGAGCCGGAGGCTGCCGAATCGTCTGGTTGTTGTGAAAATAATTCGGGAAGGCCGTTTTGAAGAACATCTTCCAGAAGCAGGGATACGCCAAGGATTTCACCATTGACGACATGTCTGCGTCACAGGAAACCAAATCGTTATTATGCTATAAATCTTCCAGTCAAAGAGTGATTGTTTTCTACTGAAACAGTTTGCCACATGGGCGGGTTTTAATTGTCGCCTTAATGTTGAGAGAAATAAATGAATAGCCTTTGCGAATTTGGAAAAGCTAACGTTCCATAAGAGCACAGAGGAAAATAATGGTTTCTTATGTACTTCATATCATGGGAACAAAGCTTCGAATCCCTTTTGAATCATATTTGCCAAATGGGTGAAATTTACGGATCCATTTTGTTAATATTAAAATAAATAAGCACAGAATATGGTATTTTGGGTAATTCTAATTCAATATTTTGTTGATTTAGGGCTTCCAGCTTCCAAATGCTAAAGCAAAAAGAATTCATTTGCCAAATCATGACCATACACTTAACAAGGATGACTTTCAGAAATCACTGTTTTTTCAAAATACTATCTTTCATAAGAAATGACATGCGACCTCCCAGAGACAATCTGCATTTACAACTTATAACTAGGGACTTTAAGAAAACCACGACGGCGAAGGCAATGAGATCGTTGCAAAAAAAAAAAAAAAAAGATCTAATCAGCAGAACAATAGCAGAACACGTGCGTTTTAAATATTTGTAAATTTCTTAGCCATCCCATACAGATCTAAAACGTAAAATCGCCAACTTAGGTCCCGTCCACACGTATCCGGATAAATTTGAAAACGGATAAATATTTATCCGTTTTCAAATTTATTCGCGTCCGCACGTTGCCGTTTGTGAATCGTTTTTGGTGTCCACACGTAAACGCAAAAACGATTTGAAAACGATGACGTCGTCTACTGAGCATGCTCTTTAGAGCAAAACATGTGCCCCCAGTCTCGCGTATCCTGAGCCTGAATCCTCTTGGCTGTGCTCTTGGGCTTCTCAAACTTATCAACAGTGTTCGCATGGCCAGAAATCCGTGACGGCATGGCCGCCACGCACACGCATCGATGTCGAACTCGGTCTTAGGTTACAAACGAGTCGCAAAATCACTACAAGGAAAACAGTGTACTTTCAGCTAACCTTCTTTTAATAATTGCCGGCTCCTGTGTTACAACCGCCAGAGGAGACAAGTTCTTCCAGATCGCAAAATAAAGTGGATTATATGTACAACCTTTCGCTGCGTGCTCTATGTGCATTTGCGTGTGTTAAAGCGGTTCCCGAAGCAATTTTTGTTGGACGTAGAAATCCTCGCACTCCGCCATACATTTTCTTAATAACTGTCCAAAGGTAGCATAAATTGTCCAAAATCACCCCACTTCGCGGGTTCACAGGAATGTTCTTCCAGATCGAACTGATTTGTTCACATGCTAAACTTCATTTATAGTGCAAAATTAGGAGCCATTGAAGCCACTAAATCGGTTCCAAACTTGGTGGAAAAACAGCCCTGTTTCCTTTGCCGAAACTAGAGCTTGTTTATTCGCCATGTTTTTATTAATGGTCGATCGGCCGAGAGCACGCGTTGGACTAGGTTTGAATTGTTACGTCATATTTTCAAATCGTTTTTAAATTTATCCGGATAAGGCGTCCACATGGAGACGTTTAGCCAGCGTTTTCAAATTTATCCACTCTGGAGAGCGTTTTCAAATTTATCCGTTTTCGGTGTGTGAAAACGCCGTTTACGTGTGGACGGAACCCGTAACCGTATAAATATTTATCCGTTTTCAAATTTATCCGGATACGTGTGGACGGGGCCTTATACGTCCTCTTAGCAAGGAAACTTCGACATCAATTTAGTCACGTTTTTACTTGGAACCCAACCCTACATCCACATGTTATGCCGAAGTGAAGATGTCGTACCGTCAGAAACGTTGAACGCATCGAGCGTCTGGCGAAAGTCTTAGTGGAAAATAAATTAAGTTTATTCAGCAACGTTTTACCACACGTGGCCGTAGTGACATCGCAAACTCCCTACAAACAACTAACCTGTCCACATCACGTAATCCAGCTAAACACAGCTGCATATTCTCCCCAATGAGGTCCCATTGCCAGTACATCATCGGGAAAGGACCGTACCTGAAATAAAATTGCTTACAACTTGATACTGGAAGGATTGCTAAACATCATTCTGATCATTCTATAATATAGTACATTTATTTGACCGAATCGCGGACCCATCTCAACAAGAATAAATGGGTAAATTTTCAGAGAAATGTTGTGCTTCGTCGGTGGGGGAATTAAAAGATAATTTTGTTTAATTAAGTTAGTTCATAATGCAGACTGGCCCCCGTAAAGTGTTACTTATGCTGAAGATTCCTTCGTCAGAGGGAATCTCGCTAAGAGTTCGCAGCATTTCAGTGTCAGAACATTCTACGGGTACTCAGAATTTCTGGGTTCGATCCTAATTGCGAACTCCCGTGAAAAATGGGTTTAGAAATTTTTTTTTTATATACATCGAGTATTCCATATCTGTAGTTGCTAGTTTGACTGCAATGGCAAGCAAACCAAAATTAACTCTAGCTTTAACCACCCGTTTTCGCCCTTCGCGAAAGTTAGTAGAGTTTTCTTTGAGTTTTCATTGAATCACTTTGCTAAGAGTGCCTTCCAATTGAGTGTCGTAAAACCAAATCCAAAGCAATCACAATGGCTACTAGAAGAAAGGAACTCAAAGTAAAAAACAAACAAACTGCCAAAAGCGCGGGAAAACGCAGGCGACAAATTCTTGATTTGTTTAAGTGTTGCATCTGATTGGTAGAGAGAGTAGCGCGAGTTTTCTAATCCAACCACGGAGCGAAGTAAAAAAACCAACAAACCCTCGGATTATATTCTACATTCAATAGGAAATTCCTCTATTCTGCGTGCTTTTTGCCGCAACAAACATCTTAACAGAGGTTCTATTTTTCCTCTCAGTCCTCAGGTTTGTTTCTTTGCATCAAGGCTTGGTACATAAATCTTGCATCTTTCATAAGAGAAACTGCAAAGATTAATGCGAAGAAAGGACTCCTCTTGGAGCAAATATCCATTGTATTTAATCATTTTCCGACAGAATCTCGACAAAGGGATTTTTGAAAACAATAAACCCAAGTGCAATGCATCACTAACCTTTCTAGGAAGGCTCTCCAAGGATACAAACTTCGTGCCAGAGTCTCTTTTGCTTCTAACGGTTCAGGTAACGAGATCTGCGCATTATAGATGCATGGTCTACGAGAAAAGAACAGCAAATTAAAGAACAGTGCATATAAAGGCGATATTCAGCAAATGGAATGTTTTTGGTTTTCTTCTTAGAATTATTTTTCGCCAGTATTAGAAGCCATAAAGATAGCGACGAGGGGGGGAGGGGGGAGGGCGGGAAACCAACATCTTGACCAGTAAGCCAGTAAGGAGATCACGGTCACCGTGGCAATTACCACGACAAACCGGTGGATACTTAACCAAAAGTTTGGAGAAGGGGAGTTAGGAAAAGCAAGTAAAGTCGAGAAGCAAATTGAACACAATTCCTCTGCAAACCTCCCTTAGGTCCGCCACATCTCATTGATGAAACCGGTATATTGACATGAAAATTTCATTGAGCCTTATTCTTCTCCTCTTTGAAACCTCTATTTATAAGCTGTTAAGAGGAAAATCAATCTACTACACAAATCAATCTACTATCATACCTGGGGAGATTGCTGAGGTTTTGAAGAGCGAACTCCATGTTATCTGTAATACTCTGAGAGGCGAAATAGAGACAATCATGGTGTTAGCGCGGTCTGATGATGAAAAGGCAAATGTGAACTGCTTACAGTCACGTGAAAAGCACGTTTCGACTGAATGCTAAAAAAAAAAAACAAACAAACAAATGGACAAAAAAAGTCAAATCCAAAGTGATAACAATGGTCTATCGCATCGAAGGAAAGTATCACTAATTGGCAATAAAAACCCAAATGGATTTCACGTAAACAGCCTTGTAAGAGATAAAGAGACAAAAACTAGAGACTCAGGACAAGTCAGGGCAACTTGTAAGCCAGCTTTGGAATCATCGGACCACCAGAAGGTGACTGAGCATTTTCAATTGCATGAAAAAAGAAATCCGGAAATATTTTAGAATTGCTTTTTCGCATGTATGCTGTGTGATTGGTTTAAAGAAATGCGCATCGCCATTTTTACCAATTATATACAAGACGTGAAACAATCACGAATTTGTGTGTTTTCCACGGTGTACAGCCTTTGATGCTGGCTTTGTATATTTACTTCGAGTTTGACATGGCTCTTCGTGATAGTAACATATGTAAGGGTTTTAATTATCCTATGAGATTGCTTTGGTTGTAAAACGCTATCTATGCTTCTTTTCCACTTACTTTATAGGCAGCTTCGTTTCCAGTAGAAAGGAAAGTGTCCCGCACTGAGTGACTGATGGAAATGTCGAACTCCAAAAACATATTATCACGGCGTTTGGCAAGGAAGTCTGCAACCTTCAACAAAACGAAGAACAACATTGGGGCTTTAAGAAACAGGTGATTAAATTTTGTAAGAATAAACTCTGAATTGGCTGACCAGTTCTCTCAAGGTAAGCCTTCACCCCCAAAAACCACGATCAATAAATTCTTTCTACCTCCAATATCGATAAAGCGAAAAGCAGGTAAGTGAAGAGACGCAAAGCTTTAAGATTGACACTAAATTCTCAGAACTAAAAATGTACGAAATGTATGGGAGACAGTAAGAAGAATTGTCTAAACTAATTCGTGTACCTCTTGAGGATCGTGTGGGTTTTCCAGATGGTTGATTTGTTTCTGAATCTCACGTAACTCAGCACCTGGATTAATAAGTGAAGAGATAAATATGATGAAGCATATTTTCAGCGAGTAGTGTCAAAAGTATTCAATCTCTAAACCTTGCACAGTCTAAACGTAAGAGGGACCTGGATTTTCGTCCGCGTGCGCTTACGAAAAAAAAACTAAAACTACCATTACCTTAAGGACTTCGTTACAAAGAGATTTGCGACAATTTGGTTGTGCAGTAATGTAGAGAGCTGGTAATGCAGATAGCACAGATAGAGCGCTTTTTCATCGATTGTCAACAAACCAATACCACAGATTCATACTCCGAACAAAAAAGCCAATTGCGACAAAGGTAGAGGTAAACCACATCCCATTGAGATGAAGGCTACTTAAAAGGCTTTCTCTAAGCTGTATACTCACCAATGCCCTCAGTGCCTCCCCAGTCAGCTGTCACCCCTGAAAATTCCAGCTTCTGCGATCCAAGTCGGGCATGCGAGCTGCCAAGGCGGGCATGCGCACAAAGGTACTGACAGATGTCGTGAAGCGATGAAATAAGTTGCTATAACAAGAATAAAATAGACACCGCATTTAGATCATGAATGCATCTTTGTTCACAAGTGTTCTAAATATAGAACTAAAAGACTCTGAGGGGAAAGTGAAGTTGGTTTATTGGTGAAAAAATAAACACAGGATCATTTTGATGACAGGAACAACTCACCAGCATCACTTTGAGAGCTGCGTTTCTTTGATCTCCTTTCATTTTAGAAAACATCCTTGTTACCTGAAAATTAAAAAAAAGTAAGAACATGATTTGAGAGCGCTCATCGATTGAATTTCGTCAAACAAAAGCTTAAGTCATCGCAACAGCCAATCAGAAGAAAGGAAAATATCTTTAACAGCCAATGAGAACTCAAAGTATGACCAGGCCAACTTCCCAAAGCGCAGGAAAACGCAGGTGACCAAGTCGCTTTTTGAACCAATTAAAGAGAGAAGTGCAGCAAAACCGATGCGATCTCTGATTGATTTCGACACTCAATTGAGACAATTGTTGAGCTCTTAGCAAGGTGGTTCATATTCCATAAGGTGTAAGGTTATCAATGGTAAAATGCTGATAAGTAACTTATTTTACGCCTTCCGCTCATCACCTATTGAATATTCTTCCTTTACCTCGGTGTAATGAGGAATAAACCACAGGTTAAGTAAACTTTTGCCATCGGACGACAGCAGCCTTCGAGGCCTGGGTCTGAATTGCCTGAGAAAAAAGTAAGGCTTAAGGTGTGTACGTAGAGATTTAATCTTTAAAAAAATAAATACAGCGTGCTGTTTGTGAAAATTTTTTCATGTGTGTTGCACGATGATAAACACAATAGCCTCTATTTTGTGCAAAATATGCACGGATATTTGTCCGCGGACATTATCTGTTCCAAGAAGCGAACAGTTTTCCGAGAGCGAAGCTTTAGGAAAACTGTGAGCTGAAATACTGGCTTTCGACATTCCATCGCTCTACCTCTTTGACATGCACTTAATGAGACATTTTCTCGTTTTCCAAGAACCTGAGATTTATGACTCCCTCGAAAGCAAAATCGCTCTCCCTAATATAATTTGCTTATTCAAAGAAAGCCCTCGAGAATACAATATTAAGACCTTCCAATAAGAAAAAGTTAAAAAAAAAACACGAACAAAATCAGAGAGAAAAAAAAGATAGGTGGAACACAGCAAAAGGGAAAAACAGCAAGTGAATGTAACGTACTTGGGATCAGAAACTAAGTTATCATCTTCTTCAGTCTTCTTCTCATCTTCCTCGCCAATAACAAAATGAGCATCTCTAAGAAACAAACAAAGAAGAGGATCTAATGACGGTTCTTACCCGGCCAAGGTACGATAAGTTTGGGGCGGGAGAAAACAACACTGGGTCGAGTACACGATGTCGAAGCTTTGCTGGGGAAAAAAGAAAGAAAACTCGACCCAGTTCTTATGACTCGCGTATCCGCTGACCAATGTAGACTGGCTCTAATCCCATAAATCCCTCGTATAACTACACCTCTTCCAACAAAATGTAAAGGAGCCAGCGTGGCAGGATTGTTATTACGCTGGTCTCAGGATCAGGCGGCCCGGTTTCAAGCCCACCCTCCTGCTAACCACAAGATTGGTTCTACTTGATCAAGCGTTGTTCATGGCCGCGCTTCGTTTAATATTACTAAGCATGCTGAGCTTTTTTAAGGTTCTTTCCTTGTCTGAAATTTTAAACTGTTACATAAGGTGTGATGGACTGAACAATGAATTCTCACACGTACCTTGTGGTTGGAAAGTCAGCCATAAGATTTAACAGACTTGCAGAATAAGCAATTATCTACAAGATACAGGAAAGCGTATTTAAGAAAAAAATTGAAAATACTGAAATAAAATGGCCTTACTCCTAAGTTTAACCTCAATTTTTTGCCTCGAATATTTGTGAGGATGACGAGTCTCCCCCAACCACGGCAGTTTTAAAAAGATTCAAAATACCACATAAATCACTAAGAAGTCTACAATCAGTCTTGAATATTAACCCTGTTTTATTAATTTTGGCTTGAAAAAGTCACTTCAGGAAATTTGAAAACCTTTTTTCTGAGAGCTTAATTTTCTTCAACAACACAATTGTAACATTGATATGATAGGGTAAGCACCAAAATGGGGATAATAAACGAAAGAGATCGAAGTTGTAAGGAATATTAACATGAATTACGGGCGGCCACCAGACATTGTGTGGCTCAGCCAGTGTCTTAGTATTTCAATACGATTTGGCACATGGAAATTTGCAGGACAGAACAGCTACCTGAGACTGCAGGGAATACTGGGACACTCTCTTGTGAAGGTTTTCGCAGAAATCCGTGACTAATTTTCTGAAGCAAAGAAGCGTCGGAATAAAGTAAACAAATAATCTAGGAATGAATGAATGAATAAAGCGGGTAATTTTCTAAAGAAACTGTGGTGCTGCGTAGGTGGGGAATATTTTAAGATAATTTGGTTTTAACAACTGAGTTGATGATGTAAATTGGCCATCGTGAAGAGTTTTCTTAACCTGGCGTTTTGAGCGTTAGTTCTTCGTCTGTGATTAATGTGTTCAGTTCGGAACAAATTCCACCTCCAACTGGTTTATTGATCTCTTTTACAAATTTGCTTCCACAACTGACTTAAGAAACTCACCTTTTCAGCTTGATAACCTCATCGATGTTCTTCATGACTGTTCCCAATTGTTCCTTTTTGTGTATATAGTCATTTAACATTTTATCTCTCAAAAACGTCTGGAAAAACAAAACGCTGTTTTATTCTTTGGAAATTTTATATTTGACAGATTACAAAAATGTAGCGTGATTTCTAATTGATAAACGAAAGTCCAGCGGGAAAAAGCAATATTTTGGAAGAATCAAACATTGTGCTGAAAAAGAGAAAACAAGAATTTATATAAAAGATGTTTTCCTATTTTGCAACACACCTTCTCCAACTGCACCGATACAAACACCTCCTGAAGCTTACGTTCAAACTCACGGTCCAGTCTCTTGGTGGAGAATGGTGCAAGATGAGCAGACGTTCCCTCGCCTGAACTAGGCCGACTGGCAAAGGAAGTGTCATGCGAGGAGCCTGGGGACAATCCAGCGCTGAAAGCGAATCAAATTTCAAGAGAATCAGGTTACCGCTTGGGAGGACAAAATTTTGCATTTGTTCAGGCTTTGTTTAATTCATTCATGTAAGTAGATCAGAAGCGACATTTCAGTCATTTTATCGCACCCTATAGGGCCCGGCGTTTCCAAAATGGCCACATTAAAATCAAAGTTCTCAAAAAAAAAAAAAACCAATGATTAAAATGAAAGAATAATTTAGATGCTTCAAATACTTAGCTTGTACTTTGCCCTTCGCTATTGTTTTACAAAAAAAGAACTTATTTTCTCGAAACTGCGATGGAGGTCCTCGAAACGTTCTTCGAGCGGCTCGATCCTCGATCCTCAATAGTTTCGAGAATGAATTTCCCTTGGGGTTTGCAACGTCAAAAAAAGCACTTCAATGTCATTTTTCATCTTGCAGTTTAATTGACTTAACCTCTGGACAAATACCTTTTCTCGGTTTCTGCTTCCTTCGCTTTTGCAGCTTTGATGATTTTTGAACAGCCGTCAAGTTGAAGAATGGATGCAATGATAAGGTTTTTGTGAACAACCTACAGGCAAAGCAAAAAGTCAGATACTCAAGGTGTCCAAAGTAATTATAAGAGATCAAATCATCCAACCGAAAATCACATGATATAAAAAAAAGTAAAACGAATTGAGCACTATTGATAAATTTACAAGTATGCATGGAGGTGGAGGTATCCATCCAAAGCTTGTATTGAAAGAGAGAGAATTTGCGAAAATAAACCGTTTCGTATAATCGATCGATATTTGATAAGGTTGATCAATTGTACTGACCTGAGCCATTAGGATCGTTTGTAACTTTTCCACGCCTGTTCCTGACATAATCTGCAACGGAGGGATTCTGATCACATATACGATTGATAATGGTTATAGGACCGAGAAGAGTCCAATTCGGTCTGTAATCATGTGAGCGATTAACAAAATCGAATAAAAGCGAAGCCGAAGTTCGATCTGTTAATAACGAGCATCATTTCAGACAGCTTTTGACGCCTGTAGATAGTCTTATAAAGTATGCACCTCGACCTCGTTCACATCCTAAAGACCTTTGTTTAGTGCAATCTTTATACAATTATACACTGGGTTGTTCGATGTGTTATAAACATACCTGCAACACTCCTTCTCTTGTGCGAAAGCTGAACGTGCCCAAATGCTTTTCATCCAGTTCTTGAATGGCCAGAGGAGTATATGCTGGTGTGTATCTGAAAAAAAAGTGCGAAACCCAGATAGAGTGAGACATGGGGAAGAAAAATGAAAACCAGAATAACACGGTATAAACATATTCAATTGTGGACATTGGGAAACGATCCTTCATGGTAAAAACCAAAAAGTGTCTTTCTGATGTTTTCCTTTCTACCGATTGGCCGTTGTGGTTGTAAAGTTATTCGGATGTAGAACAAGAAGGCAGAAACAGTTTTACGACTGTATTGTTTATTCAACGCACACACACACAGGTCGAAAAGCTGAAGCGGAAAGCATGGTCTGCCGGTTACCATGGCATTAGTGACGTAACATAGACCGGAAATGAATTAACGATTACATCTATATCGTTACAGTGGTTACTTAAGTTTTGGTCTCGGGACACTTAGAAAAGAAAAGCTCTGAATAGAGCCGAATAGACTTAACCAGAACAACAACAAAGGAAAAGGGTTGTTATCACCTGTCTACCCTACTATCATCTTCTTGTACCACGGTAATGAGAACATTTTGTATCTCAGCATCTGGTTTTGCCTGTGCAAAGTCAAACGACACGGCACGAAGAAACGCATGGTATTCATCAAATCCAATCTCTTTGGCTTGTCGCTTGTATGCCTGTGGAAACACAAATGTTGTTAACTCTTTTGAGGTGAGCATCACCGAATTTAGCATGAGTAAATTTCTAACTTGGCGCAAGTCTCTAAGAGATGGGAGTGTCTAACTGTGATGCAGAATGTCATGCGCGTAGATCCTGCCATTTTTACACTGGTGAAACTGTCCTGTGAAACTCAACCTTCCATGGACAAATATCCCATTTACAAGATAGTAGCAATAGTCCAAGTCGCTTCATAATACTGAAACTGGGATAAGTTCTGGCTTGAGAGGATTTGCATATACTTGCCTCTCCTGGGATTTGGGCAAGGCGATTGCATGGCCTATGGCCATGATCCATACTAATGTAGGTAAATCAGAGGATTGCTGTCGCGATAGGGTGTTAAACAGAGAAAGACTTCCTGAGTAATCGTCCAGGAAACACACTTACCTTCGTGACTACATCTGTTTCCTGGGCAGCAGTTATGAGCCTGTGTCTTAAAGTTATAACCTGAAACATTCAAAGGAAAATATGAGCCGCTTACTCTACCATTTGTAAAGTTCCTCACACCGCAAAAAAGGTAAAAACAAAAGTTATTTATTTAGTTATCTATTTTTTGGGTATGTACCCGTTTAAGACATCGCACTGCTTACCTCCAACAGTTTTGACCAGGTTTCCGTGAGTACCTTTTGTTTTTCCTTAACAGACTTTCGTCCACCCTTTTTGGAATTGAAAGCTTGGTTTACCAGGGACTGTGCAACTTCACAAACAAAGATAGGATCTTCCACGAATACTTCAGAAAAGAGCTGAGATGAAAGAACAACATTGAGGTGTTAGATATTAATTTTTAACGTTTACTGACAATCGGTTCAATTTGTCATAGTGAAAGTACCAGACTAAAAGAAATTATGACAGAAATTGCGATAGGAGCTTCAACGATCAACCTTTTATATAAAATGTTATCAATGAAGCGTTCACAGTGGCCCATCCCCTTGTTTTAAGGCTGTGGTACTCACGTCTTTCTGTGTCTGAAGTGCAAATGAGTGGCCAGTTGGTTCCTGACTGTCCCATTCCTTTTGTGCTACTTCATATAAGCGACGTTCAAGTGATATCATCTCTCCTGTACTTTTTGGTTTGTGTATCTGGATAAACATCTAATAAGAGGCGAAAATCACGTTGAGAAACTGGGAAAATACCATGATCACTTACGAGATAAAAGTCCACATTAAAAAAATTCATATTAGGTTAAAATAACATAAAATGAAAATGCATGAAGAAATAAATAGATAAGTCGGTAGATAAGTAACTAAATAGATAAATAAGTGAACGAAATGTCAGGGTGTAAGGATGCTTACTTGATAATATCGATAAAATTGAAAGTGCTGAAGATGCTTGCTGAGCAAAAATTACCTTGGCGGCTTAGTTTCTTTACCCTTTTTTAACCAAACTAACAGCCAACAGTTTTACAAAGTCGTGTTGTAAGAGGATCTTCCATGATATTCACGATTTAAAGGTTTTTGATGACTTGCTTCCGAGTGCAATTCACAGATGCATGAGCAAGTGAGTTTAATTTTTTTTTTGTTTTTAAGGCACAGCCTAGTACTCAAAAAATCCACCAAGAAATACTTAATGCAAGTTACAAAAATAAGGAAAAAATGCATACCTTCAAAGCGCTCTGCAATGCCTCGTATACTCTGCTGGCTAGACCAAGGGATGGATGGAATTCCAACATGTAGACGTATCTAAGGGCGGGTCTGTGACAAAAATCAATTCATAGTAAAGTTTTAATACATGCTTGCGTCATCAGGAAATAGAATAAATTTAAGACCACAAGGTTTAAGCTTAATACGAAAATATATTTATTATATGGCTGTAAAAAAAATTCACCATTGGCGCTAAAGTTTGGCTTTTTCGTACGTTTGTGTTTTTTTAAGGCTAGCGACAGTCCCTCTTCAAAGGCTTCTGTATTGCAAAAGCGATGTGGTTAGGGAGAGAGCACCTGTGATCGAGGAAAATCGCAACAAATTGGCCTGTTCAAATCAGATTAACAAATAGATTTCATGTTGCTTCGCGTCAGTTCAGTAATAGATCCCAGATTACCTCAACTGTGGTAAGGACAAAAAAGTGGCATACGAGGCACAGCTGAGTGCGTCACTGATCTTCTTACCACTTCTGGTGACCCACGGCAACTTGGAATCTATTTATTTTTTATCATACCAAAGCAAAATGTTAAAATGGCTTTAGATATCTGTATCAGTTTCCTTACCGACTGGTGTTCACTGCAATATGCTGTTGAGGAATGATCCGATGGGGAAGACCAAACAATGCTGTAGGAGTTACATTAAATAAAAAGATTATGGTTTCATCAAAATCATTCTATTAAGTCAAAAATTTATATTTCCTCTTTTGCCGGCTTGTAAAATGCTTCTTTTTAAGTATCATAAAATTTTCATAAAACGTGTCCCTGTTTCATTACACCAAGTATAATTAGGTGCAGAAGAAATAAATGCATTCCCCTGTCAAATAATAGCATGATCTGCGAAAAGCTTGTTAAAATAATCAAGTTCTAATATCAAATAATTATTTTCAACTTACTAGAATTATCTTCCCTTGAAACTTTCTGAATGTACTCTCGCTCATCGTCAATCTGAAATTGAAGAAAAAAATTGAATGATCTCTCTGTGAGTTCGTTTGCAAATCAAAGTTAACGTGAATGTTATACATGTAAAATTTTTAAGATTTTGTTTGGTAGTTACAGACTTTACACACTAACATAGGTATCTATATTGTCATCTTTACATTTTTTGGTACAGACAAGGAGAATTTGTTAGACAATCAGGAGCTTCTAAAATAGGTGATCATTTACCTCATTCTCATGACTTTCACAGTATCAAGGGTGATAAAGTGAGGATAAATTATAAGCCAATCACTCTAACAAAAGCTCTAACTGTTGGAACAAGTTAATGCCTTTTAACTGGAGGTGCCCCCCGAATAAATGTGTGCCAAAATACATGTTTCCATACTACACCTGTTTGTCAAGAATTGACTTGATTAAGTTGCAATGAAGTCGCAGACAGACACATTCAGCTCGATATGTCTTCACAAAGTAGTCAGCAGAAAAATCGTATCTTGGTCTCGAGTGCATCACATTAACCATAATCTGAGATGGAAAAATAATGAGAATCAAATGGGCTATGCTACAGTTCGTCCAACTTGAAAAATTTATCACCTACAAATTTCCCGCCGTAACCCTTATCAGCGCCCCTGCAGGTACCAGCTATGGACATCAATATGTCTTTTTTATCAAATTGGGAAGAAAACTTCCAAGGAAATTAAAAAAAACTATTAAACAATTATAAAAAAAGAAAAATGGACACAAACAAACAAAAGACATTCAAACCTAGGTGGAAATAAATACTCAAAACTTTGAGGGATCTTTGATAAAAAATTTTCAATCATTTCGACTTCGACAAACCTGAGCGAGCCGTTTTTTCTCTTTTGGGTCAAAGACATGATGATAAGCCTCCAGATAACAGTCTAACAGCTGGAAAAACAAAACGAATAAATAAATAAAAAATTAAAAGAACATAAAAAGATATCCTCAAACTTTAATTTCAATTTATGAACTGTGGTATTATAGGTTCTCGCTCACTAAAAAAAGCTCAAAGACAAAGGCAAGGAATTGAATTCAAGCCAATCCACCACTTTGGGTCCAGCGCAATATCCATGAGGCTGACATCTCCCCCTACTGAATGACGTAAAACCCGCCCTTTGCACCGCCAGGAAATACCACAGATATATGGAAAGTATCTAGTCAGGACATTTACCTGTCTCTTGTTTTCCAAATATGCAGCTTCATTTGTCCATAAATCCAAAAGAACAGCAAATCTGTCCACTTGCTGATGACCATACGCTGCCAGATCAATGTGATCTCCCTGAAACTGATATAAGCACAAAATATACTGTCAAGTCTACCCGGTTATAGGGTATTACGGTCTTATAATACTCGTGGCAAATCCAATTTTTACCTACCGCGAGTTAGGCGCATTGATGGAAAACAGCGCCTTTTATATCAAGGATATAAGCACAAAATATACTGTCAAGTCTACCCGGTTATAGGGTATTACGGTCTTATAATACTCGTGGCAAATCCAATTTTTACCTACCGTGAGTTAGGCGCATTGATGGAAAACAGCGCCTTTTATATCAAGGACTGGGAGAATGGAACAGTCTTGACAAGTCAATACGTGACATGAGGTCACTTTTAATTTTTAAGCAAGCCTTGAAGACCGCAATTTATTAACTCATTTTATAATGTAATTTTATTGAACATTTTAATATTGTATTTTTAACCATTTTTAACCTTTCAAATTTAACATTTTTCTTTTTTTTTGGCAGGGCCTCACTGAATAACACCTTTGATGATGTGAGCTCCCTAGATAAATAACATTATTATTATTATTATTACAGTAATAGTAATCTAGAAACATAATCAATGTATCATTCTGTGTTGAACAAGAGATTATAGACACGCAAAGAGTGACCGCTTTTTTTCCACCACGCCAAAAATAATGATCAAAGCGTTGAAATGCAACGGGGACATTTAGACGAAGGCTAAATGGTGGAATGATCAATATCACTAACCTTTGAATTTTTGGGAAGCCTCAAATCTTTGTCTTTCTGAAGGAAATGGGTGGCCACAAGCAAAAGTTCAGTCTCCAGCTCCCTGTAGTAAAGTATCAAACCATTAAACGTCCACAAAAAAACAAACAAAAAACATATAAGCTTGTGTAAACTTTGCTTGTCGTTTGTCGCGTTATTTACACTCTTTTTTAAGAGGAAAAAAAATTTGGAACAAGCCGTGCGTCATCATTCGCTGGTGTTAAAGGAAAATGCACTTACTTGAAGGCTGCAAGCGCCGTATCATACAAGATGTAGTAGCCTCTTTGGTCCTGAATATGCACCCGACCTTCTTCAGTTGTAATGAAGTCATCATGATTTTCGACCTGGAAAAGGTTGAACACAGGCTTAAATTGTTAAAACGCCCGAGGCGCAAAAAGAAAGGCATTATGTCATAGATTCCCAATCATTTCTTAAACGGCTATTTCTCTCCACTTTCAGTGATTTCTTAACATCACACTGCTACGTGTATGACCCGCCAACATTCATACGGTCAACTATTCGTTGGGTTTTTTTATTTTGTTTTGTTTTTTTTTTTGACGTTCGTCTCCTTAACTCTTTATTCCCTAAAAGTGACCGGAATCTAAGTTCTCCTTACAGCATCATAGCTGAATCAACCATAAAGGTTATGAGAATACGGAAAATCATCACAGAACCAAAGAAGTTAAATGCTGTGATTGTCAAACATATTCTCCTTGTCAGTACCATATGAAAAGTAAAGAAAACAGTGTGGAGAAAAAGAATTTTAATATTAGGGTGTTAAGAATTAACGCATTCGCTAGTCTGGCTTAAGCACAAAAACACTCACCTCTGAAAACTCCATGAATTCAGACTGTTCAACCCTTTAAAGGAATAAAATAGAAATAAAAAGCTGCATCAGCAACAGAGCCTATTTGAAAGCAAAACCAGAGTATTCATGCAAGAAAATTGTAACAAAGTTAAATATAGCCAGGAGCAAATAAAAGTTGGACTAAAATAAATAAATTGCCTGATGCGGGGGAAATAAAGAAACGTTTCTTTTCTCCTATCAATTTCTTTTTTTCAGAATCAGTGAAATCAAAGCATACTAGCCACAATACAGATAAAAGTCTCAAAAGTTTTACCGATGCAGCTGTACCTTCTCACAATCTAATAAGACATGTTCCCTACCGTAACTCAACACTAAGATGTCATGAAGTCAAGTCAAGAAGTCATGTCAAGATGTCAGATACCATTCGTTCTGACGAAGTGCTCGAAACTTCGGCTTTGAAACTCATAACGGTGGCCAATTTACGTTATCAACTCAGTTGAGATACCAAATTACCTTGTTATACTCTCCCACCGACGCAGCGCCACAATTTCTCAAGAAACCTACCCCCTTAAACCCTTTAAATCCTAACAGTGATTAGCAACTAATTTCTCCCTACAATATCAGCCCTGAATCACACATTAAGGTCATGAGAATAAAGAGATAATCACCAACGAAAGAAGCTTTTGATCAGTAAACAAATTCTCCTTACCAGCACCTTAGGAAATGTATAAAGAACAGTATGGAGAATATGCTTACTGATGTTAAGGGTGTTAAGGGTTAATAAGATGTCATGTTCAGGATCTCAGGCTGCCTGAAAACATAAATTTAGCCGATGATATAACTACCTCTAAAATTTTACCTGTAATCAGCCGGAGTGTTGTGAATGTACTGATGTGATCCAACACCTGAAATTCCACCGCCATGGAACACTTGATGTCTGAAATGGTAATAAAATTTAACGTATAACCTATAAGGTTCCACGCACGCAATTCTTTAGGAAACTAAAATTACAGCTGACGTGTGTGAACGAAGAGCCGGCTGGGACATCATTTGGCCTTTCGGTCATCGCGGAGTTCGTTCAATACTTCATCACTGCGAGCCAAATATTTCTCCTCAAACCCTTCCCCTAGGGCAATAAATGCATCGTCATTAGGCACGTGATTTTCAACGTAAAGAAGTACATGTTGGTGAGGATGTCGAAGATGGATTCTCTACTCATTTATACTCAACGAAGAGAAAAAAGGACAGTGACAATGAAGCTAAGAAGTTGTGACTTGTCAATAATTTTTTCTTGGCAGCCCCACATTCAACTCCCTGGATGCTCTCAAAATCCCCCCCCCCCCAATCAGTTGGGGTCTTTATCCAATTTACGTCGATTTGACGCCGTAATTCCCTTATTTGATGAGCTTCGCCCCCGAAAACCTCATTGGGGAAGCGGTCGATCAATTTATGGTTGTGATGAACATACTGTAGAAAGGAGAGTTTTCAACATGACAGTGCTTTTCCTGATATTCATGCACACAAGCACACAAGTTTAACACATTACTCCCGTTTGATAGAACGGATGACTCACTTGGACGCCTTTTGTTTTCCTCCTTCCAGTGACAAGCCACCATCATTAATCGTTAACGTTCTCTCAGTTGACTTGAAGTAGTTGAGTATGCCAAGGCACTAAAAAATTACAATTCAAACGAAGCCTTGTACATTGTGAAAAAAATCTTTACCTTTTCTTAGTTGTTACAGACAGGTTACTGTCATTTAAATCATGTTCTCTACGGTTGAATATATTACAACCTTTCCTAAGGCTAACTAATTTGGACACGCATAGTGACAAAGACCCCCCCTCCATTTCCCGAAAATAGTGAAAAGGGCCATTTCCTACCGATCGTTAAAGATCCCTTCCTTTGAGGTATCTTAGAGGGAAAAGGGGCTTGCAGGTCCCTTGTGGATAAATCCCTTGGGCACGGTCATTGGAAAAGATCCCCCTCCCTTATCAATACTGAAATGGGGACCATTCATCACCCCTCAATTGAGATCCCTACGCCTAAGGTGCCTTAGAAGGACGTAGGCAATGTGGGCCCTTCGCGGTTTATTCATTTGGACACGCTTATTAAAAAAATATACTCTCGGCATTTATGAAATATGGACCATTTCTCACCGATCTCTGCAGATCCCTTAGCCTAAGGTGCCTCAGAAGGAGAAAGGACATGTAGGCGCCTTGAAGTTTACTGGCCTGAGTCTTAGCATCTTCGTCATCCAAGCCGAGAAGTTCCACCGCAGTACCAAGATCAAATTCACCAGTGGAGTTACTATTACCACCCATGTCGTCTTCACTGATTTTGGTGTCAAACTCCAGAACATCATCCTTGGAGCTCAAACTGTTCAGCAAATGAAAGAAGATGACAAGAGAAAAGCTATGAGTTCCACATACAGATGAGAAAATGGACATTTTTAGGTTGATTTGTTTGGACGCAAAACTTGCTAAATCTTGTCTAAGTGATGCTCTAGAGTATTCCGCGAGGTTTCCGGCTAAGCGCTAACTTTAAATCACTGGTAGTTTACAATTGGATATGTTTAAGTGGCTGGACGAATAATGTTTTCTCGTACAATACTTCTGCAATTTCAATAGATTCAAATTAAGAGCTTAATCGCCAAAATTTAGCATATGTAAACCTTTCATTCCCCGGAACACTCTCCTTTTTTTCGCCTATGTGTATTGACTAACCTACCTTAGCCGGTTTCTCGCCAACCGCAATTGAGTGTATACACTTGTTATTTCTAACAACAACAAAATCTTTTACCGGTGTTTGGCAGATCTGCTAATAACCCAATACTGTAAACACATTGGTGACCTGCGCCTTTTTTTGGGGAAATCTTTATGAAATTGTACAAAAATTTCCTCTTTGAAGGGTATAAAAAGTGCACACCCCGAAGCGTTGCTGACCAAACACCGATTCACGGGCGCCCGCAAGAAGACATATCTCACGCAGTGAGAAGATTCACTCAACTACCACGCTTAATGCAAGGGTCAAACACCTTAAAGGTTACGATATCAAAGATTTACCTCACAGAAGCATAGCTGAAGATACGTTTCCAAACTGCAGCCGTGTCATTCTCAGCGCGGTAAGTCGTCACAGACACTGCATGAGGTTTTGGCGGCTCCAAGACAGCTTTAGCATGTTCTTTTAATGATGATAGTATTCTCTAAAGAAGCAGTATATTCAAAATCAACAATTTTTTTTAAACGGTGTTAATAAAGAACTTAGCACCAAGCTACATATAGGGTCCTATATAACGCACCCAAAAAATTTAAGAGAAGCCAGCGGCTTTTCCACAAATATGGCCAGGAAACTTTCGAGATATTTTCTTTTCTTTAAGGGAGTTATCAGTTAGTCTTTGCTTTAAGTAAAGTTCTTATGCCAACATCAATAAAGAACTATCAGTCATTTACCAATTATGTGCACTGTACATCAGTCGCTCACAGTGGTTAAATATGAAATATGGTTATATTATGGCGGTATTTGGGGTCATCACAGAAATATGGTATTCATTTGAATTGCGATCATTCAACTTATGAGTAACTTTCTACATGTACTTGTATCGGCACAATGAGGTATATGATATATAGAAGGCAAATCTACCAGCAAGGTCAGGGATGAGAAATAAAACCACTGTCCTGTGAAAGCAGACGTCAATGCATTTCATTTCAAGTTATTTTTTGCACATTTCACCTCACCTGGCCATCTTGTACATGAAGGAAACGTGAATGAGCTCTAAGTAACTAAAAGGATAGGAGAGAAATATTATTACGTCAGAATCATTTGTTATTATCAGTATTAATTAAACTCAAAAAAAAATACACCACACAGTAGGTAAAACTGGAAAGGTTGCATCATATTACCTCATCGATGTTGCCTTTATGTTTCAGCTTTGTCATGGCCTTAACTTGAATTGAGGCCTGCTCTGGCCTACAGGAGGGCAAAGTAACACAACAGAGTTCACATAAGCCATTTATACATATTGGTAAAGCAAATACAAAGTAGCAGTGTTTTTCACGATGATAACGACAAGAAAATCTTGGCAATTCTAATTCGCTCATTAAATCTGCAGATTCTTGTCAGCTTTCTCAATACTAACATCACTATGAGGCCGGAACAAAGGTTTATTGGTAAATCTTCCTTGCCCATGTAAAACAATGCGACAAATAAGTAACCTTTGGGAACTCGATTTCAAATAACTAGATCTTGGAGCCATTTCCTAAAAGTCCCGGAAAAGAGTATTTCCAATTATTGATCATCAGCCACAGGTACATGCAATTACATCCATTACCTCGTTCCAGTAGTATCGAGCTTTAAGTTCACGAAAAAAACCCTAAAACTTCCAAAACTACACTTCGTAGAAAAATCACAAAACCAATTGTTCACGGCCAAGGGAGAAATTTTTACCTTGGTGCAAATTTTCACCGTTTGCCATTCTCTTATCTGCTCTCGCTTCTCTTAACCCTTTAAACCCCAAGCATGACCAGCGTCTGATTTCTCCTTACAATACCACCCCAGAATCACACATTATGGTCAGATGAATAAAGGAAATGATCACCACCTAAAAAAAGCGTGATTGCTAGACAAATTCTCCCTGTTAGCACCTTAGGAAATGTATAAAGAACAGTGCGGAGAATATGCATACTGATGGTGGGGTGTAAAGGGCTAACAAATTGAGTGAAAGGGGTTCTCGCTGTGGAGACAGTTAGACATCTTTTTTTTTTTTTTTTTTAATGTGTGTTAGATTTCAGGAAGACGAGTTACCACCAGAGGTTTCATGAAAAACGGTTTTCCGGCGGTCTACCGCTACCTGTAAAACCTTTAACTGCCGTCTGTTTAGTCTGCGGGCAAGCTCTCGTGTTTCAGTTACGCGGTACAGACCCCTCTGGGCACAACCGCCTATTACGCCATCGGCATCCTTTTATAGAAAATGTTATTAAAATCCCTGAACTACTGGTTGCTTGTGCGCAAGTCACATAATTTCCCATTACAAAAGCTGAGATGCAGTACCTAAGAGAATTAAAAGAGGTCCAGTTCGACTGCTGTTTGAAAGTGTGCAAGGCTCCTTCGCTTCTTATTTTGCTATCTCCAAACTCCTGTAAAACAAAAGGATATATCAAAGAGGAACAACTTCTGGACGAATAAATCGTTCCACTGCATCAGGTTGAAAGAAAATATTTCTATCTACGTTACTTCTTAAAAAAAAATGTGTCTATGTAACATTCAGTCAGGTCGATGTATTGAATTCAACATGACACTGTACATAAAGTCACTGCTGTATCACAACAAACTTTCCTATTCGGTTACGATTTGCATTTAGATTGCCTAGCTAGCGAGAGTTTGAGAATGTACCACACCATGGACACGCATTAACGTGTAAGTCAACAAAATTCATCAAAATCCTTCGACTAGAATGTTACTTTCTTTTCTAAGTTAAGCAACAAATATTTATCATTACAGGATCTTCGACGCCTTTGTAGCTTCCTACTAGACGCACAAGTGCATACATCTGACTGACCTCGATTGAAGCATCGTAAACGGGGAAAGTTCTCATTTGTTCTTGTTTGGAGAAAACTTTTTTGAATCTCCTGGAGACCATCGTAAAGAGATCCATTTCATCTGCATGAGTGTTGATTTGATTGATGTCCTGCAAACAAAGAGTTAAACTCGTGTAAATGATGACGAAAATTGTTTATCCCTTTCACTATCAAAGATTCCATTAGCAATTCTCCTCATTGTTCGCCGTGCAATTCTCAAGAAGTTAGTTCAGAAAATTTAGATCGATTGCTATTTTTCTTCATTCTCATCACTTGTCTACTTGACACTGTATTGACACTGCAGGAATAAAGTATGTCTTGGTCACTTGGAAAAAAAAGTAAATGTATATGCAATGAAACAACTTATATCCACACAGGGTCAAGTGTTTTCTCTCCTTACCATCTCAACAGCATAACAAGTCATAAAGAACTCCAACAGCGGCTTTATGGTGGTAAAAGTTGTCTCGTGTAGTGGCAACTTCAGGTTTATCTCGTCAGACGCCAACCCTCCGCCCGAAGCAGCTGCTGCAGCCGCAATGGAGGGATTCGTTCCTGACACCAGCTGATATGGGGTCAGACTAAGAGGGGGAGGTGGTGGAAGACTAGCATCAGGGGTGGGTTGGGGCCTCAGGACATGGAGATGGGCCGTAATCGACACCTGACTGAGAATCTTCTTCAGTTGGCCTCGTGCTTTGGAGGGCGGTCCCACAGAGGCCTTTCGTTCCTGTTCAGGAGGTTTTTCTTCTTTTTCAGCGACTTGAGGTAAAATAGTGTTCTTGTGTGTCAAAGGAAGCCACTCAACCGTCTGAGAAAAAAAATGTTTTTTGATTATATATTATTGAAATTGCCTAACTTTCTCAATGTCAACCACCAGGTTTCTCGTGAAATGCCATACATTTCTTGAGATGTCCCATTTTTCATAAGATAGATATAGATATGTCTCGTTTCCTGTTTTCCTCGAATGTCTTTTTTTTTCGTTTCTAACGAAATGCATGTCGTTTTTTTCACTCGGTGACTTTTTTCTCACATCTCGCTGGATACGAATTTTTTTTGGCGAGATGTGCCCCGCCTCTCAAAGGACGTGTCTCCTCTCCAGCGACGTATTTTTTGTTTTTTGCAAGTATTAGGTATGTTCCGTAGGAGATGCTTTTTACATCTCACGATGATCGGTCGCATTTTCGACAAGACGAGTTTTGTTCCCCAATAGATGTGTCTTCCAATAACAAGATACGTCACAATCATACGAGATCTGTGCACCACGTTCTTAAGTGTTTTTCTCACGAGATGACCAACACTTTACTCAACAGGTTTTTTTTCTCGTTTTCCACTATTAGAGTCTCTAATTTTACACACTACGCAATGATAAACCAATAAAAACACCAACGCAGTCAATCAAAACAGACACTTTCATGCTTTCCTTCAGGCCTTCACTAAATCCCAAACAATGGGCTAAAGAGTAGGGCGTTGAACACCAAACAAAGTTATCCCGGCAACCAATCAGACGAAAGGTGTACATCATCATTAGCCAATGAGAACTCAAAGTAAAAACAAGTACATTGCTTGAAGCGAGGGAGAACGCTCATTACCAGGTCACGATTGATTTTAGTTTGTATCTGATTGATTGGGAGGATAGCGCGAGTTTTTCTGGACCAATCCCAGCGCAAAGTAAAGCAAAACCAGAACAATCTCGGATTATTTCTGACACTCAGTTGAAAATTGCTCTATACTCGCAAAAACACACTCACCCTGATGAATGCATGAATATTCTTCACTGAATGCAACATACAGATGAACCATCGACTGTAAATCAGTAGATCATCCATGGTAACTACACTCATCGCCGAATCGCCTCCCGCTAGAGTTACTTCACATGCCACGGCCAGCCTTCTTGCGCGCTGGAGACAATCTTGATATTCTTCCATGATATAACTAATAATATCAGAGGAGGTAAAGAAGGGTTAGTCATGTGCAGGTAATTTAGTGTTAACAACTGGGTTGAAAACGTAAATTAAACGTAAATTAGCCACCGAAGGGCTAACGCTCGAAACGTCAGCTTTTTTACCCTTTACGGTGGCTAATTTACGTTTTCAACCCAGTTGTTAACACTAAATTACCTGCTATACTCTCCCACCGACGCAGCACCACAGTTTCTTTAGAAACTTACCCCTTTATTCATTAGTCATGTGCAACTGCGCTTATTCACAGAGAGAGTCCTACCACAATTATGACATGTATCTTTACCGTGAAGTATCTTCAATTATGAGATACAGTATGATGGATATCGCCAAATAAAGTTCAAATTCAGTCGGATATAACAATAATAATAATAATAATAATTTATTTCTATAGCGCATTTTCCTAATGCCCAAATGCGCTTTACAGTGTCAAATTATCATAACCTATAATTAAATAAAAATTTAAAGTCTAAAAATATGCTTGTCGAAAAAGATTGGTCTTAAGCTTAGCTTTAAAAATAGACAGATGCGCTGCTTTTAATCTCAAATGGAACCAAATAGTTCCAGAGGTAAGGCGCACACACTGAGAAAGCCCTCAGGCCAGTCAATTTGAGCTTGTGTGTTGGTTGCTCCGGTAGAAGTTGGTCAGTAGACCTGAGAGCTCGACTAGGAACATAAGGAATGCTCGCCTAGGAACATAATATGTGACGTCAGTATACATTATTTATCCACACTATTCTCTACACAGTTCCTGTGGCACTGCTAGTAGGACTTTGGTTAACAATCAAAAGAGTATAAGTCGGTGATCATTTCCTTAATTCTCCTGATCTCAATCTTTGGTTACAATGATAATGTCAGGAGAAATTAGATGCTGGTCACTCTTAAAAGTCTAAGGGTAAAGGAGAAGTACACTCTAATTTTTATCTCAGCTACAGAAAAGTATATAAAACAATTATCTTCATGTGCAATTTGAGACTCCAAATAATCCTATACTAACCAAAATCTTCTTCAAATATGCAAAAAATTCAATGGTGGATGGCCCATTTTAAAACCACATAATACAAAACTGCAATTCACCCTTTCATTCCTGTGATTGACCAGCTTCTAATTTCCCCTAACAATATCCTCACCAACTCCAACATTACAGTCATGAGAATAAAGGAGATGATCACCGACTAAAGAGGTTTTGAGTGTGTATCCTCCTTGTCAGTATCATAGGAAATGTATAGAGAGCAGTATGGATAATATGCATACTGATGTAATGGATGTAAAGACTTCTTAATTGTCAGTGAGTAATAAGCAGGTCTGGCATTCTAACCTGAGCCTTTTCTGGTACACAGGAAACAGATTTTCTATGGCCTTTGTGTGCTCACAGAAACGGGCCCAGCGCAGCATGTGCATGTGTTTACACTGAACCAAGTGTTCTATTCTGTCCACGAAAAACTGTGAAAAAGAAAAACCAAAAATTCAGTGGAGGTGTGGTGGCCTCATGGTTAGTGTGCTCAACTCTGGATCAGGTGGTCCGGGTTTGAGCCCTGGCCGGGGTCATTGTGTTGTGTTCTTAGGCGAGACACTTTACTCTCACAGTGCTTCTCTTCACCCAGGTGTACAGATGGATACCAGCAAATGTGCTGGTGGTAACCCTGCGATGGACTCACATCCCATCCAGGGGGGAGTGGCAATACTCCTAGCCGCTTCATGCTAAGAAAACTGGAGTTAAGCACTGGCCCCATGGGCCACTTGGGCCTGTATAAAGGCTTTACTAGTTCTTAAAATAGTATCATTCCATTATGTTTAAATCGCATGAAGCGATCAGTCATTCTGAGAACCACAAAGAAGTGTAATTAAGACTCTTTACTTTTAGCTGACCTGATGAAGCAAAAGTGGAATACTCTTTGCAGTATATTCTACTTGACAACAGCTGGTCATCTCCTCTTGCATCACATCTGATTGTATAATCAAAGGCTGAGCTTCGCGAACCTGTAGAGCAAAATCCACCAGGAAAGATTTAGTGTAGCTTGAACATGTTGTTCTCTATAGCAGAACAGTTGAATAAGCAGGAATAAGTCATCAAATAAACTGATTTACTGTCAAGCTTGAAATGTTACAAAACCAAGATGGCTGCTTTAGGAAAAAAAGTTCACTGACACCCATGGTTCCCACAGGCAAATCCGCAGAAGGGCAGGAAAACAAGTTATATGCCAACAGGATAAACAACTAACTAGAATATACATTCCTTAAATCTGTCTTTAACACATGTATGTGGTGATTGATAGTATGCATTGCTGCATACCTGCCAACAGGATAAACATAACTAGAATATACATTCCTTAAATCCTTCTTTAACACATGTATGTGGTGATTGACAGTATGCATTGGTAAGTGAAGATTAACACAGCTATCTGTCAATTAGAACGCTGACGTAATTTTTAAGCTCGTAATTTTTTTCATGTACATTATAACCAAAATTACAGTGGCGTAAAAAGTCATACAAACAACAACAAACATACATAAATACAGTACCTGAAGACTTTTGTTAATGGCAAGCTTCCTTTCTCTTTTAAAGTGATCGACATCCTTAGGCAACGGAACAGATCTTTTAGAGAATAAAAAATTGAAAAAGGAAACACTTTGATCACTGTCAAGAGCAAATATTCATCACACACTCTCAAGTGAGGACAGAACAAAGCTGTCAGCAGCAATTTAATAATTTATCCTCATTGTCTGTGAATTATTCATAGTCTTCAGATCTTTGGTAATAAGAGTGTATAGTCAACTTTGATCAGTTGATACCGTGACATCGTCAGCACGGCAATCGAAACTGTCACCTTTTTTTGTATCGTCGATTACAAAAAACCAACCAGAATCAGTAAAATACGACAGTAATTTTGAATCATTTTCATTCAAACTTCGCGACTTGATCTTGAGCATAAACTGATGTCGAATGGAAAAATATAAACACAGATAGATGACAAACAGACAAGATAACGATTTTTTCACCGCAAAGGTTTAAAAAGACTGAACTGATAACAAGTGGCTCACCCGAATGCCTTTGGCGCTGCAGACGAGCTCAGGAAATTTCCCTCTTCGACTTCATTTTGTAATTCCTTCAGCTCTTTCTTTAGATCTTCTTCCAGAGATTTGACTTTTTCAGAAGACGATACTTCATAAATTCCTTCCATATTCTTGTAATCTACGCAAAAGTTGCGATCGCGATCATAAATTCTAGAAGTCAATTAGAACACCATTCCGATCTAGGACTGTTAGTACTTTTGTTTTGGGCGCCATATTTCACCTGGTAACCAAGTCCACCAACGAAAGCCTCGTTTTCATAGTTCATAATCCACCGGATGTGAAGTCACAGGCAGCTTCCGGAAGCTACAGTTTATTCAGTTCCAGACTACCAGAAATCCACGCCGACCAGCTTCAGATGAAACAAGATGGCGCATTCTACTGAAACGTAAACTAGAAAAATTAGAGGTACGTTTTAACAAAAATGGTTAAATTTTCTATCAATTGAATGTCAATTTTTACCAAAATATCCTTACATTGCATTTATCAATCTTCCCCGGTGAAAAGATTTCTACTAGAGAAGCAGAGGTGAAACCATGCTAGTTTTAGCGAGCGAATTCGCAACGTGGTTATTGGGGTCGCTGGTTCGAGACCTGCTGGGGCTGAACATGACGGCGCAATTCTTTGTTTTAAATTCTCTTTTTTATTTTATTTCCAGTTAAATCGATATGTTTCAGAAAGCCAGGGTTACATTTGTTTAAAATTTTAATCAACAGGAGTCTGCAATGTATGAAAATAATGTGCTGAATCGTGTCGTGTCAGTTTGCCTTGTTAAACTTAAATAGGATGTTACTCAGACTACCATTGTTATTTACACAAATTTAAAATTAAGTGTTGAAAGTACATGCAATTGCTTGAGCTTTGCTTTACTTTGTTCTGTGATTGGTTCAGAAAATGTATGCAACCTTCTCAATTAATCAGATTCGATACTTAAACCAATCACAACTTGGTTAGATATGCTCTAGGTGGTTTGCTTGGTTTACTTTGAGCTCTAATTGACTCCAAGTTTAATAATTAAAAAGCATTTGTAATTCAGCTCATTAATTCATAATTTGCCACATCTTTTATAGATTGAGTAATTACTGCGATGTCACTCCTAAAAGACACAGATGACTTACCTATCAAACTAAACTTGGATGAACTAAAAGAGGAACTGTTAAAAAATGGGCTGGTACTATGTCCTGTTAAAGGCTGTGATCAAGACTTCAAGTCTCTCTGGGGCCTCAAATACCATGTTAGACGAGCCAACCACCAAGAGGTCTCATCAGAGAGGAAGTTTAAGTGTGAGCAGTGTAATCAAACGTTTCAGTCTCGAATTGCTTTACGTGAACACAGAACATTGGATCATTCAGGGAGTGAGAGTAGAAGTCCACTAGCAAGTCCAGGGTGAGCTATGTTATGTTTAATTAGTTAAGGTGATAAAACCACAGGGCATGCATACTATGTTATAGCCTTCAGAGCAGGCCTAATTAACTGAAAATTATGGCTGCCAATTCTTTGATGTTAATGGCAGTGGAAGGCTGGGAAGAGAAAGAAATTTGTACTAAGGGGGTGAGTGACAGTAAAAAATAAGGAGAGGGGTGGGGGTGATTAAGGAAATGTTATGCTGCCTTTTGGCCACTCCACACCCCTTCCCCCACTGTCCACTCTAGCTCCAAATCAAACATGGCAGGTTGAATAAATGATTTTGCACTTAACTGGTCCTAAGAAGATGCCTGATATTTGAATATCTGAAATAAAATGTCACTTAATAAATGTCACTTTATTTGACTATCAAGCTAAGCTCTAAACTTCATCACCCTTCCTCCTGTATCTTGAAATGATTTCCAGTTATTTGAGAGTTTGTCGCAGCAATTTTAATACATTACCTCATTCAAAATAAGCTGTGGGATTTAACTTTTCAAATAAATATTTTCCGCTAGAAACCCACAATGATAGAAATTTCCTAGACAATTGGACCAGGCATAAATTGTCTACTATTAGTAAGGATCAATTTTTACTTTATAGAATTTTCAATGAAATGGAGGGAAATGCTGCTTCATCAAATGGAACCGTAAAGAGGAAACGTGGTAGACCAAAGAAAAATACAGATACATCAGCCAAGAACAATAACAGTGTAACTTTTGATTTGACGGAGATGAACAAGGATGCCAGTGAAACATTATCTCCATCAGTTGAATTACCCAAGAAAGGAGAAAATTCTGATGGCACTGGAAGAAGAACTTCTACAAGAGTACGGACTCCTCGAAAAAACACTTTTGTTTATGAGGAGGAAGATACAACTAAAAATAAAAGGGGGAACAAACGAAGGAAAGAGGACAGTGAAGCTGGTGTTTCAGATAATACCCCTAAAAAGAGAGGAAGAAAACCAAAAAGTTCATTAGAGGAAAGTCGTAATGTTATTGAGGGACCTTGTAAAAAACATGGAAGGAAGCGCAAAGGTGACACTGCCAGTTATGAATCTGATGTTGTTAATGTTGGCAATGAAAAAGTGAGAGGAATTGGTAATGATAAAGTGGACAGAGGTACCAATATTGTTGGTGATGGAGAGGATAATGTTCATGAAGGTGATGTTGCCAATGAAGTTGACATTGTAATTGAGGATGGTGACGGTATTGATGATGAGAATGATGATGGTGATGATGATGACAGTGCTGGCCAGGAAAGTGATGATGATGATGATGATGCTGAGGATAGAGATAATGATGATGATGATGATTTTGAAAATGATGAAGAAAGTACTAAGAAAAAAGCTAAAGACACCAAAAAAGCAGGTATAGTGAATTTATGAGGATAATGATGATAAGAGATAAACTTTGTTCATTTGTCTCATGATAGAGTCTTTTTTGATGTTGATCGCAACATATCAACCACAATACTGCCAGTCTTCATCAGGAGATGAGGTCAATTATTTACGTGTCGCTATTTGTAGCACATTGGTACACTGCTATTAGCGCATTTCAATCCTCATTATTATTTCAGTTAGAAGAACTGGTGTTCCCTCATTGGTCTTTATAAATCGGCTGTTGTGTTGTTTGATCATGTTGTGTTGTTTGATTGTGATTAGTTTTGGAAAGTAAAGCTGGTATCAGTGGTCACACTGTAAGAGTCCTTCTTAAATGTCTAGGTACTGTTCTTACTCATGATAGTCACTTTCTTTCATATCATTATTTAATGGAAAAGAAGCTGCCAAACCAGCAAAGAAGGGCAGATTATCAAAGGTTTGTTAAACATTGAGGTTTAAAAATTAGTTGTAGTGTACTAAGTGTATCAGTCAGGTGGAATCCTTTTGAGAAAAGTTGCTGCATTATGATGAATTTATTTAGGAACAGTAAGTCGTGTTTACAAGAGAGCAGTGTGATATTAACCTTCAATTTCCCAACTTTGGTTTCAATTAATTTTTTTACATAGAATTGCATCATTATACTGCTCCAAAACCTTTTTGTTTAAAACAACTTACTAAATGTGCTTTTGTTTTTTGTTATTCTGAGAAACTACTAAGTACAAGAACTAGTTATTTCATTTTGTATTCCACAAACTTCCCACGTTTAAACCTTAAAGATTCTGCAGGCTTAATTGTACATGCCACTCAAAACCGCCTTACGCAAGAGCATTTTTGGGACTGAAAGGGTTGAACAGCATCATAAAGGGTATCACATATATTTTCATGCTGTTATCTAGATCATTGTTAAGTGATGATCATACATTGATACCTTTTGCTTTTAATTTTTTTCCAACAGAAGGAAGTGGCTGAGGTGATGTTTCCTATTAGAAACACATCATGATGCAGAATCATGTGAATAGATGCCAGTTGTTTACAAGGCAATAAATAATGGTCCTATAATAATTAATCTAGGAAAGCAAACTATTGATGTATGTAATTTTGAATGAAATCCTAGATACATGAGATACATGATTTTATTAACTTCACAATTTTCAACTTGCAAATAAGAAGCACTATAATAATAAATGTAAATGTTTAACCCTTTAATTCCTGTGAGTGACCAAGACAGAATTTCTCCTTACAATATCAATACAATATCAAACAGACAAATGATGAGAATAAAGAAAATTATTAATTATGGGATTACTTATTGATCCAATACCAAATTCTCGAAACTAACATAATGAGAATCATTCAAGAGACAGTAAGGAGAACTAGTAAGGAGATCTTGGGAGTTAAAGGCTTAATTGGAAGGCTCAGAGCAAGAACAATTCCTTGATTTTTCGGCCATTTTTGAAAGTGTTCAGAAGTAGTTGAATTTTGGCATGTGGACACTTTCAAAAATGGCTGAAAAATCAAGGGATCGTTCTTGCTCTGAGCCCTCCAATTTTCTATGATCTTCATCATGGGGGTGTTAAATTTCAGTGACTGAACAGTTTTTCCTGGAAATGACCTTCATTTTATTTGTTTTTGTTGTTGATGTAAGTTGTTTTTTTTCTTCATAGACGAGTTTGTTTGATATTCAATGAAACTGCTAGTTAAATGAAACACACTCATATGATTAAGTTAAATTGCATGGAAAACTTAAGCATCAAATTTTGTAACATTTCACCATCACCCATGCCTTTACTAACTGTAGTATGAACAGCCTAGAATATTTACATCTTTTATTTCAGTCTACAAGACTGAAAAGACTCGTGAAGTCAGGACAGTCCTTAGCGTGCCCAAACCAGGGGTGTAGAGCGAAGTTCACGACTGCCCTTGGATACCAAAGCCACGTGAAAATATGTGGAATAAAAGAGGAGGAGAGAGAGAAGTTTCCTTGTGAGATTTGTGGAAAACAATACATGTCCTATCCAGGACTTACATATCATATGAAGGCTAAACACACAGAGGTAACTTTTTGTACTGTGCCAATTTAATTAATGCAAGATACTTGATGCAGATGATGTTATTTTGTGTATGCTGTCTTCATGCATCTTTATCTCCTGTAATTAATGTATTTTTTCCTCTACCTAGAGTGAACCCATCAACAGTGATCATTCTGAGGTTAAGGATGAGGTACAGCAAGATTAAATTGTTTTTTCTTATTTCCAGTTACTATGGAAACATTTTTTTTTATGCTTCCAACTTAGATCCCTGTACCATTGATATCCAAACTTTTTATTTCTACCTAGATGCCCTTAGGATTCTTTTGTACTAACTTTCAAAATGTGAGATTTTTGAGCACTTCCATTTTTAAAACTTATGGCCACGTTGCTCAAAGGATGTGTGCTGTTTGGGGTCCAATGACCAACAAAACAATAGGATTGACTCTAAACACAACTTTAATCAAAGCATGCTTCTTATAACAACATGGCCAGTTCATTCTCATGTCCCATAGTCCTTTTCGCTTAATATATAATGGATAACACTTTTAACTGGATAAATTTCTATCTGGTAGATAGTGCATTATTCACTGGATAATAATTTATCCACTGGATGGCTTGATCCACTCTTTGATCATCTGACCCTGATGTTCATCCTTGTACTCTGATATTAAAGTGTTCTGGAACTCAGACACTTTTTGTAAAGCTTAACAAAATGTCAGTTGAAGCCTGAGATAGAGGACTTTTGATGTTGATTAGCCTTTTGCTTTCTTAGGAAGAGGAGCCTGAAATTCTACCAAGTGGAAGAAGAAGAAGAAAGGCAGCTTCAAGGTAAAGTGGAACGCTGCAGGAATGCAACACAGTATTCTTGTTGGTGTCTTAATCTTGAATCCCACTCTTTGCTGCCTGCTCTCTCGCTTACTTTTCATGGGGCTACAATTTAGGTCTGGTTAAAACCAAGTCAGTGCAGTGCTTTAACCCTGGGAGGTTTTCAGGGGCATTGCTACATGTTTTTGCTTGAATTTCCTGCCGCTTTTCTTTCTATTTTCTGTCCTCTCCCCTTCCACTTTTGGGTGAAAATTTATTCCACATACCAGTTTGTAGGTGTTGTGTGACAGGTGTCTTGAAGTGGCCTGCTGTGCAGTTGCCATGGTGACTTCCTTGTTCCTGAGAAGTATTGCTGCCCTCCCCACCCTCCACTGTTATTGAAGAAGTGTTAACATGTGTTTGAGTGAAACAATTTCCAACAAATTGACAACCTACTTTCAAGCTCTTGTTAGTGCTTGGGCCATAAGCGGAAAAGCAATGAGAGACAAGTTGTCAAGTGACCATCTTTTTTCTTGTGATTTTGGCCCCCATGCCCACCAATACTCAGGGGACCTGCTCCTAGGGTAATGCATTTAAGGGGAAAGAACCTGAATTTTAAGTGTACATGGCGCTTTAACTACTTACATGGGAATTAAGGACAGTTTTTTGGGTCATGCAGCTGTAGTTATGCTACCAGAAAGCAAAATCCTAGGCCGACAGACCATAGATGCAAGCCTCACCTTCTAGAATTCAGCCAATTTAATCTGTTTCATTACTTTATTATTATTATTATTATTATTATTATTATTATTATTATTATTATATCGCTAAAGGGCCATATCAAAGGTGCAGCAAATAACAACAGACCAAGAACTTGAAGAAATCAATCTAGCCAAAAAGACAGAAAAGAGAGCCCTTGGCCAGCTGATATCCAAAATTAAAGGAAGAGTTGTTTCAAAGGAGCAAGAGGACAAATGGAATGAGATGCTGAAGACAGAGTCAGATATTGTTTGTCCTGGCGTGGTGAGTTTTTATACTGCATGACAGTCAAGTGTTGTGTGTCATGTTTTGTGGGTAAGACACAGGTGCGGAGAGTATCAGACATAAAAAATTATGCACTCTTTCGGGTGTTGCACTGGAGTTTCAGTAATTAGGCTGGTTGCTAGTCTACCGCCACCTGTGAAACCTCTTACTGCTGTCTGTTTATCCTGCATGTGAAGGCTGTCATGTTTGGGTTGTGCCAGCATTGCAGCCTTTTTTTTTTGCACAGCCGCGTATGGAAAAAGTTATTCAAACTCCTGGTTTTACATATATTTTGTTTTCATTCTCGACTTTCTTCAGGGGTGTTCAGAAACATTTAAGGCAGTGTCAAGCCTCAAAGAGCATCTGCAATCCTGTGCGAAAGCAATCTCTTACAAGTGTCTGGCATGTGGCAAAAAGTATCTATCCTTACTAATCATCCAGAAGCACATCAAGCATCTTCATGTTGGATATATGGTAAATATTATTTTTTAATCAAAGAACAGTGTCATTAATTAAGGCAAAATGATGGCTGTTCTTGATAACATCCATTGCTGCCGGGGTTTCATTAACAGGCGGCAACCAGTGGTTTAACCCCACCTCTAAGACATCTTACCGCTGTTCGTGTTAAGCCTACTTCATTTCGACATGATCAGTTACCTCATTGCGTGTCCATTTGTGCTGTAATGGATTAACCCTTCATAACCTAATATCAGTACGCATATTCTCCATACTGTTCTCTATATATTTCCCAAGGTACTATTAGGGACAATTTCTTTAACAATCAACAATTTTTTTAATTGGTGATAATGTCCTTTATTCTCGTGACATTTAAGTGTGATTTTGCGAAGATATTGTAAGGAGAAATTAGATGCTGGTCACTGTGAGGGGTCAAAGGGTCAGAGAGGCTATCAGAATAGCCAGCTCTTACATGTGATTTACTTTTTGTAAATTAACAGCCAAAGGGAATGGAGAAGTCCGACAGCAGTGATTTGGATTTTCAAGCTGCCAGTTCAGGAGAGAGTGAAGATGACAGTGACGATGTAGAGATTGAAGAGATCGACGATAGTGGTAGCGAACTAAATGACCACCTGGAGGATGCCGAAGAAATTGTTGTCTGGGATGACACGAGAGCAAAGTTCAAGAAACCAAGAAAAAAGAGACAACCGCCTAACAGAACGTCTGGTGAAGATGTGAGATTTGGACCTATTGGGGCAAAGGACTCGGAGAGTTATTCAACAACAGAAAGCTGGTAAAACAGTAAAGTCTTGGTGGTAATGAAAAGCATATGCGCAAGACAGAAACTTTGAAATTTTGGTGCGCTTAAAAGATGAAACGCCCGAGTTGATATCGATTAATTTTCTATGGCTTTTGCGGCCCCTGCATTCCTTTATTGCCCATCAATTGCACAAAAAATTCCCGTACGACGACCCTCACTTTTGAAACGAGACTGATAAGTGCAAAACCTCTGACCAATTAATTCCATAGCAAACGGTTTAAACCTACCATTGTCAAAACAGAGATTGTGTGCAACTCGGAAATAGCATTTTGTGGTTGCCTTTTTTTTTGTTTGTTAAAGAACTCATTTTGTACCTCAGGGTCTCTTAATTTGATTGTGTGTTACTACTGTTGTAATCTTTAGGCGCAAGCAAGAGTATACACATAAGGACCTGTTCCCAAACTTGAGACCCTCCTCCTCATACTGGTGTAAAGTTGAGCTTAGGTAAGTCATTGTCAAGGTTTAATTGCGTTTGGTATTCCATTTTCGAATTTTCCAATGTGTGATGGATGAAGTGTCCGTATAGTGCGTGTATCTTAGTCCAGATAAGGCCTACTAAAAGTTCTGCTAATGATCATTGTAAAAAAAGGTTTACACTTAAATAGGATATGTTTGGGATCTAAAACCCTCTCTAAAAATGTGTTTGTGGCTGTGATCACATGACTGTAAAAGGTCCTTTGGATTTTGTATGTTCTGGAAACCTGCTACACCATTAGGTACTTGGCAAATACAACGTCTAAGTATAAAGATACACTTGATAGTGATTATCCTTCATCTAAAATATTCTGCAACGATAACTTCAAATACTTTCTTAATTCACTTAGTCACAACTAATTTTTCCCAAGATACACTAACCACAGTTTTTAGAATTTGTTTATCAATACTTATATTTATACTTAGATATTTCAGATAAAGAGCCATCTAATGGAAAAGCTAAAATAAAGTCATTTTTGCTATTATCATTATTATTTTAGTATATATTGTATCATATTTTGATGAGAAACGCCTGAAGACCAATTATCCGAGTTATTCACCATTTTGAATGTGTTTATTTGATTCGATTTTTCTCCTCTTTTGATAGTGAAGTCGACCAGTATTTACCTGAAGCAACCACCTCACCACCGTTTCAAATAAGAAGAAAAGGAGACAGTCAGAGCTCAGAGGAGAGCACAAAACTTCCATTGTTTGAAAGCACATCTAAAGATCATAGTAAGATATTCAACGGAGCCTCTTTCAATTAAATTTTGAAAATAATGTGTATTGGGGCACTTAGGTGGACGAGTCAAGTCACTCGAGTTGAAGAAAATACTATAAGAAGTGAATTCTACATTGCTCTGTCCTGGTAAAAAAAAAACCAAACGATCATCTTCAAAAGATGAGCATCATATTTTCGAAATGAAAGAAAGAACACTTTTTCAAGTCTAATAGCAAAAATTACAACCATAAATTAATGTAACATGAAATACTATGAAAAATGACATAACTTATCCCGCTGTATTTCATGCCGATAATTTATGCCTTGTGCTTTGCTGCTAACCAATAAAGTTACTTCTTGTCAGGTTCTCTCCATGGTGACGTGACCTTCAATGTTGGTGGACCAGTCTGGGCAATGGATTGGTGCCCAGTACCAGGTAACTCATCTGGTTTGTGTCCCTTTCAGACCTGTGTTATTAGGAGTTTGATGCAGTTATTCAGATGGGGTACAAAAAATTAACCATAAAACTAATGACGTGTCATTATTTACCTTCCTTTATTTTGTAATATGTATTTTAGACTCAACCAAGAATTCAGATCAGTATTTGGCAATTAGCACGCATAGATCATTCGACGAGGTGAGTCGACAGAACGTCTGATAATCTAAAGTATGACTCATAAGGGTGATCAAAGTGCTGTGGTCTTTTAGAAAGCAAAGTAACAACAAACTCAAGGTACTAAGAACGAATCAACCAACTTGGTAAATGAATGTAGGTGGTAAGTTTCTGAAGAAACTGTGGTATTGCGTCGGTGGGAGAGTATAACAATGTAATTTGGTATTATCAACTGAGTTGATAACGTAAATTGGCCACCGTTGAGAGTTTCGAAGCTGACGTTTGGAACGTTAGCCCTTCGTCAGAGCGAAAGACGAAGGACTAACGCTCGAAACGTCAGCTTTGAAACTCTCAACAGTGGCCAATTTACGTTATCAACTCAGTTGATTAAACCAATCAACCAACTTGGTAACCGATTAAGAAGACACACAGAGATCATCACAACTGTCCCTTTCTCTCCTAATGGAGAATAATGCTACCGCAGCACAAAAAAGAGCACAGAATTTCTCTGTTTAGTTCTCGCTGAGCGACATTTAAGACCAGTTGTGCTGTTCAAGAACAGGATGGGAAGTTCGCTCAAAGATTAGTTAGCCATAAAGAATATCCAAAGAAACCTCTCAGTGAACTCAAGAAGCAGTTAGAGTATATTAAAATGAAACACTTTGATCACCATGACCTACTTGATACGGTGTTCCTGTATGATATATATTAATTGAAAAAAATGACTTTCTTTCAAATGTTTGCCCCATATCTAAGGCGTCGCATTATTTCATCTTAGGTTCACAATGTTCATAAATGCTTTTCAAGAAAAGGACTTATACAACTGTGGAATGTTGGTCAGTTAAAAGTGAACTCAGCTAGGTAAGAGTTAATGATAGTTTTTTTGCTAGAGTTTTTTTACAAACGCGCGTATTATAGATATACTTAATGTTTTTTGTTGTTACTGAATTCCTCATTTTAAAAAACATCTTACAACAAAGAAGATATTAGTGTGAGATATATTCAGTGCGACTCTCGTTTGTGTGATAAAAGTGATTTCTTAGCGGTCACACTTAACCAGTTACTGCAAAACTCCATGTAAAATCGTCGCAATCGCCTCCTCTGACTTTAACTGTTGGTGACATTTATGGTTATTTCATTTGTTTATTTACTTACCCAACCAGATATTTTTAAGTTGTATTAAACAACGTTCTTTTTCAATTCTTTTCAACTGTAAGTTGTGATTTTTATTCTAAAGGATCCCTTTATTACCAACAAAAGAGGGCTTGCAGAATCAGTGCTCGACAAGTAACGTAAGCCCTTTTCCTTTTCACAATTTAGCTGGAAAGCTCTTCTCTCTTTCAGTTCAGGGTCGAAACCAACCTTCTCACTCGGCATAGCGCACGACTTTGGTGCCATATGGGACATCAGCTGGTGTCCGTCTGGAACATGGGAACCTTCCTTATCTGATGAAAACCAAGTAAGTACACTATGCCCCCTTAAAATAAACATTTCCCATGGTGAGAGAGGCGGATGGACGTGATTGCTTACTAGTCAAAACTGATGAAATCCATAAAAATCCCTCCTGTTGTTTGATCTCGAAGTCAGACTAGGAGCTAGATTCAAAGATGTTGTTTGCCTTTTCCTCCACTTGTATCATGAGACGCGCTTTGCTGAAGTTGAAATTTGGTAGGAAATTATTTTTTGAATACCGATTGGCGGCATTAGGAATGACAGAGAGCCATTTACTCGTTGCCTTTATTGGCTCTCACGTTCTCTTCACTTTGAAATTTTTGGAGCCAACATCCAAAAATAGACTTGCTTAGGTGACTCGATTCAGATCATGGTCCTTACAGGATAATTTGGTCTTATCAGCTGAGTAACTTGACCGCTGTAAAAAGTTTGTAAAGCTGACGTTTTGAGCGTCAGCCTTTCCTCATTAGAGAGTTTAAGAAGACCACGACGGCAACGGCAACGGGAACGTCACTAAACAAAGGTTTAATGAGCAGAACAATAGTTGTGCACGTGCGTACTAAAGCTTTGTAAATTTCTTTGCGTCCTATGCAAAACAACAACGTGAAATGACCAAACTTTGCGTTGTCTGGAGAACGTGAACAGCGACGGCGAATTTTTTAAATTTTTATTTCAACACTGTGTTCCGTATTCAGTTTCGAGATAGTTTTGACAGAGATAAACAGACTTAATGACTTTAGAGTATCGCGAGATTCGTAGGTAAAATATAAGTTCATTTTTTAACTTACGTTGTCCACGGCGTCGCCGTCGTCGTTTCTCAAACTCCCTAATCAATCTGACGAAGGCTTAACGCTCCAAACGCGCGCGTTAGGGCCTGTTTACATGGAGCTGGGAGACCCTAGGTAGGTGAGGTAACTCGCCTAGGTGGAGTAACCCGCCTATCTATTTAATCTCTTTTTTATCTTGATCACGTTTACATGATAGGTGGAATAACCCGCCCAGGCGGATTGCGCGGTCTATCGGGTAAGGAAACCCGCCTAGCCGGGGTGGCGTTCATGTTTCATTAGGGACCTTAAGCAGTCAGGACGGCAACGCCAAGGGAGACTTCGATTAAAAAATGAATTTCTGCATTTAATTAGAATTTCAAAAATGGCTGCATGTGTTTATCGTCTCATACGGCGCCACACCTCAACTTCAGCATAACGTATAAAAGAAGTGTTCAGTTTCAAAAAGGAAATTAAAATAATTTGCCGTCGCGGTTTCGGTTCGCAGACGACGCAAATTGTGGTAATTTCACGTTGTTGTTTAGCATGGGACGGCTAAGAAATATACAAAGTTTTAAAACGCACGTGCTAAGTTATTGTTCTGCCAATTAGTTCTTTTGTTTTTTCATGTCCTCGTTGCCGTCGCTGTCGTGGTTTGCTTAAGGTCCCCATTTACAAGCGCGCCAACAACCTCGCCCCGGGATCCTGGGGTTGTGAAATTGTATGTAAACGCGGGCTTTTTCTCGACCACGGCTAGAAAAGTTACCCAACCTACTTGGGATCTCCCACCTTCTAGTAAACAGGCTCTTAGAAAATCTTTAGGGAGAAGAAAATTTACCATCATCATCTCAGTTGTTAAAACCAAATTACCTTGTAGTTCCCCCCTCCAACGTAGCACCAATCAGATATTTGATTCCATTACTATGCCATCTTTGCTAGACAGAGTGTCTTCCTCGTCTTGGTGTTATGGTTGTAGCATGTAGCGATGGCTTGGTTCGGATTCTGAGGTAATTTAATAAACCTTTTTGCTGTAAAGTTATGATTCACAGCATCTCTAGGCACACACTGTGATACACAGCGTTTTTCGGTGATTGGGATGATATTTTTGACCAGAAAATTGATTGGATTAAATTGTCGAAAGACATGATAAACTATTTAGTTTTAATGGAGAAGAGTTCACTTTGATGTTGGTCAATAACCGACAAAATTCAAGTCAAACACCTCAGTGTTCCGAACAGTGAATATTTTGTTAACTGTCAGGCCACCTTTTCGCCATCCATTTATTTTCTTGTTCTGAAATCCTTCATGATTGAAAATAGGCTACCGAGACGTAATCTGGCCATGTTTTAAGAAGGCTTGTCTTAGAGTCTTTCGAAATTGAACTGAAAAATACAGCAAAAAAGAATTTCTGTAGTTATCTGTAAATAGTAGACGAGTGGCGTAGATACGACTTACAACAGCTTAAATCAGATGCAGTACAACATTACCGGAGAAAAAAGGATCAAAGATGGGTAATAGTTTTAAAGTAGTGGCCATGTTTGCTTCTCTTCTGTTCAACTCAATTTTTGGATCAGCGATGTAAGTGATAATGACGCTGTTTGTTTTGCAGCATTCCTTGGCCATCTGAGTTGGAATCTACCCAAAAAGTGAAGGACTCAAAGAACAATTTTATGACAGGTGTGGTTTTGAACGTGATTTTAAACAGTTTTTTTTCATGGATTAGCAAAAAATTAATTTTAAAAGAACTTCCTTATTTAGCGGAAGTGGCGAATTGCGTTTTTAGGGTGAGTATCCAAAACAGCATGTAGCCTCGCACATTCTTTTGGTTTTTGTTGAAAACCACCGGTCTGGTCGCGCCATGGGTATTTCGGCTTGGCCAAACTGGGACTTATATGATGATATGCTGGAGAACCGTTCGAAAAGGTATAACAAAGTGCAAGAACTGATCGGGAACAAGTGCTGATTTTGGGTAAAATTCTATAGTTGTTTCATACACTGTATTATCGGCCAGTTCTGTCTCAGATAACCACAGTGACGCAAACAGATTTTTAATGAATCTTCCTTTTCATCATTATCAGTGATGTTTCGTCCTATTCCCCATGCTAAGTTGATTCCATGTTCCTTGGGCGTGGCTTATAGTGGGGAGAGTGGTCAAGCTTGGTGTGCAAAGTGGTTTCCCTGTGCCATGCACGAGAAGATAGCGGCTGGATTTTCTGATGGTGAGAACTTTTTAGCACTAAAAATCAATAGATTTGAAGAAGTTTCCTCCACAGCACCGACACCTGTTGCCATATAATTTGACGGGGTAATTTGGCTATGCAGTTGTAATTTCTAAAAAGCGCCTGTGGAGTGAAAGATCAATTTTAGTGAATGGTATCGGTGTTACAACTCAGGCTTAACATTTGTCCTTAATCGTTACTATTGACTTCGTAAGCTGGATATTCCTAGAGTGATAGAGTTGATAGAATGTACAATAAAAATCGACCTCAGTGTCTTGTTTTTTTAGGGGGTAGGGGCAGCAATTTTCCTTGAACGAACCCTTTTCGGGTTTATTGCATGCTAATGTTGACACGTCTTTCAGGATCGGTGGCAATATGGAATCTCACGACAGAATCGCCGTTGCTAAAGGAAACCGAGAATGAAGGAAAAACATTTCGTGAGTATACACGTACTCATTCCCATTGACTTTCGATAGCTTCCAGACTTAACCTTTACTGTAGGGCAGTGGTGATTACTGAACGTCTCGGAAAGAAATTTGTATAATGACTAAATGAACACAGACTTAATTTAGGCCTACGAATGAATGAGACATCCTTTACAATTTTTGAGACATGGTGTAAACTTTTGTCCTATTTGTACCAGAAACTCAGAAAATTAATTAACCAACGCAGAGGTTATATTCTAAAGCTCTCCCTTCCTATTTTTAGTAGAAATTCACTGCCTTTTCAAATAGGTGGCATCATCGAAGGATAAATGATTTTCCAAAGTCTCCAATCTCAATATTTCATAAAGAGATACCAATGGGTGGCTTCTTGTGTAATTCTCTGGAGATGGAAGTTTGTTTGTCTTTTTACTGCATAGTTTGCTGATTTTATATTTTTAATGTCATCTTTTGCAGGTCTGGCTCCTTTCCTTCATATTCTGGCGAACTCATCAGTGATCAAAGATCTCGCTTGGTGTCGAGAATGTCCCGACTACCTTGTGACAGGTAAACCATAAACTTTGTGATCACAGGTATACCAACTATGCCGCAATGTTGACATCAGTGGCAGTAAGATGAGAAAAGATTAGCGCAGGAGTTAGTGGGTGTTAGGGAGGGGGGGGGGGGGGAAGGGACGTTTCCTTGATACCACAACGCATTTCATGTCACATTTTTCACCGTTTGATCTTTTTGATATCGTGAGTTGTATCAGTTGCCCCTTTTCACCCTGGCGTCAGTATAAATTTTCCTCATACTGTTCTCCATACATTTCCTAAGGTGCTGACAAGGAGAATTTGTCTAACAATCAAGAGCTTCCTTAGTTGGTGATCATTTCCTTTATTCTCATAACCTTTATGTTTGATTCGGGGGTTGATATTGTGAGGAGAAATTAGATGCCAGTCACTCTTGAGGTCAAAGGGTTAACTATATGTCTTTGTGTCTGATTTCCAGGGAGTTATGATCGATTGTATAAAGTGTGGGATCTTAAGTCTCCCTTGATGCCAGTAGCTGTCATAAAACGAGGTACTCGTTTGAATCAACTTCGCTTCATTTTATTGTTTACATGAAAAAGAAAGTAACTGTTACGAATTACATGACCGGTGAATTATGCCCATTTAAAAGAGGTGGTTACTGGGGTGCTTAATGAACACTTTTATTTATGTGAAAGATGATCTTATTCAGTGAATGACACAAAAGGAGCACATTCTATGACCCAATGATACTTTTACCGTTCAACTACTGCTGAGTAATCTGGGATGGCTGCGGAAAAACAAATCGAGACTTCCTGAACAAATTGCAACTTCGAACAGCTCGTATCATCGAAGGACGTACAGTAGAAAGTGTAGGCGGTACTTTTAGCTGGCCCTCCTTAGAAAATCACACGAAATATCACACTTGCCTCCAAGCGTTTAAATGCCTACACGGTCTCACGCTCGCCTATCCCTTGAATGGATCTAGTTTTTCCTGCAAATATTATGCCTTCAATACCAGATATAGAGACCTTTTGCAATTACCCCTGCTAAAACATCGAAATATTAAGGTTCCTTTAGTTACAAAGGTGCAAATGCGTGAAATACTCTGACTAATAAACTACGTAACATGACTTAACTGCCGGCCTAATTTTAAGAAACTTCTCAAACTTCATTTATGTAATTGATGCGTTGTACTATGAAATGTAATGTATGCTTTTTATCTTAAGTGTAAATTGTAATTTGTTGTGGGCTCCTCTAGTGTTTTATATTTCTAAGTCCATTTTTTTTTACGTAAACTTTTTTTACGTAAACTTTTATTTCAATATCTCCTAAGCAGGCCTCTATTCAAACCTGCTTGAAGCTGAACTGAGCAAGCCTGCATAAATATCGCTAATAAATAAATAAATAAATGAATAAATAAATAAAAGGAACTCCAAGTGCTCTCAATGGAAGTCGAACTTGCGACTTTCCGATTAGTACTTTCTACCACTGAAATATGAGGGCCGGTCATTTACACAAGGTCTAACCCAAACCGTGGTTTTACGTAAGCAGTGGGCCTCGGTGATTCAGTGCTAGACCCCTTGCAGACCTCTTTCGACTTGCGTTTCTCAAGGAACCTTACTTATCTGCGGGCGAAGAAACACTCGTGCAGAAGCGCTTACAATGAGACGTGCTTGTAGGCTAACTTGGTTTCTACGATGAGGTCCAAAATTAGCATTGTAGCAAAATTGAGTTTTTAGAGCGATATTTAAATCTTTTTTTCTTTTTTTGCCTCACAACTTACAGGTGTACCGCATGAGATTCATTGGCCGTACGGTTTTGCTAATATTATGAGCTGTGAAGACGATGCATTTCAGAATCTGACGTACCCGTGCGTTGCAAGATACTTCACATTCCAAACCAACAAAGATGAGAGATTGACCAATCTAGCGTCCACGCATAACTGCACAATCTGGGTATGTACATTGTCTTGGAAATTCTCGATATACAATCATCCTTTTCACCGACTGCCTTCCTAATGAGCTCGCTAATAGATCCCATCACTGCCCCTCCCAATCTTGGTCTTCTTGGCAAGCTCTTTCGAGTGTGACCTTTGCGGCCTTCATTACATAGATTAGGACAGTCATTGCGCGATTGGCCTTGGGAAGCACTTTTTTCCCCTCCCTCTCCCTGGTGAATGTGACCGCGTCACCCAGTCTCCCTGCGTACTTTTTCCTTATACATTTACGGATTCGTGCCGTAAGTTAGCCTACCGTGGCGATTAATCATTTAACCCTTTAACCCCTAAGAGTGACTAGCATCTAATTTCTCCCTACAATATCTCTCCTGAATCTCACTTCAAGGTCATGAGAATAAAGGAAATGGTCACCAGGGAGGGAACCTTTTGATTAGCAAACAAATTCTCCTTGACAGCACCTTTGGAAATCTATAAAGAACAGTGTGGAGAATATGCATACTGATGTTAGAGTGTAAAGGGTTAAAGAGTAATTTTCAAATAAGTGTCGAAGGTAAACCGGGATGGCTTTGTTGTTTTTGTTGTTGTTTTTTTTTATTACTTCGCTCTGTCATTGGTCCAGAAAACTCGTGCTGCAAAACTTAAACCAATCACGACGTGGTCGCTCGCCTTTTCCCGCGCTTTAGGCATTTGGGTGGTTTTTTTTTTCTTTGAAATCTTATTGGCTCTTGATGGTACTTTTCTTTCCTCTGATTGGCCGTTAATTTCGGGTTTTGTTTTCACGACACTCAATCAAAAAGCGCCCTTATACAGGAAATTAGTCATATTTGGCTTGAGGATAACAGGTAATGAGCTTTTTTCTTTTACGCTTCAACAGAGTATATCGATGTCTGAGTGGTCAAACATCTTGGCCTGTGGTGATGCTGCCGGCGAGGTTGTAGCTGTCCATGTCTTACCGAAGAAACGGAAAACGTTTGCTAGATTTGTAAGAATGAGTGTTAAACTTTTAGATGTCTAATATTGATCTCCGCAAGGTAGAAGCTTTTCGCTACATTAAGTCTGTAACCCTGATAATGTCACATTTAATCAGATGATCCCATATATCGTTGAACGACATTTTCACTCGAACAACTCACAGCAGTTACTTACTGACTAGTTATATTACAATCGCTGGTCATTTTTCATCAGACATTTACTCTCGAAAAAATCGTTTGGAAAAGTAACTCAGCTAATTAAGTTGGTTATATATTTTCTTGACGCATTCATACAAAAAGACGTATTCGTTGTATCACTTATCACCTGTTCTTCTGGTTTGTCATTGCTCGAGATTCTCACCCACATCCTCACTGAAAAAAAATGGAAACTGTGTTTGTAAGAACGGAAGCGACAGGTGAGCGAAGAAAGCGAGGCTCGTTCCAACAGCCAAAAATCTTATATTTATTATTATTATTTCCTCAAGGGCATTTACAGGGCGTTTTTGGAAGAAATTGCTGGTAATTCTTCATCTAGTGAACAAAATAAGGAAGATTTTTCTCAAAGAGAACAGAAAAACGCTGACTCAGTCGAGGAAACTCAAACGGATGGTTCTGCCGGTGACAAAGGTTCATCTGCTGACAGGAAGATGAAAGAAATCCTTGCTTCTAAAGAAAGATCTTCAATGAACGTGTCAACCTCGAAATCAGATGCAGACGAGATGATGGAAACCACCAATGCGTCTGGGAAAACAGATGCTGACGCAAAAAAGGGAACACCCACTCCACCAAAGACTTTAGGAGAAGTGTTTGAGAAACACAGACTTGTGTTTCATGATGTTAATGCAGTAAGTTTCTTAATCGGAAGGTCGTATGTTTGACTCCCATGGGGAGCACTTGGAGTTCCGTTTCTCTCAGTATGCTAGTTTCGTTCATCAAATAGCATCATCTTCCACTTAAAAAATATTAAGCTTAAAATTGCCATCTTTATTTACATCATCATTGAGCAGAAGCGTCACATGTCGACAATCTTATCCTTGTGGTATGGAGAAAGTTTGTCACCGTGGACCTAGTTAAGCGGCCAAGCCTGCCACGAGTCTCCTAAAGCTCAATAGTAGAGCATCCGAAGTACTAGTCAGAGGGTCCTGGGTTTGACTTCTATTAGGAGCGCTCAGAGTTCTTTTCTTCAAGTTTGACTGTTTCGTTCACCGAATAACATCATCTTTCGCTTATTAACACTCTGGGTGACTTTTTTGTCTCTCCTTCTCTACTTATTTATTCACTCATCCATCTATCTATCAAGTTATTTATTTACTCTTTTACTATTGATTCACTTACGTCGGTGAAAATAACGCTCATTATATTTTTTCGTATCATAAAGTAACAGGTGAAATATTTTGCTTATGATCATTTGGCGACATGATGCATATGTATGTTTTTCATCTCCTCTTTTAGTTGGAGTTTAAGGACAGAGTTGACAAATCAGATCCAGATTTCAAACGCCTTCTTTCGCCGAGCACTATGCAAACCATTCCGTATGATCAATTTGCCAATCCTCAAGCGATACATAAGGTGCGAAATATTCGTGACATGCGTGAGTTGTGGTAAAATCTTCTCGTCATTACTTCAGCAGTATCAAACTACCCTTTCCAATGAAAAGTAAACGAAATTTTTAAAATTAATGGTGAGGAAAAGGGTCTACACTACAAGAAAGCACCTGATTTAAGAACTACATACGACAAAAATTAAGAAGATGGTCTTATTTAGAGTCATTTTTGTTACCCGACGCCCATTTCTCGAAAGTCCCGGTAACTTATCAGGCCTGAAGCTATATTTTAAAATCAAAATTGAAATAAAAGCAAATTAGTTTGTGGCTCTCAAACCAGTCCACTTTGTTTCTCTAGCTGATGAATCTATTATAAAAATTTCAAAACTTGAAATTCCCATCTTCAGTGAAAACAGAACAGCTTTACGGGCCCGTAGAGTTACCTGGGGCTCGTTCCTCGAAGGTCCCGGTAACTTATCGGGCCCACAAATCTGTTATGTTTTCATTCGCCAGAAGGGTTTAAAATTTTTCAAAAATTGTCCAGCAAAAATTTCAGCTTAAGAAACAGAATGGATTGGTTAGGGTGCCAGAACCTGCGTCTCTGGTGTTTAAATTTTGATTCTAAGATATGGTATCGGGCCTGTTGAGTTTCCGGACTTTCGAGGAACGGGCCCTCAGGAACTTCAAGAAAAGAGCTCCAGGCCCGCAAAGCTGTTATGTTTCCATTTAAGATGGGTGTTTAAAAGGGTTTGAAAATTTTAATAAAGAAGTATTAGCTGAATTTAGTAGGGTGACAGAACCTGGTTCTCTATTCTTTCAAAATATGGTTTCGGGACTTTCGAGATTCGGACCCCTGGGCTATTGAATTTACCCAAAACCTTACAAACGCCCACTTTATTTCATTTATTTGAAACTTTGTGTGATTACCACCTATAATATGTACTTTGATTCTGGAAATGTCAGTGGTTAGGAATTTCAAACTCATTTTGGAGTTATTTATGTTAAGAGGTAGTGTCGCTTCACATTTACAATGTAATCTTGAAAGCTTGAGTTTTGAAAAGCCTTATTTACGGCAATTCCACCATTTCGAATTCAAGTTAACCTTTAACCCCCACAAGTGGTTAATGTGTAACTTCTCTCTATCCCGATATCTCCCCATACAGGTAATGAGAATACTTAAACTTATCAGCTAGAAGTTGCTATCTTGATCTAACACCAAACTGTCGTAAATAATTTACAAGGAATTGTGTAGAAGCTAGAAGGGAGAATTAACCATCATATTTTGGGAGTTAAAGTGTTAGAAAGACATTGAATTTTTTCACTGACTACTTTTGTTGTGACTACTTTCATCTTCTGGTTTGATTCATATGTCAAGTTTATTGTTGTTTTTTTTTTTTCCCAGGTCCGTTTTAATCCCAATAAACAATCCTACATGTGGCTCGCCTCAGGTTGCGCTTCGGGTCTGGCAAGACTCCATTTAGTCAAGCAGGTCACCACGTGACATGGCATGTTAGGACACGTGTTGCTTCCTGGATTGTAAAGGATGTTGAGAATTATGGAGATTTGAAAAGGCAATGTCTCCCTTTAAATCGGCAGCATGGCCATGCTGATAAACATGTAGTTCATCCGTGACTGATTAACCAGGAAAACCAGGAGCTTTCCTGAGAGACGATGAAGCTAGGGGACTGGATCCCCATTCAGGCTTTATTTATTCGGCAATCGATCTCCAGTTATTGGCCGTTTTTAAGCTAGAGACGTTAAAGTTGTCTAAGACGTTAAAGTCGTCTCGAGACGACTTTAACGTCAAGTATAAAAACGGTAGTTTACCGTCTCGAATTTAAAGTCTCGAGACGACTTTAACGTCTTAGACAACTTTAACGTCTCTAGCATAAAAACGGCCATTCATTCATAAATCACTCCCGTTTTCAGATATGCTGGAGGAATAGGCAATCGTGTGTTTCGAATTTTTCTCATGTAGACAACTCAAGCGGCGTCCATTCGTTTTCCTCACCACTAAGTTATCATGACCTTATGCAGTCGGAACAGCGACGCTAAAGAAAACTTCGATTATCTTAAGGAGGCTGGAAAGGGTTTTTAGATGCACGCGCGCGCGCGTAATCTACACACGCCATAACTAAGATGCACGCGTCAGCAGAATGGATAAAAATCAGCACACCGGAAGTTAAATGTTGCTTGAAATTGCGCGAACCGGAAATAAAATCGGCGAAATACATCTGTTTCTAGCTCGAAATTTTGTTTGGCGACCTATGTTGATTTTTTGCATGCACGCACCATTCACGATGGTACTTCAAATATAAAAGTTTCGGGAAAAATTATCCAGTAGAATTTTCTGTAAGCCATAAATCGCATTTTCTTTAAATATATTTAATTCTACGAGATAAATTTTTTCCATACTGTCTGAAAAGTTAAAGAATTTAGGGAACTTTCCAACAAAAAAATGGTAGGTCACCGAATTAGTTTTTCAGATAATTTACAAAAACTAAAATTTAGTGGACGTTTTTGTGGACCTTTGCGTTGCCATGGTAACTGATATGACGTCACAAGTACCTTCAAAGTATAGCCCAGCAATAGAGTTGCCAGGAGACAAAGTTTGCCCACTCCATTAAATATCCTTCTTTGTATCTTCCATCGTTTCACAAACACTGCAACAACGAAAAACCCTTTCGAGCATCCTTAAGATTGTCATGAATGGTTGTATGTGTTTACTCTTTTTAAGGGTGCTAGACCTCACCTCGCTTCGATATAAATAGGCAAGTTCATCTACAAATCTGATTAATTTTCCATCAGTGTCAACACAGACGTTGGTGTTTTCACATTGCCATTTAGAATTGGATGGCTATAGAGTGAATATTTTTTTAAATGCACGTGCGGAGCTATTGCTGTGCTCATTAAATCTCTGTTTCTCTAAGTGCCCGTTGCCGTTCACGTCTTGATATTCTCAATTTATCCTCAAGGAACACGGACGGTATATGTTGCATTAGTCCTGGGATAACTGATATACCTCGAGTTAAAAATGAACTGAGATAAAATCCCTTCCTTTGGAATGAGATCTGTATCCGGTCACAATCTTGGTTTAATCCTATCCTAGCTATTCATAAAGAAACTGACAGATTATTTAAGTCCAAGCCTGTGCTTTTGGAAGAATAACTGGATATCACCAATAAGAAGACTCTTGTGTTGAAAATGTTGGATACCTACGTCTTGCCATCGTTTAAAACACTGTTATTTAACTCGCCTAAAGATAACAGCGGGTCGCTTGTGGCACCTGGGCTGCCCCTACCAGAGCACAGTTCTGATATCTGCAACTGCATTGGTTAGTAGTTGGTAATTTGAGGGGATCAGGCCCCAGCTGTTTTTAGGGCGAATTACACTATCCAGCAGATAAATCGCTATCCGGTGGACGAGTGTTAGCAAAACCTCCTTCGCTATCTACTGAATAGAGAATGATCCAGTTGATAGCGTTATCCAACCTTCGGGGCCAGGTCACGCATGCATGTTGTGTTAAATTTGTTTAGCAATAAGAGATCATTCATTTGCCCTACGTTTCTCAGGTGAAATGTTCTTTTGATTGCTCTTTGTTGTTAGTAATGTAAGTTTCGAATAGGTTATTCATTTGAAAGGAATGAAAAACGAAAAAAAAACGATTGAATACACACTGATAACTGTACTACCTTTTTTATGTCTATTCGGCACCAAGTGAAAGTTGTCTTATACCTGCTTTGAATTGGTCCATGCTCGGTCCAATTGGTGTTACCTAGTGTAATTGTTATAGCACTGATCCATGCCAATCCGGGTGTTACTGTGTGTGGGAATTATGCGTTGCCATGGCAGTCAAACCTGGATTAGCGCCTACCTTGCTTCGCGTAACATGGTCATTGTTTGCGCGCTGCCTTAATTATGCATAAATTGTTTATCAACGAGGAGCTTTTTTAGTCATTGATCATTTCCTCTACTCTCCTGACCTTCAGGTTTGATTCAGTGGTGATACTTTAAGGAGAGAATTAGATGCTATTCACTCACGATTAGCCACAACAACTAACAACAACTGCGTATTACGAAGAAATAGAGATTTAAGATTGATATTGCTTTTGCATATCAGACAGTGGCGTGATGTTTGGGAAACAATCACAATACAGTTAAGGGAAAAGTAATGAATACATTCCATTTCGACACTCTCTCGCTTCAATCCCTCCCGTTCGCCGATTATTAGTTAAATTTCACAAACGAATGTCAAGTTATAATCAGACAATCGCAGGTTTTTGACTTGTTTACTTTCGTTTTAGCCATGCCAATTTTAACGCATGTTATTATATTCTACCGTAACATCTTAAACCTAGAAGTTATTATTGATACACACAGAAAGCTGGTGAATCTAACCATAAAAATGTGTGTTCATTTTAAGATTTAATGATTGCTCATTTCATTTTCCTTTTCAAACAATTTCACCAACTAAAAATAAAAATTACGAATTATTAACGCCGCATAAGTTACACACAAAAAAATTAAGTTAGGGCTATTTCGGGGCAATCTGTCACCTGGCTTATTTAATTACAAAACACAGCCATTGACCGAATCTACTACGTCTTACTTAAAGAAAGCAGGTGGCATAAACTGGAAGCTTTCTGGTTTATTTATCCAAAGGAAAAAGCCCGCGTTCGCTCTATTTTTCCTCTCTGTCGCTATATTTAATGAAAAGAAAATCTAATTTTCAGCAACAATTTTTCCTTCTCTCCAGCACACACAGGAAATGCCTTCAGAAATGGTAAGAAATTATATTAGAAAGAGTAGCTTTTGAAGACTATTTTCGTCATTCTACGATTCACACATACTATTATAGTTAGGGACAATTTATTTCCAATAGATGATGTTGCTCTGCTTTTATCCACAGACGTTTTCAAAGTTTCATCGTGCACACTTCATCAAACTGATCTATTTTTACTCCATCTTATTGTTGCCAATCGTGTTCAGCAATAGTTTACTTGGTGATAAATGCGTCACTTCCATTCAAAGATTTAGTCTCTTGAAACAAGCATTCAAAGCTGTTAGGACACAGGATATGTTTTCCTGTTACTACCTTTGCAAAGGAGATGACATCTGCCAAAGCATAAACTTCAACAAAGACAACAACTTGTGCGAGTTAAACAACCGAACACGTTTGGTGAGACCGTACCATTTTGTGCCAAATGCAAATATAATTTACTTGGAAAATCCGTTTCGAGGTAACTTAGATTAATTAAAATTCAGAGTATTTTTTTCGTCTTAAACATCTCATATAACATAATATAAGCTGCAAGTAACAAACGCAACGCGGGCGAGTTGCAGAGCGGCCCTTTCTTTTCTTTCAAAAAATGAATCTGTTTTTAAGTCTAACAGTTTTAATGGATCTCTGTCACAGAATGTTTTCGCAGCCGAATATCAACCCATTTTAAGTTAAAAGCACTTTTGAAAATAGACCTAGACAAGTTAGGGATTTTTTCTTAGGCAATGTTGAAAATCAAAGTTTATGTTTGCTTAGGGTCAGAGTGCCCTCTTTTTAGAGCTAATCCGTTTGATTTTACACCAATTTCATATTTTCCACGTCTTTTGAAAATTTTGAGACTTAATGTAATGCATAATTTCCGACCATCAAACGGCAAATGATAAATATTAACATCAAACAAAAATAAACATTTTCCAAATATGGTCAGTATATAACGTTTAAGTTGAATGTAAATGTGTTTGGTTTTTTTTTTCTTTTTTCAAAGCTTTCCCACCGCCGTATTTTTCTTTTTTGTAAATTCATTTCAGCTCAAAACAGGAGGGCGTCTCTTTGGCCCACGTTTATTTCCACGCACACTTTTTCAACTAAGACCGTTGCTTGCTTTCTCAATCAGACGATGAATAAATAGCAATAACAGCTGATTTCAAATTATCAGCAAGACGTATCATCTACAAAGCAAAGCCGTTTGATACCTTTCATTTGTTAAAACTAGCTACGGAATAATTTAATGGTTGTTGTATGAAATATATTGTACGTTGGACAAACGTCTGCCTTTTGCCTGTGAAAGCGGATAGACAATTTTTTTTATTCATAAATCAGTAAGACACCTGACAAAAGTTTTCGACTGTACACTAACTTAATTTTGATCACATTACCATCACCCTCAGAATTTTGGATACTGCATTATCACTAAAAGAAATGCTTTTAAGTACAGGTAAATAGCATGAGGCCGAGTAAAATTAAGTATTAATATCACGTGTTTTTTGTTTTGTTCTGTTTTTCTTTTCAGCCCTGCTAAAAAGCATTCGCTACTTATGAATTATCACACCTTTAGGCAAAATTAAGCCTCTTTTAATATTCTCGTTTTAAGTCGTTTTGGCCGCGGCAATTGATGAAAAATACCTTCTGTCTCAGCCAGTCAGCTTTAATTTATTTTGCCCTCTGTTATAAAACAAGAAACTCCAGCCCAGTTGTTGAATTTTTAGTATTTTAACGACGAAGTATGCCACAGAAACTAAAAACTTTTATCTTAAAAATTTACCTATGAAAATATAATGCTCACAAATATTTGTCACCAAGGTAGGATTTAAAACCAGATTTAAAATGGTTTACTGTTTAGACCTCACAGTTCAATTTCAAATTGGATATTTGAGTAGAATTTCGAGTAAGATTTCGCTGGTCGGGTTGGGTTCGGACCCAGATTTGCAATAAAGGTTCAGCAATTTAAACATCGTCTTCTTTGCATTCAAACAGATATTCAGAGTCGGAAAAGGAGATGAAATAATCTGTTGTGAAGTTAGCCTCGAGTGTCTTTCTTATGTAAAACGGAAATGAACTATTATTGCTTTACAGCTTTCCTTGGTTCGTCACCAGTACTCCCAGCCTCATCATGCCAAGAGATTAAAAACGCCTCCGAAGGACTGGCCCCTAGTGGTAGATATTGGCTAACCTCGAAAGGAGCTGGAGATCAACCTGTAAGCGCTTATTGCGATATGGATAGAGAAGGTTAGGTCTAATGAAAACTTCGTGTGAATTTGAGGATTGTTGAAATTCTTATAAAAATCCTTATGTTAAATATTGAGTAAGGGGCTAAGTTGTGTCTGCGAATCTTGTGGCATATCTTGGATCAGTATCTGAACAACTGCGTATCAGGGTATGCACACTTCTTTGTTATCAGTTGACTGTTGTTGGGCCAGGGAGGGGTAGCAGTCTATCGCATTTCGTTCCTCTCTTTTATGGAAGTTTGCTGATGCCTATATCAAAATAAAATGACCTCCCTAAGAATAAAACACAACTAAGATGACCCAGGCTAGATTTCATTTTTATGACCGAAACTTATTTGTGAACCTTTACTGATTTAGCCATTTTTTTTTCTCCAGTGATTGTAGAGTGTTCAGGTAACCCGTGCCAGAATGGTGCAAAGTGTGACTTCTACGGGAAGGGACAGTACAAGTGTCGATGCTTACCAGGGTACACTGGGGAGCACTGTGAAATTGGTAAGTTTTTTTTCTTAACGATTGTTCACCGAATAATTATTTAGGTATGAATTTGTGAATGAAGTTTACTTTATCAACAGTTAATAAAGCTAAGAACAAATGCACCAAAAAAATTGCTTTTCCTGACAATGTAGCAAATTATCGTGAATTTAGCTGGTAATTTTGTTCCGTACGAGACTAATTGTTTAATTTCGTTTTGCTCTCCTGCGTAAACAAAGGAGTCTCTTGTGTCTTTTATCAAGAGTCACTTTCTGTTAGTTATCAAATTGACAGTGGCATGGAATTCCCTCTAGAGGTGCGAATGGTTTCAGAGTTTAGGAACCAAAATCTAATCGGTCAGAAAAGGGAAAGTGATGTAGTTCTAAATTAAACAACCATTAGTGAGGAGGAGCGTTGCGTAGCGAGTTTAAGAAAGTCTGCGAAGGAGACTGGAGGCGAGCAGCGCTTTGTAAATCATCTCCAAGTTAGCAAATCAATGTGCGCGAAAAGTATTTCTCGTTAATGTGGCTTATGAATTGTGCGAGAACAATTTATCATAAATATTGTGGACAACTGAAGTAACGGTTAGTTAATTAAACAGTTGCTTTTGGTTTTTGGTTTTTTCAATTGCTCAATCGGACGCAGACATTGACGAGTGCTCCAGCAATCCGTGTCTGAATGGAGGCACGTGTATTGATTTGGTAAATGGTTTCAATTGCTCCTGCACATCACCATTGTTTGGCAAACATTGTGAACTGAAGATGGGTAAGTTGTTGTTTCCAACTTTCCTTCTGCATTGTAGGATGCCGGTTTTATGGTACGCTTTCGTTGACTGTAGGCATCGAATTTTTAAGGGAGGATGGGGGGGAGGTGGGTGGGGCTAAGGCCCCTCCCCCTGCTGCTCCCTCTCCCTCATTGAAAATAAAGCAGGAGCCTCTCATGCTTCTTTAGGAACAATTGCTCATACCAAATACGCTATGATACTTAAGGTGCCATATTGACTTTTTCCACTCAGCACCAGTTGTAGAGGGAAAATCAAGTTTCTTTTAAATCATATTATCATACACTTTTAAGGGAAGCTGAAGCTTTCCATTGAAAAAAATACCATTATTTCTATAATGTGCGCAAAACAACCGTGAAATTTCTAGCGATACCGACTACGCATTCGGATAATAAGGAAAAAGTTTGACTTACTTTCCAGGAGCAGAGTGCAGCTCTTACTTACTCGACACAGAGGAAGACCGCAGCATAGCATATCAATCAGGTGGGTCAAAGAAATGTGACGACGCCTTTTCTGGAGGCTGGTATCGCTTTAACAGCACTGCAGGCTCAAAGATGCCTACAACTTGTGTGCCAAAGAATATGTGTAACACAGATGCACCTGGCTGGCTCAGTGGGAGTCACCCCACCCTCCAGGAAGGAGTTGTCGCTCTCACCGTTTGTTTTCATTGGGGCGATAAATGTTGCAACTGGAAAGTCACCATTGATGTGAAGAATTGTGGAGAATTTTTCGTTTACAAGCTTGTTAAACCAGGCCCATGCACTCTTCGTTATTGCGTGACCAACTGAAACCTTAGTTTCTAGAACCAGCTGCGGGAGGCGACTTCCTTTTGTTTGTGAAAAACAAAGCTGAAAGTTACGTCTTTAATCTTTCAAAGATGAGCACGGAGTTGACACTAAATTTTAATAAGATTTTTCTTTGTGCCAAGATAAGTTTTTCCCTCGTTTGTCACAAAAGAAGGGAATTATCATTATCTTTATGACAGTTTTCAGCTTCACCTTTTGATGGTACTGAAAATTAAGAAGAAAACCTTAAAAGGAGATTCTCGAAATAGAATAGCATCTTATTTTCCTTACAATATCACCCCTGAATCACACCGAAGAATAAAGGAAATGATCACATACCAAAGAAGCTCTAGATTGTTAAACAAATTCTCCTTCTCAGCACCTAAGAAAATGTATGGAAAACAGTATGGAAACTATACATACTGATGATACGGTGTAAAGACTTAAGCTTGAAATTGGTAGTTTGGTTAATAATTTACAAGAATAATTCCCAAAGTGTACACTTAGGCACCATCAGTTTTGCATGCATTTGTTTCCAATTTCTGGAGTCCGTACCTTGCTATCTTTTCGGCCCCTCCTTATTCTCTTACACTACCTTCTTCGTATTCCTTTGCGGATTTCGTTTGACGGCAGAAGAAAAATCTAAAGTTTGGAAATCATATTTACTCCATGTCACTAAATGCACACAGCCCAATAGAGCTTCACATATCAATAAAGGAAAACGAACTTACACAATCTTCAACCATCCTTGCAATCAAAATGGAGCGTACACAATAAAAACAGTAGACAATGGCTTATATGGATGTTGCAGCATCATAATGTAATCATCATGTAATCATCATGTAATCTCGTCTGTTTGTAATGAATTTTATAGTCCGATAAATAAAAGTTGTGGTCGTCTTTCTTGATGATATCTAATAGAGAACCTAACCAAAACCACTATTTGCTCCATTTTCTCCATATAAACGCATACACAATCCACACTTTCCTCCAATGGCTCTGACGAAGGACTAACGCTCGAAACGTCAGCCTTTAAACTCTTTACTTAGATCTGTAGAAATTTTTAAGAATTCAATCAAGACTTTTCTTTTCAGGCAATTCTTCCAATAGTGGTTAAGTTATGAATTGTATATAGCCAAGTTAACTGTAAGATGTAATTATTTTTTGAATTAGTTGAGATTTTAGTATTTAGAGATACTAATTGTAAAGCGCTATTGATCTGTCATTGTAAATAGCGCTTATAAGAAATAAATTATTATTATTATCATTATTATTATTATTACGGTAGCCAATTTACGTTTTCAACTCAGGTGATAACACTTCATTACCCTGTTATACTCTCCCACCGACGCAGCACCACAGTTTCTTTAGAAACTTACCCCCTTTATTCATGTATTTTAAATATCTGTGCATTTTTTAGCCCTCCTCTTAAAAAAGCAACAACGTGAAATCACCAAAATTTGCGTGATTTGAGAGCGGAAATCCCGACGACAAATTGTTCAGTTTTCCATTTGGAACTCAACACTGTTCACGCGAGTAATACTGAAATTGCGATGTGGCGCTGTAAGAAACTTTAAACACATCCAGCATTCGCAAAGCGTGCAGTTTTCCATCTTTTCAAAAAATCAGATATACATACGGGAATAAAAACTAGAAATAACCATGGATAGCATTTGAATAATCATGGTAGTACAGCGCGTTCTATATATTTTTCGAAAGGTTATTTTTGTTCTACGTAATGAAGTCCGTTATACAATTAAGCCTTCGAGCGTTGTGTGGTGGCTTAGTCCACAGTTCTGATTAGTAGTAACTAAATTCTTTCGATTTAATGGTGGCAATGTTACTACAGATCTTCCCATGGCATTCAGGATCGAAACGAGTCTAGATACCTGCATGAGATCGAGGCCAAGTGAGTCAGTCAGTCGAAAATGGCGTCAAAAAGCAGAAGAAATGAATAGTATACCTTCTCTTATGTCGAACGCAGTAAAAGGCAGTCGAAATATTCAAACCCTGACACCGCTTGTGTCTAGTAACAAAAGTGCGTTTGATAACGTTTCGGGACGCAAAAACTGGCAAAGTACAGCTGAGTTCATTCACAATGAATTTTCCTCACTAAATACCGTTAACTAAAACCATAAACGGTTGGGAGCGGATTTCAAATGGGTTAGCTCTCGCCGATAGCCCTCGGCAAAATTCATAGAAGGAATTTCATTGGATCCTTGCAGACTTGGTTGTTCAGTTCAACGTCTCTGCGATTACATAATGATTTTAGAGAGATCAAACACAGTACAACGTTTAGGACAATCTGTGGATGTGAAATACCCATACTCAACATCGCTGTTAAGTTTCGATTGCAGACCAAACATTTTTTTATTGTCCAAGTGTAACTGCTGCTGCCTCTGAATCAGGAAGTTCAAGCTCGTCTGCACAAGAACCACTACCTATTAACTGTAGGATTGCAAATAATTCAACGGGATACAAGAAACCAAATCAGAACTGCACACTCTGGTAAATCTACACGGCAAGACGAAGAAGGGTACAATCGGAAGATAAATCCAGCCTAGCTGTGAGAGAAGAAGGTTACTGGGAACGAAGAAAGAAGAACAACGGGTCAGCAAACAGGTCACGTGACGCCCTACGACTAGCACCAGACGCAGAGAAGGGTGACTTTTCTTGAGGAAGAAAATATGCGTATCCGAGCAAAGAAAAACGTTTTGGAGGATGAGATGATGCTTTCACCAAGTGCGAACTTCTTGAGTAATAAACATTGCTTTGAGCCATGGGAATCTTTTTTAAAAACTGCTTAAAATTACCTTGTTTTGAGTTCTACTATATACATAGTTTTGCTAATTCTTAGCAATTTAGCCGTTCTTCTGTGCATTCCACAACAGAAACCGAAGTAATTCGGGGACTAAAAGTCGCATTAAATCCCCGTACGTCACGTTATTAAAAGCATTTAATTTGACTTCACTTTTTCCGCCGTGGAAGAAAAACAAGATTTACACACGGGTTTTTAAGCAGGGCTGGTATTATTGCTTTAGTATTGTTGTGTAAAGATGAAATTCCATTCAGCTGATTCGTACGTTTTACGGTTTTATTTCCGCTAACTGAACTTACAAAATTGCACGTAAACATGCGTTTTTGACCTTCTTAGCGAAAGAAACTTTGCCCTTTACATAATAAACAATTAATCGCGTGTTCCCTCGTAAAATTGTGGACTAATATCACTTTTTTTTTTCAAGGAAGCTGTAGAATTTAGTAGTTTTGATTTGCATGTGTACTCTGACTTTAAACACAGCTAACAACAAAATTGTCTGTTTTCATAAGCGTGAGAATAATACTCGCAATGTAAAACTCCTCTAAGCATGTTCTATCCCATGTCATCTCCCACCGAAACGTTTGATTCCCGACCTAAATGATGATGGTGAGTGCTCTGAATGAAACCACAGCTGTCCTCAGTTGGTTACCTTAGTTTATCTACATCTATCACTCTTTTTAGTATCTAGTACAGCTTTTTACTTCCCCGATCTGGCCAGTCAAAAGCCTCTTTGGAAACTACTTTGCCACTGAGTCGAACTGAGCCAAGTCGTTCAGCTTTATGCTACTTAGCTTCCAGTGTCACGCAGTCTAATTTGTCACACAATACCTGAGGGAACATTGTGTAGTGGGTGACAGTTTATACGTAGAAAACAACCCACAATTCCTCATCATTATAGCTGAGGTCCACGCGCAACAGTTTGAGCCGAAATGGAAACAAATAGTGCGGTTCACGGCACCCTCTTGCGGGGTCGGGTGGATCCCGTTGAGCCAACCAGGAGAATGAGTGTTGCACATTGTCGTATTCACACAGTAGTCTGGTATTCTTGTGCCCGCGGTGCTATTGAAGCGGTACCAGCCCTCTAACAACGTTTTATCGCATTTACCATTGTTATTGGATTGACGTACATGAACACTCCGATCAAGGTCATTGTTCGTTATGTAATTATCACACCCGACCCCTGAAAAGCAACGAAAAGAACTAAAACTTTAAAGTTTAGTTTAAAGTATAAACTTTAAAGTTTACGCATAAACATTATGAAATTGTCGAGTACAGTTGATTATGAGTGTAGAACCTACGCGGTATAAATTTTTGCTATTATCATCATCATCAATATTAGTTTTATTATTATTATTACTATCATTACTATTATTAAATAGTTTTAATGTTGTAAAGTTTGGACCTGTGACTACATTTTTTTAGCTGGCCCTGATGTTTAATACAGTCCGCCCCGTGTGTATTAACTGAAAATACTGTGGACTGCTAGAAATCACCATCATTAGAGTAACGCGACCCGGTTGAAAAACGGACGAGAAGTGGAATATCCCACGGGGGAAAATGAGATTACAGAGCAGTTTTCTAAACCTTAGTAACGAGGACAGCTGGTATTATACAGGGGCAGATGAAAGTTCACTGCATGAGCTCTTGATACGGCCTTGGTTCACAGACCACACTAACCCTTTGCCTCCCTTTTGCTTTTTCTCCATACTGTTCTCTATAATTTTCTAAGGAACTGACAAGGAGAATCTGTTTAATAATCAAGAGCATCTGAAGTTGGTGGTCATTTTCTTTATTCCATTGACCATGATATTTGAGTCAGGGATGAAATTGTAAGAAGCCATCAGATGCAAGTCACTCTCAGGGGTCAAAGGATCTGAAGCGTGGTGAAATCTGACGAGCGAAAACTTAATCTGATTGAAATTGGTCAGCATCGTGCTGATGATGGTGCCAATATCATATACAAGTCATTGAGTCTTGTTGCGCAGAACCAATGCAATCACAAGCTACTTCTGACAATAAGTATAAAGTGCCTTTTGAAATTGCTTTCATCGCAAAACTTACCTATACCAATCTCGCAGCGTACACCGGTTAGCAATGGCGAACATGAACATGTAAAACCACTCGCGGTAGCATTGCATATGCCTCCGTTCAAGCATGGCTGGCTGGAACACGCGTCTATGACAAGAATGAAAGAAGATGATTTTTCACTTAAAATCTCCATGCGACGTCTATGAAATATCAAACAGTAGAGCAATGATAAATAAAATGTTCTTAATAGGATAGAATTAATGATAATGTCTATTGATAAGGAGGATACCGATAATGAAAGTGATGATATGCGTTATTTTAATCATTATTATCATCATCATCATCATTATTATTAGTATTATTATTGTCATTATCTCAGTTTTTATCATAAAATCCATGATGAAAACAATAACGATAAATTACTTATTTTAATTAATATAATGAGTATAAGTAATAACATAATTTCAAGTGAAATTTGGTGTTAAAAAGCACGAGTAACTTTATCAAAGACAACAAAATTGCACGAGCCAGTAAGGCAAGTCTAATTTGTAGTCTTTGAAAATTTACAAGTGCTTTTTACATCAAATGCAAGAGAAATCGTGTTATTACTTGTTAAAAATGTGCACGAAAAACATCCCAGAAAGTCAAGTCAGACGACATTGTGAAAGCGTACGCGCACTATTTGTAATTTGCACTCCTGTTACAACTTTGCACTCGTGTTACATGAGAATGCACTGGTTGTCAGCCAATCATAAACGCGTAATTTTTTATGTACATTATTAGACAATGATACTTGTACTGATTTATTTTTCATTGATGTTTGAGGTTTTGTCAATAATTTCTCTTACCTGAACACCTAAAAGTTACAGAGTAAAAATGTATGCTTGAGATTCTACAACCATTTTAAGTTCTTCTCATCCCACTCTACTTGGTAATTTTATTTTCTCACCCTTTTCGCAGTGATCCCCGCTGTACCCTTGTGGACAACGACATGTATACTGTCCCTTCCCCTGATAGTCACATGAGCCACCATTCTGACATGGATTGGCGGTGCATTCCACGATGACTGTAGGCGTAGATCAAAGGGTGGAAAATTAATCTTATTAAATTTTCGAATTAGACTGCTGACAAATAAACAATGCAACGTGCTGTAATTTCAGATGATAAATGAGGTAAACCCATGAATAAACACATAAATGGATGGACAAGTAAATGAATCGGCAAAACATGACACAGGCTCTCACCTCCTCTTTCCATATCGCAGTAAGCTGTCTTGAGGTTGTCACCAGACTCCCCTGAATCTAACCAAAATCTTCCGCTAGGTACCAGTCCGCCTGAACTTTCCTTTATTTCTTGACAGGAGATTGCAGGAAGCTCGGAAAAGGAGCCTGGAGTGGCTTAAGTAGCGGGAGAGAAATTGACATGTGATTAAAACTTCTCTGGGTTAAGATAAAAATTTTAATTTTGCACAAGGCTTAGCTGCAGTAATCAATCAGTGATCTCCGGGTGAAGACAAATTGCAGTGTCGTGACCACCCTATGGGACCAAACTATAAACTATACATTCTCAGAGGCAATTTAAAATGAAATAAATTTCATTTGATACAAATCGTTATCAGGTTCCTCCACGGGAAATAACAACCCTTGAAAATGTGCTCCACTTCCAACGTTTAGTCCAAATATAAGTCTGTAAGGCACGGGTTCGATTCCCTTGGGAATTTGAATTTCTTTAAGGCGTCTTTGCTGCAATTGCTAAATTTACAGATCACTCACGAGAATCATGGCTTTATTTGATATTTCATGAGGATGACTTGGCAATTTTCGGTCCATATCAAACTTCCCCGTCCTTGAAAACAATCCTTTCTGAATGGGTCATATTCACGACCGCTATGGATATCTTTTTTATGTTAATGTAATATTGCACTTCGCGGCTGACAGACGGCTGGATGAAGACTGCAATTACCTCAATGATCCTTCGTACACTGTACGTAATGGGAAACAGCAATGACACTAATTAAATCAAAATCTTTTGTTTTAAGGACGAATGATACTAAGCGCCGACTTCCTCTCAAATGCGTCGAAAATGGCGGCTTAAAATTTCAATTTTTACTCATTAATCTGCCGGAAATCTGTAAATTTTCAAATTAAGCACACCCTATTCAATTCTAGCATCTTCCAAAGTTTCATTTAGCCTTCTACTTTTTCAGCTGAGAAAATTTTTGTCAAAAGATGTAAAAAAAGACTGATAATATAACAATGATATTATAGACTTTTAAATAGATCCGGCCCACACATTTGTGCCGTACCTCAAGTCTTAAAAACTTTCGTAACTGTCACAATTTCATGAGGTTTTTTTGCCAGACAAGCAAGTCGCCTGAAACTGCCTTTCGCTGCTCAGACAATTTGTATCATGCCTTTTCCTGCCATCGGAATTGTGTTTTCTGAAGACAGATTTTAGTTAAGTGTTGGTAGCCAGTTTGGAGAATAGAAGGGTCAGTTCTCTATCGTTTTCATAGGGTAATTGCTATTTACAAAATGAGACAACAGATAAGAACGGAAATTAAGAAATAGACTTCATACCTCTGAAGGGGTTCTCCATGTAAAAGGCGCCCTCCTGTGGCTGAAAATTCAAATGTCCCACGATCTGAGTGCGGTTGTTCAGCTCACAAATTTTCGTCTTTTCATAAAAATTAAAGCTCTGACATCGTCTGTCTCCTTTACACTGGTAATAACACGCAAACATGTTCTGGACAACAAATGATGCGTAATTGTGTTTCACGAGAACAACTCCTTTGATAGATGATACACAGTTCTCACCGCTTTGCAAACTGTCGCTAGTAACATTTGCGATGTTGTGCAAAATCACGATGAAACGACTAACTATGCATAAAAGCGACAATAGGCGAAACCTTGGGCGGCTAACCTGCATGTGAAAAGATAAACGAACATTTAAAAGCAGGTAAAAATGCTACAATTGTCATACGGTTTACACAGTAACTCTTAATGTCTTAAAAAAAAAAGAATGTTTACCAAAATTAGCTGTTATTGTAACAAACCAACAGTAATCTGCACGATTCTCACCTCCGTTTTGTGATTCTGTTTCATCTTTCGTCAATCGTTGGCAAAATCCTTGCTCAGGTTCCCGACAGCGAGCGCCAAGAATACGTGAGTACTGTCAGAAATGTGGTTAAATTTTGCTCTCTTATTCGTCAGGGACAGATTTCCGTTGCCCTTAATTGCTAACACTCCGATTACATCCGTGTTCTTGACGCCAGCCTCTAATAAATTAGCTGTTGAATAAAGCTTTCACTAATAAGCCGCCTAACAGTAAATTTGGTTGGCTTGTTAGTCGATGTGTTTGCTCATTTCAACCTATAAAAGCTATAAGTAGTAAAGTAGGGCGCAACTCTCTTCTGATTTTTTTTTTATTTTTTTTTTCCAACAAAATATGCGCCAGTTTCAACAGCAGTCACAGTGTGTTTTTCTAGCCTTTCATTGCAACACCTTACAACCTGCTTTGCGTCACATATTATTACAAACAATCTTCCTTTTATTTATTCATGTGCAGGGAGATTTTGATAACAAAATTTTGACTTCTTTGAGTGCATTTGTCATTAGCCGCAGAGGTAAAAACAATCGGCTCAATAATAATTTATTTTGCAAGCATTTCTGATTCAGAGTCTACGGTGCCTCTTTTATCCTATTAATTTTTTTTTTCAGAAAGCAGATCACCAAAATCAGCGTGAATCAATTGGTTTTATCTTCTTTAAATGGTTTATTTTCGTTGCTTGACGCACAAATTTAAGTTTTCTTCACTGCCGCCATAGGAAACAGTATTAGTTACCAACAATAATCAAGGTACGTGCGCGATTACCATCGACTTATCAACGAATTTCAATGTAAAATAAACATTTTAATTTCGCTGTTGCCTGTTCACCGCAGATTGATCCGTGGGACGTGGGAAAACAAAAAATACACCTGCCGAACAAAGACCAAGTAATAAATAAGAATTATTTATCCTATCTTGAAAAATGACAACCCTCGCATTTGATTTAAAAGGGAAAATCGATCCTCGCATCAAGAAAACAATAAATTGTGGTCATTTGCTCAATTTCTTTTTTTTCTTTTATCTGGTTCCTATTGTACTGTATCGCTCGTGTTCCCAGTTACATTGTATGTAGGGACAATACTACAATAAGTTGCAGGAGCAGATACATCCGTATAAACATTGATATCACGGAAGACTGTCGCTGGGCTCTCGGCTACACGGGCAGAAAATTTGAATATGAAACCGTGAGATAAAATTACAAATCGAACATGCGTGATGTCGACTTTTGTTGACGTATATACTTAAATCAAAATTTTGGCAAATCATAACTGTTTTTTACATCTTATTCTTGTTGTTTTTTACAACTTCTTGCTGTCTCCATTTGTGTGCATTATAGGCTATGATTTTTAAAATTCAATTATTTAAGGTTTCTTGTACTCTTTAATATTTGTGCATGAGCTCTTTGAAAGTTTCAACCTCACAATAATAATATTTTGAAATTGTTTTTTTTCCCTTCCGCCTCAATTTGCCACAACACTATTTTTCGGGTAGGGAATAGTGTATCCTGAATGCCATTTAAGTGATGAAAAACTTGAATTTGAACTTGAAGTTTAGTAGTGACAAAGATTGCAAGCGTTCTGGATAAATTAAATGTATCTGTTTTTATTTTACTGCGAAAAAGGGTCATGTTATCACAAAATATTTCCTCGTGCATAATCAAGTACTTTCATTCAATTTTACTCGACTTACGACGTTATTAACTGGATTATTAACTTCTTACTAACCGAGCGCGAGGACCGCACTGGTGTGATTATTGGCCCGAGGTCGTAACAGTGCGGACTAAGCGCAGCGAGTGTCATACAGGAACGACCGAGGACCAATGTTCCTAGCTCAGTACGGTTCGAGCAATCGGAATAAACTTGATGTTTATCTGAATTTTCCGGCTTCCGAGAACAAAAAGACACGGCTTATGGCCATTTCCGTGCAAAATAAAATGAAATACAGACTTAGTAAGATTAAACATGAAGCACAAATTTACCTCATGACTACCTTGCCATATAAGAAATACTTTTAACGAGTTAAAATTGGTGATCCAGGTTGGTCGCTGCTGACTATGTGTCAAGAACTGATCCACCGATTTTCAATGCTACCAAATATTTAGTAGTGAATTAGCGCAAATATATAAGGTTATTTTTTTAGTCCCAGGTATATGATTTTATTAATGCGTGTTTGAGTGGTTTACAGACTTCTGGAGTGTTCTCCCAACATCCCAAGTAGTTTACTGCGCCGGTAAAGCCGATAGGAAGTGTAGTTTATTGCTTTTACGACAAAAAAATTTGAGTGAAGTTTTTCAGGGAGAATTATGAATTGATCCTTATTTTGCGATCAAGTTGTTGATTCATATAAAAGCCGTCAAAACAAGGAAATGTTGACCAGAGAAATTAAGGCTGAAATTCATTTATTAATAAATGAACGCAATGGCCGGGTACCCAACCAGAAATTTTTACTTTTATACTTAAAAGGTCAGTTGTATTTATGAAATTAATTTTCACTGTGAGGGCTTAACTCTAAAAAATTAGATAAAGTCATTAGACCGCACTAAGACAAAAGCAGCAAAATCGAAAGAAAACAACATCGAGCCGTATGCACTTGTTTACTTGCGGTACACTATTTTCTCTCATCACAATATTTTTTTCCTATCGCTTATGACTAAATAAAAGCTCTCACCGAGTCCTCGTTAAATTTTATAGAAAGTATTACGTACACTAAAACTTGGCAAAAACTATTCAATGAAAGTTGAAATCGCGGACAACAAACCATAAATCTTGAGTTTAACGGCTTTCTCTTCGCAAGCGGTTGATTTTCAATTAATTCCTGAATGAAGATCCGGTAGGTTTGTCGCTTCAATTTTCTTAAAGCAAAAACATGGGAAATTTTCCTTCCCAGTGAGCAGCTTAAGGAAGGCTAGTCTAGAATTTATGAAGTTTTTTCTCTTCAGAACGTAGAGGCCTGGAAAAGCGCAAACAGTTAGGTACACTGCATTTAAGTGCCGCTTGCGCTAAGAGCGGTCCCCTCGACTTCCCGTCGTAGCTCTGAAAAAAAACACGTTAAAAATTTATAATGATAACATGCTGAAAAATGGCTGTCAATGGTTACACAACACATATGGCATAATATCGTGTGTTGCCATATAAGGACTGCATAAAACTCACTTTAAGTCTAATTGGAGAAGAGGCGAATGATTTTATACAAAATACATTGTCTTGCCAGAATCCCGCAAAAATCTCCCTCAGTTTCGTTTCTAGTTATTCTTGTCTTTCGTCTTTTCCCTTTTTCTTATCATTCATTTCTAATCATTCGTTGTGAATTTGCACCGAAATTCTGACTTGCCGAGAAAAACCCGCTTTGTAGGTTTGGAACAGGCATGAAACAAGTCAAGTTGAGCCATCTTTAATAAGGCAAGGTGGCCTGTTTACCTCTACACTGTTAACATTTTGCAACTAATGATTTTCCATGTCATGCATATTTTCATTCGCCGTCTCTCGTCATCATAATTTTAAGAAGAAATTTAGATTCTTGCAAGTTTTTTTTTTAGCATGCTCAACTAAAAATCCCAGTTTTTTATGTAACTAGGCAAGTTTTAGCAGTTTTTAGAAAAAGATTCCGATGGCTCAAGGCAATGTTTATTACTCGAGACGTTCGCACTTCGTGAAAGCATCACACTTGGTCACTGATTAGCCTCCTCAGACGATGATTCTCATCCTCCAAAGCGTTTATCTTCACTCGGATACGCAGATTTTCCTCCTCAAAGGAAGTCGCCTAAGGCAAGTTTTAGAAGTTTTCAAAAAATGTTCCGATGGCTTAAAGCAATGTTTGTTACTCAAGAAGTTCGCCCTTGGTGAAAGCATCACACTTGGTTACTGATAAGCCTCCTCAGACGATGATTCTCATCCTCCAAGGCGTTTATCTTTGCTCGGATACGCAGATTTTCCTCCTCAAAGAAAGTCGCCCTTTTCTGCGTCTGCTGCTCTCTCAATCGTCGCGCGTCACGTGACCTCTTTGCTGAAAGGTTGTTTTTCCTTCTCCGTTCCCAGTAACCTTCTTCTCTCATAGCTAAGCTGAACTTATCTTCGGATTGTACCCCTTCTTCGTCTTGCCGTGTAGTTTTACCAGTGTATAGTTCCATTTTCTTCTCTTCCATCCCATTGTTCAAAAATACACTCTTTTCTGTTGAAAAGTTTGCGGTCCCATTGTTAATAGGTGGTGGCTCTTGTGCAGATGAGCTCGGGCTTCCTGATGAATCCTCTTTTTTATCAAGTTTAGAGGCAGGAGCAGTTACATTTGTAGAATAAAGGGATGTTAAGTATGGGTATTTCACATCCACAGATTGCCAACGTTGCTGTTTTGGTGAAAAGAGTGGCGATTGGCGTGATAGACCTTCGCTGAACATACTCATCCTGGCAAATTTATCAAACTGAGTTTGACTTTTCCACATTCCTGGATTGTAGGTCTGGCCATGTCTTGGTGGAAACAGGCTCGATCTTTTGAAGGGAAATGCAAATGGATCGTTTACGTCCCAAACGCGTACAGAGTACTCATTCGATGTCAAAAGCTTTTGATACTGTAAAGAAACACTAGGGAAGCTTTCGCGAGCTGTTACAGATCCTCGGCTTTCCATCTTCGGAGGTCGATGGGTTATGCGTTAGTTCAGTGCGTTTCTGTTCTTTTTCATTTCCATTTCTGTGTGTTATTACAGTTTATTTTATCCTTCCCGTCAAATAAATAAATCTCGGTAAACAAGAAGCATCCGAGAGACATCTGCTTGTTCGCTTTTGTGTGAAAACCATTGAGTAGCAGAGCAAAGTTTACATGGAGTTTGTTTTGGTTAGAAGATTTCCTATGTCCTGAACTCGGTCCAACTGGGCGTTACTTGTTATCGTGCACACCCAGGTGTTGCAGTCTATTTCTCTTCAAATTTACACGTTTGCCAGGGTAGGAATTTGGTTTCCAAGGTTAGGCTTTGCGATTGGAGTACGCAAAGAATCTGCAAGGCAAACTTCGGCTGGAGGTACCACTACTGCTGTCACTATTGCTGTCACCACTACATTTCAACTTGTCAACATCAAATCTTCAAAAAAACAAAAATGGACAAAAACGAATGACCGGTTGTTGATTATTGCTCTGCTTTCACCTGGGGAATTATTGATCGCTAGGAAGTTATGTTTCTTTTTTTTTACTTCCACGAGGCACAGCGGCGTGGCAAATATTTGTGATACCATTAGAGATTTTCAAGCAAACTTGTTAAATATAAAGCTTGCCTCAAATTGATCGATAATATTTGATTTGACAGATCCAAAATTTTCTTATGACCGTATTTCGCCGCTGCTCAACGATAAGAAAAAACGAAAAGAAAATAATGGAAATGTTGGTGAAATATATTGCTAATGTTGAAATTCAAAACAGAGAAAGATGGCTAACGAAGACGGGGTGATGGTAAGGCAACTGTGAGACATAGAGGTTACAGAATTTAGTAGTGACTGTCTTATATAGACTTCACTTAACACTAGAAACTACACGTACATCCAGAGCGGAGTGGCTGACCGTGAAAACGTAACTCTGTTCCAAAAGGCCTGAAGCGGAAATTGCTTGGGTTGAGAATTTACAATTTTTGGGGGAATTTCAAAAAACATGTAAATTAAGTGCTTACGTACGATATTTCCGCACGAGTTTGTTTTCACCACACCCTGGTAGATCAAAATGCAATGAATGGAAGAGCCAAAGTGTGTTTATCAATGCTTCCCCATTTGAAATTCCCAGGGGGCTTTTTTGTAGAGAATAATGATCTCATCATCGCTTATGGCTTGTGCTGCATTAGGTCTATTACCTTTACCCTCCTTTTTAAGTTACTTGTTTTAAGCTTCAATGAGTAGCTTCACATCTCTTGTCGTCTCAGCTCGCGTTTTTGTTTTGTTTTGTTTTGTTGCTCTATAATATAATCTTGTTCTAATATAATTCTTGTACTTTTCTAAAAGTACAAGTATTTTTGCAATTTCGGTATGAAAGTTTTCTCGCTATGGATGTTTGCACGCAAGGACTTGAAGTTATTGAATGAAATCAATGGTATGTTTTGACAAGTCTCTCCTGATTGGACGAAACGCTTTACGCACGTGTGAGAAGGCCATTTCGCTGTTGTGATCGGCTATCAGAATTTTTAGGTGGATTTTCTAATGAAGAAAACAGTGAGTAAATCTCAGTATATATGTGATAAAGTTGGGTTCACAATGCTTACCATTATTTTCTAGAAACCTCGTTTATTTTACTTTTTTTCTATAGACCTTTGTAGCTTACTTTGAGCGTGGCCTTTAAACCAATTTCTCTGAGACAAGTTAATTCACCAAATTGTGTAGGCCAAACAAAGTGTTTTTCCTATGCAGTTCAATTGTTAATCGAGACTACAGACGCAGGTGTCACTCAGCTGCTTCTTGTTTCCTAAATTTGTGTCAACACTGAAGTCTCCTGCCCTGTTTTTTTGTTTTTTCTCACTTTTCTTATCATCCCGAAATCAAACCGATAGAAATACGCTAAAAAATTCTCTGGTTCTCAAATATTTTACATTGAGTGTAAAAATTGCCAGAGGTAGAGGGCAAGAAGTTCAGTTTTTGTCTTTAGCCGTTTTGTTTTTCCTAAATGTTGTATTGTGTTTGATCTCTCTTAGATTATTATGTACTTGCAGAGACGTTCAACTAAACAAACAAGTCTGCAGGGGCCCAATAAAATTCCTTCTATGAATTCGGCCGAAGGGTATCGGCGAGAGCTAACCCATTTGTCATCCGCTCTCAGCCGTTTACGATTTCAATTATTCGACGTTTTTAATGAAGAAAACATCTCGGAAAGGTGGGAATCAACACAGACTGCTTTTTTGCCAGTTGTTGCGTCCGGAAAACTGACTCTTTAATGCTCTTCTGTTAATAGGGAGACACAAACGATGAGCCAGTTTGAATATTTCGATTATATTTTATTGCGTTTGACGTAAGAGAACGCATACTGGTTATTTTGTTGAATCTATCCCGTGGGTTTTATAATTCCCTGTGAATATCGTTCCGAAGCCAGACTGTTTCAGCTTTTTGACGCCATCTTCGACCGACTGGCACACTCAGCCTCGATCTCAGATAGAGACTGAAGACGTCCGCATAAGTTACGCGGGCATCTTGACTGGCTTCAGTCCTGGATGCCATGGTAGGATCTGCAGAAATATTGTAACCTCTTGATCAAAAGAAATGAGTTAACACGAATCAGAACTGTGAGCCATGTCGCCTTAAACTTTTAAGAAGCTACATCGAACGCACTTTACTAATCCATCATCATTTCTTGTTTTCATTTCCCTATCTTTGTCCCCTATTTAACCAAGATGACAAATTGCATGCTTTGCGAATATTTTTCCAAGCAAGGCATTCTAGTCCTTCTTATTTAAGACAATTTCCTGAAAGTTAGAAAACCCAGCTTGTCAGGACATTAGGCAGCAACACCGTGGAAGACATCGATTTGCAGAAATTGTATTTCTAGCTAGAGAAATCCATCTGCTGGATGTGTTTATCTTTTCTAACAGTGGCACATCGCAACTTCGACATAACGTGAGTGAGCAGTGTTGAGTACTAAATGGAACATTGAATAAGTTGTCGAGGAAGTTTCTGTTCTCAGACAACGCAAATTTTGGCGGTTCTACGTTGTTGTTTTTTTAGAGGACGGCCAAAAAATGCACAAAGTTTTAAAGTGCACATACTGAGCTATTGTTCTACCCATTAAATCTTTTGTTTTCTCGCGTCGTTTTTACCCTTGCCGTTGTCGCACAGGCAGACCATACTATTTGTTTGTGGTTAATACGAGTTGACGTGAGACGAACAAAATATATGAGTGTTACGAATAAAGCTCTGAAAATTGCATATCTAAATTACATTTCGGTCTGAATATCTCAATAAAGTTCAATGAAATTTTAATGGACGCATTTGTGATATTTTTTAGCCTTCACGGGCCGTTTGAAGCGTATTTTTACGAAATTTGTTTCGGCCGGAGACCGCTAAGAGAAGAAAGGTGGACAAGGCTTGCAACTTGGTGGCTGCCAGCTATACGACCTCCTCCACTCCAAATTAGAATGAACGCTAGAAAAAAATCTCTCCTCACTAGCGACGGTTGTTGATCGCTGAAATGTTGCTTATTCTCCCCGCTACATTTAAGCTTCATCCCTTCAGGAATTTCCGAGAAAATCGATCTTGAAATGATGAGCTTGACTTTCTTAATATGATCGGGGCCAAACTCGGCGACCAAAAGAATTCGAAGCATGCAAGCCGTTTCAAATTTACTATACAGTGCAGCAACTTGCCTTGTCAGTCCACTGCGGTTCAAAACCAAGCCAAGCGCTTACGTTATAAATTATTCTGTCTCTAGATTATACAAAAACAAGGCAAAAATTGTCGATTATGCGTTGTTTACGCAATGAAATATTATCGGAAAAGTGCCCTCTGTCTCAACCAATCAGCATTTAGCAATTTTGTCCTCTATGTTCTAAGTGTTGAAAAATTTCTTGCGCATAAAAATTGGTATGTCAGAAGTCAATTTAGATCTACAAAAAAAAAAAAACTTAAACTCGCTCTAAAGAGTTTCACAGAGTGGATTAAGGAGTTTTCGTAACGGCCACGAGCAGGTTGGTTCTTGGGAGCGTACATTTGGAAGAAAGAAATTCTGATCCCAATAACATGGCGTTGTATTTGGATTTACCACTGCAGCAGTAAACGACTCATCTTTCCTCTTCTAAACGAAAAACCACAAAAACAGAAAAACAGTCATGCAAAGCACAATCGCCACTTTTTCGAGTCAAGCCTTTATTCACTTAAAACACGAGATAAATTTTACAGTTCTTATCAACTTCATTTTTTTTGTTATTGTTCTTACGGCACGAAAAAGAAGTAGCCAACTCCGTGACGAAGACCTATCATAAACCCTTATTATTACAAATATTCTAAAACCTAAGTTGTTAGAAATAGGTAGACTTAATAAGATTCTTGCCTATGAAAATGGGAAGGTGTTAATAGTGACTGGAACACTAAAAATTATCCTTGTGTAGTCTGCATATGAATCTTTGAAGCGGAATTACAGTTCAACCTAAAATCTTGCCAAGCGAGCGTTATGAAGTGAACTGGTTACAACGGACTTCTGCATCAGTGGGTTAGTTTAGTGGTTTTGTTCATTAAACTAATTTCAAAGTTCCCTTTCGACCTAGAAGGTGCATTAGCTGGCAGTTCTTTGGGATGCTTTATTATAGACGCAGTTTCCTATTACCCGGGGGGTAATAGGAGTTCTCCTCTGGTGGCAGTCATCTTGGAAGATTGGAATTTCCAAGAAGCTCTTTGTGAAATAAGTTTGTAATTTTTACGAGGCAAGATCAGTCATAAATTTCAGTGGTAAACTTTGGCCCTCCCCCGATTCAAAGGGCCAGTTGTCATTTTATGAACTATACGTTTAGTAGCGCTACTTCGAACTTTTTCTGTACCACTTCAAACTACATACAGTATAATCTTAACCTACCAGTATTTCACAAGTGCACGCAACCCATAACATTATTTACACTCAAGATATTAACATAACTCTATGTACATAACTTTTGTTCTTGTACCTTACCTAGACATGAAACCACCCGGTATTTGACTTTCTCCCTCCCAGTCTCCACTGAGGGGACAATGAGAAGTTTTCTTTTGGTTACCGAGTCCTTCAACGTGTTTTAGACTTGCTTTCAAAACTTATGACACTGATTACACAGACGATTTCAGACATCTCTCTAGGAGAGAAGGTTGGACTCCTTAGCTGCTGATTTCTCCGTTTTCAACCGAAACATTTTCAACGTCAACAAATTCGTCTTCAGAAGTTGCGCTTTGTTTTTCGTCGTGCATATCGACACCGAGGGCGTTCCAAGCCGCCAAATACCACGTATATGAAAATCGAGTCACATCTGTTGAACAAAAATCAGCGTATTAGATTTTGGTGGAAATTGAGAAGCCAGTTTAACTTGAAGGCATTCAATGGTTCCTAATGATTCGGTAAACATCTTAAGATCGACGTTTACTGCGGAGCAGACTTCAGCCTTACGTTGGCGAGAATTCCCTCACGCTTTCGACAGCAAGAGTTATGTTTTCGCGTAAGTCATTTACCTCAGCTTTTATATGCTGGAATGTTTTGTTATCCCACGTATACCTATCACTGATATACAAAAACGATCTTTGTCTCTTATTTCAATTGAATTTTGATATAAAAAAGCCAACAGTTTTGTTTTTTACGAGGTTTGAACAACAACTGCTGCTTAACCTTAAAATCCAACAAGGCAGCTTCAAAATACATGCTCAAAATCAACATGACTCTCAGGTGGTATACCGAGAACAGCAAACAGAGAACAGTAAACGACAAACTTGGAAATGTGGTTTGCGTTCCGCATTAAACTTCAATCTGACGGTGTCTAACAATTTCATGGGGTGGGAAGCCTATTACGCCAGGTTCTGGTCACTAAAGGGTGCGTGAGAACTGATATGTGATTCATCGTCTATTCCTAAGGTCCCAATACTCTGAAATACCCAACAGCTTTAATTTACAGGGAGGAGAGGCAAGGCTACACGAAGCTGAAAACAATTTTAAGAATTAGTTTTCCTTCTCACTGCCCTGGTAGGCATATTAGGGACGTTAAGCAGTCAGGACGGCAACGCCAAGGAAGACTTCGATTAAAAAATAAATCTCTACCTTTAATTAGAATTTCAAAAATGGCTGCACGTGTTTACCGTCTCATACGGCGCCACACCTCAACTCCAGCATAACGTATAAAAGAAGCGTTGATTTCCAAATGGAAACTAAACTAATTTGCCATCGCGGTTTCGGTTCGCAGACGACGCAAATTGTGGTGATTTCACGTTGTTGTTTTGCATAGGACGGCTAAGAAATGTACAATTAGATCTTTTGTTTTTCTATGTCCTCGTTGCCGCCGCCGTCATGGTTTGCTTAAGGTTCCTATCCTGTTTGTGGGACGCTCGAAGGTATCGCAGCCTTCCCTTTTAAATTAATCGAAGTTCGCTTTTAATTAAGAGTGATAACGTACCTTGATTAGACTTGCTCGCAACAAGACTCTCGAACGCTGGGTATTTTGAGTTTGCACGAGGAGCCACCACAGGTTCCTCCTCAGATTTAGCATCGCCGGGGGAATTCAACATGTCATCCACCATCTGGCGAAATAAAAGCGTAACCTCGATAAAAAAAAACTATGTGAGATTAATTATCAGATCCATGCACTTATTTGAGGAGACGGGGTTAAAAGATCGTAAAACCGGGTGGACCTCTTACAAGAATCAGCGAGTATACGGCAGCTCGATCTCTCAGCCTGAAACCATAACTAATAAAAATTGTCTTCAAATCACAGACGCCGCCATTTTAAATCTTGCATAGTAGACGAGCTTCATTCTTATGCCGTAACAAAGACTCACCCCCCTTCTCCCCTCGTTCGTTTTTAACTTCTCATGGCAATGGTTTGAGATAGGTCACGCGCTATACAAAAGCGAGTATACAAAAGAGCAGCCATGACACAATGAACTATTCTTGGCGATAACGGAGAAGCGGCTGTATTGCGGATCGCGCATTTTACTTTGGCGCGTGAGGCCAGGTTACCGATTCTTTTTGAACATGATGACGTCCATAGCGTAAATTTCAGTGCATTCTCAGAAATATTATGGAAGGTTTGGCTATTCTTTGAAATCTGAAGACATGCTTTTACATGGCGCAGATAATAACCATGTGATTTGATTGATTTTCCTCGCTAAATACAAAAACTGAAACTAAGAATTTAAATGTCTGTCAAATTCAGGTTTATTTGTCACGAGCGTGAGAGAAATAATAGACTTCCGCTTTGATAGTCAACTGCTTTACCCTCAAGTGCGCGTCAAGAAAACCATTATTTAACGGTTGCTCATTTACGTTATCAACTCAGTTGATAATGCTGAATTACCCTGTTACACTCTCCCACCGACGCAGCAACACAGTTTCTTTAGAAACTTACCCCCTTCAAAGATGTTACATACCTCAACTATTACTCTTTCAAATGACCCAAGTACCTCAGTCTCTGCAAATATACATTGTCAGAAATTATGTCAGTGCATTCTAAATGTGGATCAGTTTTAGTCGACAGGCCTACACATTGTCATTCGATGGGCGTCTTCGGAAAATAACTAAGTAAGGACCTTAAGCAATCACGACAGCATCGCCGAGAGGGACGTCGATTGAAAAACTACTTTTTATTTTTAGTTAGAATTTCCCAAATGGCTGGAGGTTTTTACTGTCTCTTGGATACACCTTTACTTCAGAGTAACGCGTGTGAAAAGCTTCTGTTCTCAGACCACGCAAATTTTAGTGATTTCATGTTGCTGTTTTGCAGAGAACGGCTACAAAATGAACAAAGTGCAGAGGACGGCTGCGAAATGTACAAAGTTTGAAAATTCACGTGTTGAGCTATTGTTCAGGTTATTAGATCTTGTGTTTTGCCACGTCCTCGTTGCTGTCTTCGTCGTAGTTTGCTTAAGGTCCCTGATTGACTATTTGGCACGCAGACAGTCTACCTGCAGTTTCCTAATCACAGTCCAAGTCTCTTCCGAGAACATATCACATGTGCTAAAGGCCCGCATTTTAAATTGTCGCGAAATCTTTCAAGCATCAGAAATGTTATTGTGAGTTGTTTACAAATGGAGAGTACGCTAACTAGTATAAGGTTGAAGTATTGCACTTGCAATTTGTGCTCAGAATTAAAGACATCCGAATAATCAGGCTAACATGAGGTAACAGTCAAACCACATGTTTCCAAGAGTCTATCTTGAAAGACAAACATGAGCGCTCAAGTTAGACTAAAAAATTAACGCTTACTTTCAGTAGGTTAGCTGAAATATCTGTTGCGTAGGAAATTAAAAATAGCTCGAAAATTATCCATTCCAGTTGACCACAGAATTATTACGATAATTTTTTATTTATTTGTCTCCGTAAAATGTCTGGGCAGTTATGATCGTCATTAAAATTCTTAGAATCCAATTTCCAGACCACTTTCGCTTCGTTTGTTTCTTTGCTTTATTATACGTAATTTTTCTCTAAACAAAGGCTTAGTCCGGTGTATTCAAGTGGTTTTGAGGTAATAGCGCCAAAATAGAAATGATTATGTAACGTTTTTTTGAATTTAGCTTCTTTCGTCGAATATTTTTCAAAGGAAATGAGTTTTAATTGCTTTCTTCAATTTGGAACATAATTCACATAAGGGTTTCCAGGATGTCTTAAACTGATATCGTAAGCGTCTGAAATCAGTTGTTGGCGCTCTCTTATGTAGTTTCGTATCGGATGTTTTTCCAAAAGAAACCGCTTTGTGTTGCATCTTGATCTATAAACGTGGAAACCTTTCGGTTTTGAGGGCAAAGGTAAACACTAGAAAAATGTAAATTAGATCAGAGGGTTTGTTTTGACGCGTTCAGCATTCAACGACCTTTCTTGGAATCAACAATCACATATATGAGGTCGATCACGCGGAAAGCTATAAATAGTGAACAGTATGTGGGCGATCGAGCGTGGCATCCACGCATCATGTGACATCCACGCATCATGTGACATGAAAAATAGGCTTGAGCTTATGTAAGCATTTCTCGTCAAAACAACACTTGTGCCAACTTAGCATATTTTCCTTGATAGTAGAATTTCCGTCTGCGTCTGAAGCTAGAATTAATATTGGATTAGGTGTGGTAGACTTAAAGAGATTCCTTCTTGATATTAGATAAGAGGAATGGACATATAATATTTTATATCCGAAACAAAGAAATCTAATTCCAATAACTCTTATGGCGTTTCTTAAAAATCTGGTTTTTTTTTTCTTATCAGTAGTCAGTATACTATTTGCTTCATATCGAGGTACTCTTATTTCACTTTCTAGCACAGTGACTGAAAAGCTATTCAAAGAGCGTGTTTTCTTCACCGATTCGGTAAATGCGGGTTTGGCTAAATTTTATGTAGCATTCCCTTATCTTGCCGACAAGGTCAACCTCTTAGTTGTGCGCGTAATGCCCTCTGGATTTCGTTAACTCAAAGTACTTTTGGCGAACCAAAACATTCTAGAGGCAAATATGGACTCTCTCTCCCACACGAGTCTTATGTTACTAAATGAGCCGGAAAGCGTGGATGTAATTTATTCGGAGAACAACCTGTGTGAGATACGCTTTCCCGGATAACTTACTTTTTTCTTCCTTCTTCACAAGATCTGTTTGTTTCTTGTTCAACCTGTAAATCTTGTAGGCATCAGGGCCACGCGGAATGCTTTGCTGTCGAATTTCTTCGAAATCGGGAAGAGCATTTAAAGTGCATCTAAAGTTTGTCTTCCATTTACAAGGATCCGCTCTATCTCTGCCTTCCACAAACTTCCCAGAATGTTTTGCCCATTCTTTGAATATATTAGCATCTGTTGGACACCAGTTTCGACCAGAACCGTGTTTCCAAGGAATTTTGAAGACTCCTCTCCGTTTATCCAGCCACTGCACTCCGGTAATTTCTCCACTATCGAGTTTGCTGATCAACCATTCTCGGAAACGCATTCTTCTCGTTCCCGACAGTTTGCTGTAATCGTGCATATTTTTTTCTCCTTCTCTCCCTCCCTCCTTCGCTTTAGAGGAAACGACTTTAAAGTCGAAGGCCAATTTTTTTCTCCCGATCAAGATGAATGGCAATAGCTTTTTCTTCCAGTACTAGCTCACATCAAGTTTTAAAACTAAAAATTTCAGCGGATTTAAAATTCGGTTTCGCTTTTAAGTTGAAGCGCAAAGGGTCTTTCGTCAGTCGTTTCGCCGAGGATACTCTACCGACGTTTTAGGGTTCTCAAATTTTTATATGCCCTTTCGTCTTAGGGGAAGTCCCTTCAAAAGGGTTTTTTCCCTTTGCGGGGGGCGTCATCAATTGACAATTGTTAACGCTCACAGTACTTTGAAATCCTGTCCGGTCCGCCTGTCTGTCAAAAACACGTTGAAAAGATCTTATTGCATTCGAAGCATATTTTTTTCTTGTGTCTAAAACCTACACGCCATGTCTTTTTATGATCTCTTTTAGGGTATTGTTATGATTTGCAAATGTGATTCCACGTAAATATTTAATAACTTATCGCACCGGCTGTTACCAGAAGGGGTTTTTCCCTTTTTGGAAGACATGTTTATTCAAGTAACCAGCTGTAAACAATGCAGCGACGCAGTTTTCGATCGCTGAGGAGCTCGTTTTCATTTTTCGGTAGCAATTCTAACTAGACTTCTTCTGTGATAAGAAGAAGTAACTTCTCTATTCAATAAGTTAGCTTTTGCTAAATCGGTAAATGCAAATTTTTTGTATATTCATTAAATTGAACGGTTGGGATGATCATCCGAATTGAGTTTTAACCAAAATTGTTTATTGCATTGGCCATAAGCGGTTCAAATTTCGCTTAGTTCTATGTTATAAAGAAACAAATAAAATTGTCTCAGCCTTTATTATTATTAGAACTATTTCTCTAGTCGCAAGATGCTAGCCATCGATTAATGTAAACGCAAATATCTTCAGAGTCCTAGACGGGGAATCCCCGAATAGTGGACCTGATGGTTATCTAAGAGCTGAACATGATACAATTTTCGTGATTATTTTCATTCTCGCGGTGTAGAAAGCAGCGATAAAATAATCGTTATAAAATGTTCCGCTTCAGCTTACTGCTTCACATCAGCAGTCTAAGCAGAAAAATTTATGTTTAATCGCCCTCTTACAAAGTCATTTCAATATCTGCGCCACCTTCAATTACATTTCTTGATGACCTGCGAAAAGAATATTCTCGCTCTTTAGATCGCAAGTGCCCTTATCGGTCGTATTTATCAAAGTTTTTGGATGAAGATCGATGCTTCGAAAGATCTGTACGAAGTGCATTTAGCCTTTAGCCAATAAATACAATTTGATGACTTCACACCTCAGGCCGAGATATTTCCAACCCGGAGTATTTGGAAAAATAAAAGGGTCTCCGTACCTTAGGATAATTGAAGAATAATGTCTAGAAAGCTAGTACATCAGTGTTTTCCTTTCGATTGTCACGCAATCCCGTTATGTGTGCGATCACGCCAAGGTCAACGATTGTAATTTTGTAAAGGAAAGACGTAACAAAAACGATTTTGTGTGGAGCAACTGGGCAGTTACAACAACTACAAGACACAGAAAATACAGGTGAAATGTATTTTCTATGTCTTGTCGAAGAAAACGCGTGACAGAACACGCCGCTTGGGATTTAGCACAACAGATTGCCAACATCCGCATGGGTTTCAAATCCGACGACAAATCTTTTGCTTTGGTACAAAATACTTTCACTGAATTGGGCGATATATCTAGGTTACCCGAAAACAGCATCATTTCAGCCTTCGTAAGGTTACGTTTTGACGAGTGTACTTAGGCGTAATGTATTAATCCAAAGAGCTTAACTTGCTGACGTCGGCAGGCTAATTTGAATTTGCAATACTTATGACATTTGCAATTTCGTCTCGATCAAATAAAGCTTGAATTTGTCACGAAACGTGTGTTTATCATGTGGGCTCGTGGTAAGACTGAAATGCGAGATCAACTTTTTGATGTAAATGAAGTTTTGATGCACGTTACCTCTGTCTCCCGCGGTATATCCATTTCCTTCTTCACCATTTCGGCTTAGTCGGCAATGAGGTGAAAAAAAACAAACACCGATAAAGTTCACACCCAATGTTTTGAAGCTGCACTTAAGTGCTAAATGATAAATATTTCTGGCATCAAAACTAACGGGGAATCCCCTGGTTATATCCTTTGTTAATCTAACTATTTTACGATGGCAACGCCTGGTCTTGTGGGAATTTGCTTAGAAAGCACAATCTTGAGGCGATCATACAAACTGCACCTATTAATTATTTAAATTTTTAAAGCTGGTGTGGCTATTGAAATATTTTATTTTACATGAAATTGAGCTGCTGTCATGTCTATCTGAGGAATTCATTTGGCAGAAAGTTACATTTCAGTTCGTAAAGAAATTAAAAAATCGCATAGACGGAACAATTAACAATGTGCTGCGTAAGCGTTTCATAACATTACAAAATGACTTGTAAATATATATTTTTCGAACTACTCTGACATACGATAACAAGTCATATTAGAGAGAGTCTCTTTAGCATCTTAAAAGCGTTTGTTTTTCTGTCTGGGAGATGAGGTAATCGTGATATTTTTAATTGTTAGCTAAAAAAAGTGCAACACAGCATTTATTGGATATGCTGACAAAGCATGTGAAAACTTAAACCAAAATGTCAACATTTTTGAAAATTCAATTTTTCATACGGAGCGAATTTTTCAAACTTTTGTCGATAAAATACCGCCAGGAATTTCGCTTAAAATCTAAAAGAAATTTTAAAATAAATATATTATTTAAAAATTAATGTTAAAAAGCGACGACGTTTTGTGTGAAAAGTGTGAATTATTTTTATTTCAAATAGACAATCTTTGCCAAAAATTAATTTTGGAGGTAAAAGTCGATGTCTTTGTATTCTCCGTCTGCAACTGAATCGAGGGTTGGACAAGAAGACTTTCGTGAAAAAAAAAATATGTTGGTTTGAATATTCAGAAGATATGCTTGTAATGTATTCCCAGACAGGTCTGAACTGGTGTTAGAGTATTACGACCTAGAAGGAATTATTCTTTCTTGAAAAAGATTTTCCTTTCGGTGAAAGATGGTCAAAACAAAATTTGCTCATGGTGGTTTTGATCTTCCCTCACAAATAAACTTAACCTTTACACCTTAATAAAAGTATCTATATTCTCCATATTATTCTCTATACATTCCCTGTCAGGTACTGACGAGGAGAATTTGTTTAACAATTTGAATAAAGAGCTTCTTTAGTTGGTGATCATTTCCTGTATTCTCCTGAACTTAATGTTTGATTTAGGGCTGAGAGTGTTGGGAGAAAATAGATGCTAAACGCTATCATCAGGGGTTGAGCGGTTAACTTACTTCACCCTGTAAACACATTTCGTTTATTTTCCATGACAGAATTACACTCCGACGGAGCTTAACGTACAGTTTCGAACCTAATTATAGACTACAAACGAGGTGATAAGGAAACTTGACACTGACCATTCTTACAGGGTTCGGTAATGTGGATGATGTCTAAGTTTCAGTCATTACATAAGGAAGTACTACCACAATTTCTCTCGTACTCAATTTCAATAATTATCAAATTATTTTTACTCAACAACTGATCAAAAGTTTTTTCACAAAAAATATGACTGGATGAAACAACAAGTAAACTCTTTCTAAATTTGGTGATGTCTGCCACTTAATCCAAGAACTGCTTTGTGCCAGCACATGCCAAGCATGTACACATTGGTGGTAAAATATCTGCGGGTGATTGAAGATGAATTACCACTAATTTTTCGATAGAAGTGATCATTTCTAGAAAATCTGAGCTTTCCTTGAAAGAGTTATATGACAGAGAGGTTTAAATTCCAAAACGGTCGCTGATGTATCTACCACTCAACTTAATTCAATTTAAAATACATTACTTACCGGATTCTTACTATATCAAACAATCTGTGAGCATAGGGAACTGCTAAACCTGAACAAAAATGACACAAAACCTACGAAGATAGAAGTCTTGGCAGTCACTACGTTTGTCGCCTTTGGGCCGGCATCCACTGAAGAGGATGGTCACTCATGCCGGTCATAAGTTGCCCTCTTATAATCATTTATTTTGCTCTCCTATATCATGTGAGAAAATTCATTCCCTTTGCTTATTAAAGCTTACTGTACTGACTTAAATCTCGACAAGAGTTCTTAACTGTCTTACGATCTGTTAATGACGCTTAAAATTTCCCGAGTGGAGTCTGGTGTCAAAGGAAGGGTAGCAGAGTATTCATTCCCATAGTTAGTTGAGCCCTCGGACTTCAAGACCAACTGCAATGGAGGGCCCTTCTTTGGAGAAGAAGACTCGTCAGCGAACTCTGCAGAAATAAAAGAAAAGAATACAGTCGTGACATTAGATTCACGTGTATTTTTGGGTGACATTTTATGGGAAGACCAGAGGAATTATTCCGCATTTGCATAGCCTGATAGAAACAATTGGGGATAGAAAACAAACAAACTTCTTATCTTCCCAGTTCTCTTGCGGTAAGAAAAGGCTATGCAAGATTTATTTTCAACCACCTTTAAATTAAAGCTTTTTTTTGCAGATGAGATTTCTTCTGCTTTTATCTTTTAATTTTTTTCGTTCTTTTGTTGTTATTATTGTTGTTACTTTTTTTAAATTCGATTTGTATTCTGCTCTATTGCTTGACAATTCAACGTAACCACACTTAATGGTATTTGCTTAAAGTGATGAAATTAAACAGACGTTAGATTAACCCGGTCCTCTCCAACATCTACATGTAAAAATCAGTTCTCTGAACTGTCTGCCATACATTTCTGATCATTTTAGCTCAGTTTAAATCAATCAATATCCCCTCCTTTTTCACATAAATATGTGTTTACATCTTTATGAGAAATTCCTATTCGATTTATCCTGGTAGCGAAAGGTACATGAGAGGCTTTTGAAACTTTCACATGTAGATCTTTATATTGTCATCATGGCTTTTTTTACCTTGTTCAGGATCATTGGAACCCTCCATTCCTTCCATTTCGTCAAGTGAAGACCCACTCTGCTCTGACATTTGGTCCACCAACTATAGAGAAAGGGAAAAATAGATCTTATTGGGTTATCCCTTTTAAGAATATCATCTTCAAAGTGTGTGTCAGTTGTAAAATTTTCTTACATCGATGATTTCTTGATCACTGGGGACTTCGTCTTCTGAAAAGGGAAATAAGGAAGGAAAGGTTAGCATTTAAGTCAGCAAGCTAGAACACTGCTGAATACAATCGGGACAGTATATTGATAAAAGCAACTTCACAGCATCAACGTACCCTCTTTGACTATTACTTTGGCGCCCTCTGTGGAACTCTGGAAAACAAAAGGAACCTACTGTTCAGTGTCTTAGGTGTCTGGCATTAACCCTTTAACTCCCAAGATCTCATTAGTAATTCTTCTTACTGTCTGCCATACAAGTCTTGTGATGTTAGTTTGGAGAATTTGGTATTGGATCAACTAATAATCCCCTAATTAATATTTTTCTTTATTCTCATCACAGGTCTGCTTGATATTGTATTGATAATGTAAGGAGAAATTCTGTTTTAATCACCTATGGGAGTGAAGGGGTTAAAGAAAATATTGAACCTTCAGGCACAAGGTGTCCTAGAACAGCTATTGAAGAGACTTCTTCTCTAAAGAGGATGCAATCAGACTTTAAAATTCAAGTTCAGGAAAAAAAGTCATTGAGACCGAATGGTAAGGGCACTGGGTGAATAATACAGTGATTCTTAGCTCAGTTTAAGCCCTCTTGCCCGTTCACTAGATTTTTTCAGTAGCTCGAAAAATTAGTAGATGCATGGATGAATTATCTCCACTCCTACTTAACAGGTGGGCCATGATGAATTACCTCATCCAATTCATTAAGGTCTCGTGAGCATGAAGGCATCATCCCATCATCTGGAGACAAAGGTTCCTGTTTAATACCTGGTTGAGTCATAACGCCAATGTCTAAAGGAAGAAGACACCAAAAGTTGGGTACAAGACAATGTCAGTACTTTGCATGAGAACTGCGTTTCCAGTAGCGGCAGTAGATCGGTGATACCTATTTTGGGGATAGCTAGAAGCTATCAGATTAATCTGGAGAGAGAACGAGGCGGACGAACAAAACAATTCACTCAACACAGAAGGAGATAGCATCCTAGCTAGTATCAGTTTTCTTTAGTTTGCCGAACCATAGCACTTACCAAATTTAGCTAATCAGAAGCAACAAAAATGGCTTTGTGGAAACAGGAAACCAAAAATTTACATGGCATGACAAAACGCAGAGGAAAATATTAAGGAAAAATCGGCGGTGTACATAAATAGCGCAAAGAAAAGAACAAAACCCAAAGATTAAAGATAAACCATCGAGAGCTGAAATATAATCAAGAAAGCTTCAACCTTTGTGTAATGCACCAGTGAAGATCTAATAAACCTCCCATTTATTGCTATTAATCACAATAGTTTTATCTAGCCTTGAATAAGTTATTCGAGCATTTTGCGACTTAAATGAAACCATCCCTTGATTTATAAACACTGAAGTGCATAGTATTTGCAATATCTACCTTTCATTTCAGGCCTTGGGTCGAACCATGGGGTCATGTAATCGTGATCCAACAGATGTGGCCAGGTGTGAAAGGTTGGCCAAAACCCAAAGCCATTGAAGGGTTTAGTACCCGATAGAGGGTAATAAGGAGCCTTCCTTGGTGTTTCCTGTGTAACGAGAAAATGTGGTGAGTCACGGGGTGAGAGTGTTTGGTGTGGTTTCTCTTTCATTTAACTCTGAAAAACACCGAGTACGGATGTTCATGGTTAGGAAAAGATTAATTTACAACGAAGAATCGTTAGCAAACCGCACTGACTTAGAGACACTCTCGCTGTAAAAAATAATCTCGCAAATGAGGCGCAGTTTTTAAAATAAACTTTATGATAAACTTTATAAATAAATAATGCGTAAGTTTGGCGCACTAATGTATGCAGATGTGACTTGAATGACATGGAGTTAAGTTCCTTGGAGACAATATGGGTTACAGCGATGGAAAAGGAGGAAGAACTCTCACCAAAATAGATTCCCTGAGGATCTAGCGCGTTGCAACACTAAATTCTTAGTGATGCAATTGTGTCCAAGGTTGCAAGCTTGCGTATGATTTCACAGGAAGTTTTTAGTTAAAGTCAATTATTCTGAATATAGTACATTTATGGTGCACCGAAGAGACCCACAATTAGCTGCATGGACTTAGAGTCACTCCTCATTTTTATAGCGGCGCGCATCAGAGTTCCACATATTGTTTCCCTTTGTAAAATTCAGGTATTATTTCATTTCGTCTTTAATGAAAAAGGGACTTGGACAAACGAATGGACTAAAACTTTCACTCAAATCATCCGATCACTCACAAGGAAGCGAAAGAGCTCATAATAAACAAAGAGTGCTTTTCCTGCTTTTATTCAGTAAAAGATACGAAAAACACGAATAGCGCAATAAAGTTAAACCGAGGGCGCTATTTCAAAGAAATAGGTAATTAATGTCGTAGAAAAATAGTTTTGTATTGTTGCACACTTGCACTGTGCTAATACGGTTTTCCCCGCGATTTTTCTTTCCCTATGAATTCAAACAAACCCGTACGATCCGGACAAATTTAAAAGATTCACCGTTCATATGACGTCCTTCATTCAGCTTTCGAAACTGAAATAAGCTGCAACGCAAATCCAATTGTATTTTCACAACGATTACACTGAAACGAACTGAAGAACTTAAAGAAAGCGAAACCACAAACGGTTCGCACCACAAAACTTTCAATTTCCTCTTTCAGTTGAACGATTCTCCTTTTGTTTTCTAAAAAGCTTTTAGATCTCCACATTCTAAGAAAATAAATTATCATGTCTGTTATTTTTTTAACTCGTGATCTGAAGTTTTGAAGATAAACACAGAATTGAGCTTTCTAGTTAATAAGAATTCCAAGAATTAGTTGTAAGGGGTGTTTATTGTCTTGGATTACGCAAGAACGTCTTTAATTTAGGGGCATTTTTTCCCGGAAATATTTGTTTGTATTTTCAGGTAGATGATTTAAAAAAAACGTGCATTATTCTTACACCTTTCGCTGAATTTTTGGCCACAAAAAAAAAAAAAACAAAAAACAAAAAAAGAGCGAGTCACCCTTGAACAAACGTTTCTGTTCGTCAACAGACGCGCTGGATCTTCGGCTTGTTCAAATCGGGCCTTTTTCCAAGAAGTATCATCATACAATTAAAATCGAATGTAAAAATTAATTACAATGATGTTGTAACCTTTAGTTTTGCCAATGGGTTTTGCTTGAAGGTAAAATTCAAGAGCGTTAAAAGGTATTTATCGTGGACACAAATTTTTAGTTGGAAGGACGATTCTAAACGAACCAAAATGCATTTTTCAAATGTGGCTTTTAAGATTTGTGTCGCTCTTCCGATTTGAATACAACTGAGATTGCCATCCTAAACTCTATTTGACATTGATCTAGCCTCTAACTAGCCATATAAGTCGGCAATCCTCAAACGATAAAAACCTATATTTTCAACCTTAAAACGATCTATAAAGTTAGCTGGGGTCAGTTAATTGTTAATGTGTGTTTTGCAAAGACATAGACTGAACGATATTTGTGAAGTGTTTTCCAGAATTTGACTCTGTTTTGACTGCCGTTGCTCTGTGATAGGAAAAAGACAGCTTACTAGTAGTTTATCTCTTAAACAGTCGGTGAATCTCTCACTGTAATCGCTTGTCTACTATGAGGTGTGTAGAGAGCATTTGACTCTGTTTAGACCGCCGCTTCTCTGGGAAAAGTAAACTAAACAGGAGAGTTTGCCCCTTAAACAAACTGTTAATATCCCACTGTGATCGCCGTAATTTTTAACCAAGATCACTTACCCCTATACTCTGCCTGTTCCTCATCGGGCCAGGATCACTTCTAGCCGCTCTCTTTGCTGAGGAGTGTTCTCTCGTCGGAGGTGTCACATTTGGAGTTGTAGCAGTGCTGGTTGAGGCACATGCTGTAGGCGCTGGAGACAAACAAATAATTACAGATCAAAAATTATTCAGATCATACATTTATTCTGGCATGTTCTTGCAGTTCAACGTTGGCTAAAAGCTAAGCTGATTTAAGTACAGAAGATGGTAAAACAAGAATTTCGACTCGACTTTTGGAGCTTCTGGAAGAAGGAAATCGTTCACTCGACCTCGTTCTTCGAAGACTTCTCGCCAAATCGAAATTAAAGCCATTCCTTTTGAAGAGCATTCATCAGTCTATTGATTGTTATCCTCAACCAACTCAAACCCTCTGTTATGTCAAACTATTTCTTGTTCCTCTCAGTTGGAAGCAACGGTTAACAGTATGTGTCTTTTCAATCTCTTTGGGGCTCTTGAACCTTAGTTAGTCATGCGTAGCTCAGCAAACTAAACCGTATAAAAAGATGATGACTTTTATGAAAAGTTTGCATATACAGAAACGATTTGCAGCTGTTAATCAGTTCATTTCGGCATTGATCACCCCTTTTATTTGATTATCTGATGAGTGTAAAGAGGTAAGACAGCAACACAGCAGAGCTGCCCACGATACGTTTCAGGTTATAAGGTTGCCAATAAGGTGAACTAAGAGCGGCTCCGAAATTTCCAGGAGACGGTACTCCGAAGCTACGTGTGAATTCTTTACTAAAACAGCACTGAGCTAAAAGAACGTAGGTTTACAAAAATCACTCGAAGAACCGTCGGCAAACATTTTTGAAGTGTTTTTCTTTGACCGGCCCTGTTTGTCGTTTTTAGATACGAATGACGTGAGTTACGAAGCCACCGCTTCAATTACACCCAACGACGCAGACTTATGTGCACTCATCATATCATTGCCCTTTTTTGAAGAAGATCCTAAATACATCGTAGTTTACTCTAAAATAAAACAAAGGCAACAAATTCCGCATTGCCTAAGCAATGCCTCTTGACACAGAGTTAGCTCGCCTTAAATTTAGACGCCCTTAATTCGTTTTCCCACGGGTAAGTAAATAGCTTGATCAACAGGGTTTAGTTAGGCTGATGACATTCATCTCATCATAGAATGAGGCGGGGTTTGCCAGAGAAAGATTCGATACTGACCACATTCCGCATTCTTCGACCCTAATTTTGAATACTTTACTCCACTCCAGGGTGCAATGCGTAATGCCACGTTTGAAAGATTGAATTCTCGCTCTTAAAATTGATCTAAGCTTCTGCAGTTGTACAAAGCAATGCCTATTCTGATGATGTGGACCAATATTGTATACCTTTTGAAAAGCTGTACACAATGGAGCTGGGTATCATTGCAGCAGTGATTTATGATATGCACTTCTTAGAAACAAATCCTGTCTAGAAAACGTACATTCTAGTTACAATATCACGATATTTATGATATACCAGACTGATTCTAATAACCGAGAGCGTCGTGTCAGTGTTTTGAACACATTTGTCACCGCAAGCAACAAATGCAACTAGGTTTTGCAACGTTCGTGCTGTTAACTATTCTTAGAGTCTAAGTCACACATTAAATCAGTTGCTTTATTGCTTTTCTCGGCGATGCAAGTTCGCGTGTGAAGGCGTTTTCTCAGCAAAGTTTATTCCCCGAGTCTATTGAGGACACAGTTTCCACGCGTCAGCTAGGATACGCGACTGTTGCATAATAATGAAGATACCTAACACCGTGAGTGGTCCAATAAGATCGCATCTCAGTATTCTACGACGATATTGAAAGATTCGTTAAGACTTCCGAACCCTCCTAGTTTCAAACAAAGAGTGCAACTAGGAACCTAATACGAATAAGTTCAACCCTTGGTTCGAAGCTTGAATTTAAAGGCTACTTACCATCCCGAACCACTCGACAAGATTATTCCCGCGTCAACTAGCTATGTCTGAAATACACATTGGCGACTCCAGTTGCCCTTTTTAGGCGAAGCTCGCGAAATTACAAAGAAAACGTTTTAGCTTGGATATGCAATTCTTGTTTGAGCTCTCGGGCGTCTTCTTGTTTCTTGTTAATTCATGGAGAACTGAGAGCTCTTCCGGACGACTCCTTGAGGCGTGCCAACCAGGAAGTATGAAACGAATCATCTTTCTAGATCTCAAAATATTCTTTTTCGTATCATAATTTTGCTAAAGCTCGCGCCATTTCTTGGTGAAAAGCTTATAAGAACTCAGTCATTTCAGTTATTAAAGTATATATGCAAATTGAGTTAATTTAAGTTCTTTCTCGGAAAAGCTCTCATAAACAATTTATCGTATCTTTCTCGGAATTGGTCACGCTTTGTTGTGTGGTTTGACTTTTCCCTCACGCTTTCCAAAAGATGTCGGAAGAAATATTCATTAAAATCAACAGAGAATTGTGGTAAACTATCGAACGACTATTTCCACGACTTCTCTTCAAGGAAACTGAAATACAGGGTAAAATGTGCATGAAAGTTTAAAATTTCCGGCTTAGGTCACGTCAGTCAATGATCCAGACAAACGAATACGAAGCGTAGACGTTTTCTGTTATATTTTCCCGACTATTGGGGCAGTCTCTTTCAGAGAAACTGTTCCTAGGGAAGCATTCGGTAAATTTAACACGTAAACAAATCAGTATAAAAAAAAATCGATTCGATAAGCATTCTGGACTTGTATAATTTTAGTAAATTCGCAGCTGCTAAGCGCCGTGGTTGTTTATAAACTGAACTTCACGCACGCTACTCACCCTTGTTTTGTCGTTTGTTATGTAAGTCTTTCTTGGCTGTTTTCTTCACTATCTGATAGACTTTATAAGCGTCTTGGCCTCGTGCTATTCCTTGATTTGGAAGCTCGACGATGTCCGGGAGGGCGTTCAGAGCACATCGAAAATTCGCCTTCCAACGCCGCGGATCAGGTCTGTCGTGTCCTTTCCTGTAGCGACCACTGTGTATGGCCCAACCTTCGAAGACGCAGGCGTCTTTAGGGTAGGACCAGCACTGCCTTGAGGCATGCTTCCACGATACTTTAAAGATGCCTTTCTCTCGATCGTCCCACTCGAGACCCGGTAGCTTTCCGCTGTCTGCTTGTTTTTCAATCCATGCGCGAAGCCGAAGTCTTTCCGCTGGCATCATGAAATTGCTGTGGAATAATGTCCTGAGTAAAGGTACTGCGACTTTGTAGTGAAAAAAATCTTAAGCCTTTGTTTCAAATGGAAGAGACTTCTGTACTCTATGCAGCTTACGTTTCAGTTGAGTGTCGAGGCAAGTGACACTTTTTAGCTTTCACATGATATTTTGGGGAGTCCCCTACCTTTTCCGAGAATTGACGTCACTATGTTTTGACCAATCAACGTACGGTATTTCCCGTTGATCTGTTATTTATTTTGTCTAGAAAGTTAAAAGCGAGAAAAACTGAATAACCTGATTCTTACGTATTTTCCATACTTGTTATTTACTCTATTTAAAGTCGCATAATGTATGGCGCTGAAATCAGAGCCAGAGTTAGTTTGTTGTTTTCAACTATTAGGGTCACAAAAAGTGAAAGATTAAACAAGAAACCGAATACGAAATAACTTCGTTTCAGAAACGAAAGAAATAGTTGCGAAACCTTGTATGAATGGCTAAGCGAAAGGTTATTCTTCTTTCGCGATGATATCGAGTGTAATATTTACCAAACAACACTTGTGTCACGGTCTTGTGAGTCGCTCATCTCTGGCGAATTTCCCTACTCCATGCAGTTATTGGATAATTTACTGCATCAGAGTTCTAACTAACAAAATATTCCCGATGAAATGAGGAAAATGACATCTATTGAGCTAAGCTTTACCTCTTATCATCATCGATCATGTGCTAAATTTAACCAAGCTTTATGCTCTTGTTATGCTAATATATTCACAAATTAGTCAGTGTTGATTCAGAAGGTCATACTTCACCGGCGAAGATGAAGTTTTACGCGGCAGCACAGCAATTTCTTCCGTAAATTTTGCATTAGTGGAAAAATTAAAAAATGAAAGATATAAATTTTCAACTTAGTGGCTTTTAAAATCCGAAAGGGAACCCTTGGTGCGAAAGTCAGGGATGAAGTTTGCGTGACAGGTCCGGTCTTTGGACCGTCGGCTCCTCGAGACAGACAGGAAGCTGTGTTTAGTCGAGAATTCAATATGTTCACCCGAAGTAAACCACGCTTAAACTGAAACAGCAAGAGATCGTCGCTGATAATATTTCGTCTTCTTTTGTTTTCAGCTTTCGATCCATTTGATTGAAGGGCAGGGTTATTCTATGAAAAATCAAGTATTCCACGTGGAGTGAATGACTTCCGCTTCCAGGAAAACTTATCATAATGCAAATTAGTATTTTGTATGACAAAATCGTCTATTTTTTATCATTTTCACCGAAAAGGTCGCTGCCGTTAACCAACAGTTAACATTTCTTTTTTCATACTATTCGACGAAGGTTGTATTATCTGGTCTCGATTTTGAATGATCTATCTGTGCCATCTTTACACCAAGCTCGGTCGCTTTTTCGCGGTGTTAGATTATCCGATTTAATCTTTTGAATGAAAGGCGTATCAATTCCTAGCCGCACCCCTCAACACACCTAAGCACTAATAGTTTAAAAATAGCTTGTAAATTCAACTTCCGCGTTCAAAGAGGGCCACACCACGGGTACTCGTGACTGGGCAAGGTTACCAAGGTACACTTGACAAAGATTTCGCAGAACAAAAATTGCTTTAGAATTACTTTGAAATAAATTTTTTTTTCAATACCTGATTTTGACAGCATTTTTGACTGCTTCAAATACTCTGTAGAGCCAAATCTAATGGAGCATTGGTTAATTCAAGCTACTGGAGGTGTCATCAAATCGGATTCGAGGGACACTAACTCAAATGGAGCCAGAAGGATCAGAGCTTGGCCGAAGGGAATTGAAAACATCAATTGGTGATTAATTTTGTTTGCAAATTACTAAAACGAGACTTCGTCCGCTCACAATATAGCTCTAGAGCGACAAGTTCAAAAGACCATCGGTAAAAGAACTTCTTGTCGCGGTAGGGTAACAACGATATAAGTTTCAGTGGAAACGCGGAATCTGATTTGAAGAAGTTGTGAGAACGCTCCATCAAACATGTTAAGTTGTGGACGTGGAACAGGAGAGTAAACTTATTAAGCGTGAAAAAATGGCCGAGCAAGACCTGTTTTAAATACATCAACCCTCCGGTGAAGGACACCACCATAAGCGAACAGTTTCCAAATTTTAATTCCCCGCCGTCCCTCCCAGCCTAACTCTGCATTTACACATTCTCGAAAGCGGACGCGAACACTTATGAAAGTGAAAATTGGATTTTTCTTTTCTTTCCGCTCTCTTGTGAGCGGACACCCATGAATAATAATAGACTTTTGGCAATGAAATTTCCCTTTAATTTGCAAATCAACAAAAATATGACCTTTCACAGAGCAGCAGACACGGACACTTTTCCCAATTCACAAGGGTGTCCGCTTACAAGAGAGTTGATGGAGTTCCTACTTGAGTCGCTTCTTAGCCTTTAAACGGTCTACAAGCTCCAAGTACGCCTTGAAAGTTTTGGTTTCGTAACAATCAAGCAGACACCAACTTTAGCAATCAAGTGTCCTCTTAAGAGGGGGAGGAGGGGGGCTGGTGTACTGCTTTGAATCCTCCCTAAGGGTGTACTGTACGGTCCACAAAGTCGTGACAAAAAAGTGTGTGTTTGTTTCACATCTAAAGAAGTGCCGTAATCAAGAAATAGATGATAAAATTCATTAGAAAAATAGGTTAGAATTTTACATTTAGGTAATTTTCCTATCCCAGCATTTGGCGTTGAAAACTTAAAAGCATAAAGTTGCAACACCCTTGGAATCCACAACCAACTTATGACTAATTGATCAAAATTCTGCGCCTGTTTGTAAAACCAGGAAGGGTTTAAGCGAACCTCACCACATAAGGTTCAACATGGGAGGTAAGAGGGGGAGGGGAGGGAGCTTAACCCCTCCTCCCAATCCCAGATACCCAGCAGCAACCGCAGCGATCTCAATGACGCCATCTTCGTGATCGACCCCAAGCGTTCGTTAGGCCCTGATCTTTAATGCATATGATTGCTTCACTTCATATTTCAGTTGCAGTGGGTAGCTGAAAAAGGTAAGAAAGCCTTAAACTTACTATATATCTTGACTATTTGTCTCGACTCCGCTAATGTAATCACTTTGACAATGTAATAAATTTTTTTACAGTTTTGCAGAATGCTCAGTTTTAGAAATATACGGTTAAGCTGTAACAGAAGTCCTTCTTGATTTGAAAAATATCACTATACTTTTAAATTCGCAAATAGGAAGTCCCCAAAATAAAAGAGTCCTTAAAAAAAGACTTGCCAATAACGAGACTATTTAGATTCAAATTGAAGCAAGCAAGGTCATTACGGTGAAACACGCTCTAACAATTTTTTCTTGCCGTAAAGGATTGTGTGAGGTTACATGGGGAATAATTGACATCAGCTTTCGTGAGTGGTTTTAATCACCAAAGGATTTCTCTCACGACTCATTCAAATGAGATGGTAGAAAGCCAAAAGGTGCTCAGTTTAAGTAGACAATCATCACTTGTTACATTTCACCGGCACAAGCACCTTCATGTTCATTTTCCCACTTGGTTTGTCCCACCAAGCGCCACTGAATCAGGCTGGCTCCGTTTAAAGGTTAAAACGTTTGGTTTGTTGAACTGCGATGCTGCAGGGCAAGTCTGCCTACTGAGATCTCTGTAACCGGGGTAAAACCAAACGATTGCTTCTCATCGCTGCGATAACCGTGCTATCTCCATGAAAGCTCGAAACCAAGCCGAACTTTTTAAATGAAAGGATTTTGACTTCTATTAACTTCAGACTGAAAATTAAACTCAATTAAAGGCGGTGACTACTTGTTGTCTTGTCCTTTATCTCCAAGGCCGTACAGTTATGTCGAAACAATTGTCTTGGGTGTGAATGCCGGTATGTTATGCGTATTCGATTGTCTCATTACAATACCCAGACAGGAAGAAGATGACATTTGCAGCCATTCTCATTGGCATAACCTCAAATATGATCACCCACCAAGATTAAAGGATAACATGAAATCGTAGCAAATCCTAGCAGCTGCTTACAGTCTGAATATGAAAGTTTTCAGATAGAAGTTGCGATTAGAGTACATTTGCTTCATAAAGGAATTTCAGCTTGGTTCCTGAAATAAATTAAGCGTGATCTCTCAGGTTTATTCTCAAAGCTGACCAGAATTACCGATGCGGGGATGTTTCAATACCTAATTATATCCCTGGAAAAATTACGCGCGGTGCAGACAAGGAATCATAAAATTTTAAAGACTACTAATTGCACCCGCCCTACAAGCTCGTGTAATTTGGTTGTCTTTGACTGAAAATTTACTCGTGCTTATGAACAAGAAATTGGTGTCGAAATCGTGTTGTTACCTATACTAACATTCCTATATTTAATGGGGAGTTGGTGCAGTACTGTAAAGGTACTGTAGAGTGCATAAGAGTGTATCCATATGGAGAATGCACTATACATACTAGTCATTATCAATCGTCTGTCCTTGGCGGAGTCCGGTCTGTAGAGCTCACTTAACTAGTGCAAATATGGTAAGCGTTATCCCTTTATTATTGCCAGTACAATAGTTTTTAACGCTTAGGTTCATTACTAGTCGGCGAACGGACTGTCTTTGTAAAAGTAGGTTAAATCTAGTAAAAGAGCTACAAGCCATTTTCAGCTGAGGAGCAGCCATAAAACAATCGTAAGAGGGATGATAATGAGAAGAAGTCCACTTTAAATGTTTTCTCGTACATTTAAGAGTGTTCATCAGCAATGCTTGGTGAAACTAGGGTCAGGATCGGTGCTTTAGAAAATAGTCGAAAATATGGCGTAACATACCATTCAAATCTCAGTCCGGGTCTTTTCCCACGAAAACAACTTCCTCGATACTATCAATCTGATTAACCTAGTCTTTTTAGAAGCAAGCATAACCACTTACTAAGGAAATTCAATGATTCAATTATATCAATATTAATCTTCCCTGTGGATTTCCTTTAAAATGTATTCACAGGGGAATAAAGCAAATGTAAAAACATCCTTTGTGTATGACACCCACTCCACTCGTGTTATGATTCCTTTGGAAAGTTTGAATTGTGCAATTTGTCTCATGGCATATATTGAGTGTGCGGGAGTCTTCGAAAAGAACTGTTACTCCCCCAAATGAATCCTTGTATAACTGATTTACTTTTTAAAATCCCGTCCACTATTTGCACAGATTATCTTCTGAGCACTACATAATTAGATAACCTTGCTGTATTATTCTCATACAGCGATTAGGCCGGACGTATAATCCTCTCGTCTATCCAAGAAGCTTCAGAACTCAATCGCTAAAAACAGCTCAGCAGCATATACAACATACCTAGGCAAAGCATTAACTCTATTTTTTTTAATCAAGTATAAATCATGTATACTTTTTAAAAAAATTGCACCTCCTTGTTTATAATCGTAAAAGCGATATTTTTTTACTAAGCCTTCACAAGTGGTGGTTTTTCATTCGGTGAAACCGCTTAGGGAATGGTGACCAAGAAACTAAGAGAGAACCTGCTGCAATTCAAGGGCTAGGACTCTCGGTTCGCGGCTCCCTCGCCTTCATACCCTTCAACCGACGCCCACAAAACCGCCACCCGCGAAATGTTTCCTTTAAGAACGCAACAAGTGTTAAACGTTGAAAGTGTGTAAAGGTAACCAAACGTTCATTATGATGAGCTTGCACTCCATGTCAATTATTTGCAAAAAAATGAAATACGTACATTGAATAGTTCCAACAGCTGTAGGTGAAATACACATCGATTTCTTTGGTACTCAATGGTAAAGGAATACTGAGAAGTGTAATCCAAAAGAAAGCGACTACGAAAATTACCAACAAAAAATTGAAACAATACTGCCCCTGCCTTCATTAGGACATTCGAACCAGTTACTTTGTCAATCGTGCCATTAAATTTGTGTGACCTAACCGCTCTACTGGAAATTGACTTTGTGCAAATAGTGTATCAAATTTTTTTTTAAATCTCTATTTTAACCTAGTATAAAACTATGACCCTATTTCTTTTTTTTTTTGACACGTTTGCAACTGGCGCTACAACCTACTCATCTCGGACGAATAGGGGTGTTAGGTACTCGATAGGTATTTCCTGGGGACGACCAGGGGCCGGGCAATGTAAGAACAGGGCGTGCCTGCCACATACCACGAACAAACACAGGTCTACCATAGTTTGGAAATCTGGGGTAAGCTAATTGAAACCTGGTCCGATTTGTAATGCCTCTCTGTGAGTACCGGTTCGAAGCGTTTGGAATAAACTGAGGCAGACCTTTGGTCTCATTGTGTTGCAAAAAGGAATGTCCAGGTCGTATTGGTGCAACCCAACGGGGATAAGCGTACGCTTGATTATTAGGACTCAAAACGGTGTCATTTGTATCCAGCCCTTGATTATGGTCACGATGACTACTTTCAGTGTAGTGTCCGATAAGACGTTTGTCATCAGAGAAGATCGGCACAAAAACATTATTGGGAGCTTTTGGTTCAAAATTCCGGCGCCTTCCAGTGTTACTCAGTAGCGGTGTCGAACTCGACTTCAATTGTTCATTTTTCCTCTCCCCACTTATCGTCCTGTTACAGGCGTGCGTATCTTTCTCAACATCGTCGATGTCCCCCAAAGGCTTAATCCCACCAAGGGGTTCTCTGTCACGGCTTTTTTCAGAACGACGATCCTTGTTTATATCAAATTGAACATTTTTTTCAAGCTTTTTCGAGAAGTCCTGCTGACTTATGGTAGCGTTCATTGATTTTTTAGGGTTGGTGATCTTATCCTGTTTTAGATGCCTTGCCGTAAAAGCATTCCGGTCAGCCCACTTGAAACCGATTTCTTTTGTTCCAGCGGGGTCTGAGGCGCTTTTTTCTCCACTGCGTACGGTCTGGCTGCTGCTTCGCCCTTCTGTTGGACTATCAAACCCACTTGTTTTCACTGCATCCAAAGTAGCTGTAAAGTGTTTGTCATCTCTCAAAGGTGAATTCTTGAGGTCACTTGCAATTGGGTTTTTCGGATACGCTTCTGATTGTATACCGCTGGGGGCCACTGGTTCTTGCCCTAAGACTTCTTTAGCCTTGGGTGACTCATTCATGCTTGGTCGCAGTTTATCCTCTACGTTTTCAGGATGCCTATCCGCTTTCACGTCTGGGTGACCTGACGAACAGGTTAAACTTGATCTCTGTTCCCTCCTCTCCTTAATCAAATCTTTTCCTTGGCTTTTCTTGATCGGAGTTGGAGCAAAGGTTACAAATTTCTTCTTCTCCTCTTGTGCCGTGTTTTTTGCTTCCATCCGGGCCTTACGTTTTAATGTTACGCATGCTTTGCCTGAACGTATCAAATCCACTTTTTCTTCTGCATTTGTTGCGTGTGTCCTACTGTTGTGCGCATGCTTGAGTGGCAGTCGCTCCATGGAGTCTTGAGTTTGTTTTTCTTTCCTGTGCCTTTCCCTCGTGCAATACAGGTTACTCATGCAATTAACTGTTCTTAGAGAAGCTACGTCATTTTTTTGACGTGTGTCGTATCCCTGAGGTCGTGCTGAACATTTTAATTTATCTAGGCAGTTTTCTGTTTTAACTCGATCTCCACACGTTGGGGTTTGTTCCTCATTTTCCTGCCCTCGATTTGAACATGGAAGTTCACTTGGGAGTCGAAATATTTTCACTCTTTCTATTGCAGCTTCAGTTCCTTCCTCTTTCCCTTTCAATTGAGCTAAACATACCAATTTTCGTTGGCGAATTTTAGTTTCAATTTCTCTTCCTCCCTGTGCCTCCTGCCTTCGCTTCCTTGATGGCTGTGCTTCTGTTGCAGTCGTAACCTTTGCCTCGTTCCAACAATCCCCAGCAGTCTGCAATGAACTGTTGTCTACGGCTTTCATCAAACAGGTTGACTTCGTATGATGGTCCTTAAAAGGACAGTTTTCTCTTGCTGATGACTCGTTATCAGGCTGTCTTCGTGATACCTGATTTTCATGCACCCCTGATTTCTTTGATTGGATTGCGACCCCTTCTTTTGACGATTTTAAAATCTGAGACGCTGCTGTCTCTGACCATTTGTTTGATCGCCAAAGCATTGTATATTCCTCTGTCTCTGTAAAGCGTGGTTGTCTAGGACTCGAGTCTACAAACAGTTCAGAACCTTCGGGAACGAATCCATAACTTTCTGGTAATTTACTTGTTTGTAGTTTCTCATTTGACTTTTGAGGAACGGAGGCCACGGAGACCACCTGCTCAAAAGCCTCTACGTTTCCAGAAACAGACAATGTTAAATTTCGTTTTGAACTGGCCGTTTTGTTTGGACATCTAGCGCCTAGTGACCCGACTAATCCCGAATTATCATGGGAGTAATTCACGACCACCGGCTCAGCAAACACCCCTTGTAATCTTTTTTCCAAAAGTAGAGTTTCCTCTTTCGTAGTTATAATTTCGTCGGCGAATTCTTCAGCCACATCGCCCTCAGAAGCGACTTTTCCTGGAAATCTCAATGTGAATGTATTTACCGAACTCGGTGGTGAACAAATGACTGTGACTGGTTCTGGAAATTCATTTTCAATCACTGACCAGATATCAGTGTGGCCATGCGGTTTGTCGAGTTCAGAATGTACATCACGAACTTCCACTGATCTATTTTCTTCAAAATGCAAGGAATAACTGTCCTTTTTTAACTTACTTGACCGACCTTTAGAAGCCCTTTGTAATCCCCAATCGTGAACTAAAGATGTTTCAATAACACCACCTTGGTGTGCTCCCGTGTCTTCGTGAAAATCTTCAACCTTTTCTTCAGCCACGCAGCTAACAGCTAATGGCTTGCAGTCACTCTTTTCATCCATTTTGGAGGGCTGAACATCACACTCTCCTCTACTACAGGAGGTACCTTTCAACATTACCACTCCTACGTCATTAATTGGCGCTTCATGACCTTTTCCGGTCGAGGTTAAAACTGAAGACTTAGATGGAGACACCGAGGAATATTCACCTCCTCTCTCTATTACAACACTCAAATCGTAAAATTCAGGATAGTTTGGCGTGTCTGTAAATGAATTTTGCTGTTGTTTGACTTGGATCGCGGAAAGTTTACAAGATTTCACCCGCGTGTCGGGGTTCAGTGCAAGATTTTTGCTAATGTTTTCAGAATGTTGTTGTGGCAAATGAAGGTATGGCCGTTTCCTACTTGACAATTTCTTTACAGGATTTTCTTTCGGAATTTTTGCTACTACTTCCTCCAAACGTTCTTCTCTGATTATTCCAGATCTCCCCGGATTACCACTTTCAAAACAATTTTCTCCCTCTAAACAAATATCTTTTCCTCTTGCCGCTAATTGATTAGTATCAAAACCATAGAAATTATCCACAACTTTAGTTAATACTTCAGTTGAAACTTGCCTGGTGCCATTTTCGGAGGCTACCCTGGTACATAGCTGTCCTAAGTCAGCGGTAAACACACAACTGCGCTCCTCAGTTGTATTAGTATTCTCATTTCCAGTAACGTTTTTGCAAGGGCTCCTAGGACCAATGATAATAGACGACGGTCTCTCTGAAGTCGGTGTAACAATCAGTTTTGAAATGCAGTCTGCTCCTGCAGTCGGATTCAGAGAGCTTGAAAACGCTTTCGGCACGAATTTTTTAACAGTATCATGTAATTTGAGGCTTTCAATAGAGGGTGAGTTATCATTAGCAGCATTCTTAACGTACTCTGGTTGTCTTGGCGATGCATGGTAAGATGATAACTGAGGAGACTCAAGCACTTCTGCATCGATAGTATGAAGGACATTGTGCACCTTAAAGATATCTGTACTCTTTGTCTCCTTAAATGACTTCTCCATAGGCTCCTCATTAGAAGGGCAAATAAGATTTACCTCCATTGGCTGGTTAACTTGATTATCATCGTGCGGGTGCGGGATTTCTACACGGGTTTCTCTTTTCTTCAAGTCATTCTCGCCTTCCAAGTTGACGAGCTCGGGGGAAGCTTCAATAATACCGAAACCTGCGGTTTCAATGTGCATTGTTTTCTGGGGTTTTAAGAATCCTTCTCGTGATTCTGCTTCCCTCGACCTGTGCAAGTTAGCTTTGTCATTCAAGAATGATGAATTCAAGTTCCAATTCTCCAAACAAAAGTTCGATTTGGTATGACATTCACCTTCGTATGTAATGAAGGGCCTTCCCACTGAATTCATTGAAGTGGAATCAGCATTTTCTCTTCCCGTCTGAACTACGAAGGCTGCTCCAAATGATTCAACGCTTGGCTTTGGCAGATTCACACTTAAATCCTCTTTCGGAATCTCCGAAATGGCTTCTATGATATCCTCGGCTTGAAGTGTTTTCACAGGTGTATCAGAGAGAAATGGAATCCTTTCCCGATCGGAAAACAACACCAGCGGTGATTCAGGCCAAAAAGGATAGAAATTCGCACTTGTTGGTGTGTGGGGCCGTTTATATTCTGAGTCGACTTGTAAATCACTTGTAAAAACGTCCTCGTATTTCAAAGTCTCAGTTTTAGATTGTTCCTGGCTTTGTCTGGCAAAAGAGTCATTTTGGAGTCGGTACTCGACGTTCCATAACTTTTTTGAGGATTGCCTCTCTGTCGAACCGTTTGACTGGTGTACTGATTCTAAATTGTTGTTTTGAGTATTCGTCGAAATGTTACAAGACCTTTTCAAAGTCCTCAAAAGAGAAAGGTCTGGTGCAGGTAATTCAGGCTTGGAACTTTTCGCAGTATCAAAGGATACACATGAGACCGCTGGCAACTCCGAACTACTCTCAAGATGTTCTACGTCTAGATTATTACAAGTTCGCCCTTTCAGAGATTTCGCTGAACATGTAGTAAAATTCGAACATGATGGTAAACCTTCCACGACGTTTGCTTCATTTCCCTTTGAATCTACTTCTGGCATACACGAATGATTATTAAAACTCTCTTCTTTACTCGTTGACATGATATTATTGTTAGAAAAGTCTGATAACATTGTGATGTCTCCCTGAAAAGCGACGTTACCAGAGATACTGGCACTCCTCAAAGTTCTTTTAGTTCTTTGCAGGCTCTTTCTTCCATGCTTAGCTGGACTGTATGAAAACGACAAGGACCGTTTAGGGATGTGACGAGGATGCAAGTGTCTAGAACTATCGCCAGGCGAGGATACTACAATTTTTGATCTGTGTCGCACTTTAAAATCTAAAGATGCCGGTCTTAAAATGGATACAGCAGGCCCAACAGGAGTACCGGGTGAAGACGAAGCGCAGCGGCTGACTGTTGGGGAAGTGAGCTGAGAGACTGAAGGTGGAGACTTCGTTTGACGACGGCACACGATGCAAAACATTCTAAGTGGCTCTGCTACTTCGCAAAATCCTGCAATGAAGAGCGTGTTTACTGTTGACAATGCATACAACAATTCGCTCATAATTAATCGATACATGTAGAAGTGTAATTTGGTATTATCAACTGACTTGATAACGTAAATTGGCCACCGTTAAGAGTTTCAAAGCCGACGTTTCGAGCGTTTTCCCGTTCGTCAGAGTGAATAGAGGAGTTGCGGGTTGTGTGTGTTTTTATGCAGAAGATAGAGCTACGCTATTGGCGGGAACATAATGACGAGAAAACAAGAATAAATTAATTGAATGAAAAGCCCTCATTGATTCCGTGGGGAACAAGAGTGCCAATTTGAAAGATAAATGTTTGTTCTAGAGTTTTACGGCTTTCCGAATTACCTAGATGTTGGGTAAAGCCGCAAAATATCATATGCTTCTTAGAAAGATTAGGCAGATAAAATTGTCTAGTTTCTAGTTTGGATGAGTCGTTGACATTTCTTTCTACGTTGCGAAGGTGCTCTCGGAATTGGTCGCCCAGTCGTCTTCACGTTTCACCAATGTATAACTTTTTGCAATAAGTGCAAGGTATATATCCAATAAATGACATTAGCGGTGTTGCACGTGAAGTGATCAGTAATCTTAATAAATCTCTTGGGTCCCCACATTTTCTCTACGTTATAAATGAAAGGACAGGTTTTGCAACGTGAGCGAGCGCATTTGAAAATTCCAGGTTGGTCATCAGTTTGCAACGAACTCCTGACCAAAGAGATGCCCATGTTTTTGTCGCGTTTGAATGAAATAAGTGGATGTTGCAAAAAGATAGTACCCGTCTCTGAATCGTTTTGAAGTAATTTTAAATCTTTAAGAATGATAGACTTAACGCGTGGTTGTAAGGGTGAAACGTGCGAGTATATAGAAGTATTTCATGATTTGTGGGTAAGCACCACCACGCAAATCTTTTGCCAGGCATCAAAGAGAGGTGCTCTCGAGAGGCAAAGTGGAGGAAAGATCACAAGCTAACATCTAACTGCAAGGAAACTCTTACCAAGACGTACAGCTAGTTTTCCCGATGGAACGAGGAACATTGTAGTGAAAGGATCAATGCACAAAACGCCAGCCTGTTGGGGAAAAAGTGATGTTATCGCCGTAGAATAGGATCTGTTTGCCAGACGCCAAAAATAACATAAGTTGAACTGCATTTAACCGCTTATGGAAAGAAAATTGAACATGTGAAAATCCACCTCTTGGTTAATAGGACAATAAATCAAAATGTAGTTCGAAGACATGGATTTTTATCGGTGAATAATGATCGTCCCATGAAAACTAAAAACTCGTTCGGTGGGGGTGCAAATCCTAACTAAAACTAGCGAAACGTAAACTACTGAATAGATATCACCGCTGACTTTTAGCTTTTCACTTTTAGGTTGAGACGACGTAAACGTTAGTAACCGTGACGCCTTATCTGAAGACAGATATCTTACTTCTGACAAGGGAACAAATATTTTACTTCTATCTAACAAGGAAACTCACCGCCTTGGCTTTAATGGCCAGGTGTCTTGTGAAGCTGGTGAATGTTTCATCTTGTTGTCTAGATGCCACCTTCATCGTGCAAAGACTGAGCACATAGTTCCTGTAATCAACTATGAAGATTTTGTGCAAATCAACATGGGAAATGTGGTTAATGTTGACCACACTTCTCATTTTGATCAGTACAAAATCTTAAACATTATAATAGGATAATTATGCGGTAGGTAGTGCAGTTTAACATAATAACCGTGAATCCAGGCATATAACTGATCATGAGAATCACATCTAGAGAAGGAGAATTCATCTAGACTTGAAGATATTCTATCAAAGGTAAAGGGTTGCAAGTGTCTTTCCCTAAAACAAAAATTGGTTAGGCCAGGATATTTTGATTTGGAGCCCAACAAACTCCATTCTGCGTTTTTTCTCAACCAAATGCACTTTGCAGCGCTGTGCGTGACCAAGGTCATATAACCTTTAACATGATGCTTGACTTCCTCGTGTGATGTATTGTAAGTGCTTGTTTGCTCTTTTAACGAAGGGCGGCGTTCCTTAAGTTCTTGTTGTTTCTTAATTTTATATACACCCTACACTTATTTCTCTAGTCAAATACATCTTTTATACTTTACAAGTGTCACTGATTTCTTATGCGGCCAGGGCCATAGAACTCTGATACAACAAATACCAACAGGATAAATTGAAATACCGTGATATAGCTTTAATTAACCCCACGCCAGAGAGGCTGGGTAGTAAGAACAGGTTTTTAATAATTTAAAAACTTACGGGGCAATTTCCATGCGCTCCTCACGTCCCCTGGCAGCAACGCACCTAACTGTTTTAAAGGAATTTTTGAGGAGACATCCAGATACGATTTCCTGCGAAGGAAAAGGAAGCGCTTTAATAAATGCAGTGTAAGCGACTTTAAACAAACCTTGAAGCACGAACACCACGAAATAACCGTGGAAAAATGTATAGAGGGCTCTCATAATCATGATAGGTGTTTAAGTTGCGAAAAAGGTCGATCATGTCGAAAAAAGAAACAAAACAAAACAAAACAAAAAACAAAACAAAACAAAAGAGAGACAGCAATATACTAAAATTATAAACAAAACGCAATAAAACAACGACGCAAAACCCCCTAAGCAAACAAAAAAAACAAAAAAATCGAGCTGAACCGCTGGACGTCATTTATCAATCATGACAAATGAAGTGACTAAATAACAACAAGACAGAAAAAAGGGAAGCGGATACAGAGGAAAACTTGCGAGAATTAATCATTTCTCGAGGCTGCCGGGTAAACTCACCAAAAGTTGAATCCCAATTTATGTCCTGCTAGCAGTGATACGCATCCAAGTCTCTTGTCTTTACATGTAACAAGGCCTCTCCACGCTAGAATGCCGTCTTCCTCTTTAAAAAACGGAGTGTAGATATCCTATGGTGAAAAAATACTGTTAATAATCTACGGAAATACCAACTAAATTTACTACTACACTTAGGGTAAAAAAGAAGACAGAACATTAATGTTATACTTTGACGATCAAGTATGTATACCTTGGAAAACACATCAACAGAATAAGAAGATAATAAAACAAATAAACAAAAGCACTTAAAACAAAATGAACAAAAATATATGAACCAAAAAGACCAGCCTCAAACCTTCATTATAGAATAACAAAACGGGAATTCAGCGTCCTTACCTCAATTGGTATTATAGAATTCTTAACAGCACTCGCTAAATTCTCTAAAGAGACAGGTGGTTTTAATGGACTGCTTATGTCTTCGCTTCTCTGAAGAGCGATAACGGCAAACGGGAGGCAGTGTCGCGGGCGCCTTGATGGTAGTCCTTCGTCATCGTATTCATAGAGGTAATACTACAAATAGAAATGTGAAATCGACGTAGGAGCGTATTTCGATTGAGCTTTGTGAAACCAATACCAAAGTTAGCTCGAGGAATAATGATGAGAAAGAAAGAAATGATACAAGGAGCACATAATGACCCGAATCAAAGACAAGCGAACTGGCTGAAAACCGCGAGAAGATAGCAAGAGTTTTCGCGTTCAGTTACGGAATGAAGTAAAGCAAAACCCAAACAGCACCTTTAATACTATTTTTAATGAGGATAATTCAATCTCTATTTCAGCGGAATTGAAAAGCAAGAGGTAATGCGCTGCTTTTGTTTGCATACGAAGTCAAACAGAGATCTTCATCAAGAAAGCATGGGGAAGAGTAACGGGGTGACACAGACGCGAGTTTCCCTCTAAACAGTGTCTGTCAAGCAGTTCCCAGTTCTACATACTTGAACATGCATTCGACTCATTTTTGTAATCTGTATTAAAATTTCTCTCCACTAAAATTGTTCATCTGACTATAATTTTTGTGTCGGTAGTGTGCAAAGGCTAAAATACCTGAGTGCTTCGCATGAGTGTGGTCAAGTCTGTAACGGAGGGACAAGTCGTGTTTCTTGACACGTGGCAGTCATAGTTCGGACTTGGTTCCACTGTATCACCTACAAGCGATAACTTTGGTGATACGAACTTCGCGCGGCCCTTTACAATCTGTAGTGGAAGAAAATGAAGAGTTTAATTTAGTACTTTAACCACCATCGCCGTTACAATGACAATTTTCCTGAACGTAAAGGTCACCATGCACTTGTGTTAAAACGACCAAGACAAATTCAGCAAGAGCAAGGGTGTAACATAGATAGTGTTTCGGAGATCCGTTTCTATAAAAGTAATTTCTTGGAAGCTATGATCTGATCGTAACCTATGTCGTTGCCAAAAAAAATCTCTTCATCTTAAACAAATTCGTAATCATCAGTGTTATTTTCATCGCAACAGTTGTCATCGTCGTCATCAATATCGTTACAGTCACTGCCTCGCTCCATCTAACAGCGGTGGTAATATTAAAAGAATGTTGCCGAAATGCTGGCGTGAAGATGTTCTTAGAAAGTCTAAATATGTTTATAATAAAGTTCGGGTATCACTCGCGCTGTCATTGGTTGGAATAGCGTGCTCTATGAGAAAATATAGCATATAGCTGAGCTAAAGCTGTCACGCCATCTGCCAAATTGTACTGTTCGACCTTTTCCGGGACTTCTTTCTAGCTTTTTTCCAATAATTGAAAGTGAACTTTCGGAACAAGGGAGTCGGCAAGTAGCAACAGAAGAACCAACAAAGGTTAACATACCAGGCGCCGTAATTTACGTTATTAAAACGTGAGCAGAGGCGAAAATCCTCAAAGGGAAAACAAAATAAACACGCCGAGTTTTAGAGTTATTCACACTCAGTTAGACTGCAAGCTTACATTCGGTAATAAAAATCAGACACAGCTAACACTCGTATAGTATATAAAGTTTTGTGTTCAAAAACGAAACAGAACAAAACAGAAATGATGACAAATATAACCAAACTAGCATAACTGTTAAAATTCATACTAATCATGACGGTGTCTGAGCGAATATGATCATGCTAAGGTCCATCGCGGCTCGCTCATCCTGGCGAGCTCCGGTCATCGCAGTGAAGCAAGCCTCAGAAACTTCAGTGTCCGCGTGAAAAAATAAGAGCTTGTTCTGATATCCTTTCCGATGCATTGAGTGGAAAGCCACATCAGTCACTGCAGCCGAGTTTTGCGGCGCTGTCATCCCGAGCGATCTTCATGTACCGACGAATTCGGCTGTCGTTCATTCATAAAACACTCGCCTTGAACAGTTTGTTTTCTACCTTGTCATGTGGAAAAACTCGCGTGTTTTTATGAGCCTTAATTCGGCTGAAGTTCACAGAACATTTCACTTTAAGACTCTGTATTAGAGACTTAAAAACGTCAATCAAAAGTATTAGATTCGACCTGCTGCACTATTTTGGTTTTTAAACTATCGCAGAATGCGAACTTTGATGGTTTGACATTTTTGAAAGCTTTAGTCTTGTACAACCAATCAGATTATTTGAACCATTCTAACAGGGATTCTGATTAGCTTATTGTAACGTGCTTTATGAGAGTATGGAGCATGCTGACGACTTTGTTGTTCGCTTTGGAAATAAAGTTTGTTTTGAAAATTTAAAGTGATGCTTGGGGAATTCAACGGATTCTTTATTGTAAAATAAATCGAGAAGCCTTGACTGTGCTCTGTTCTGTTATAAAGCACGCAGGAAGCGGCTAGAGCACTCTTTCGTGCTCTAGCCGCTTCCTTCGTGCTTTATAACAGAACAGAGCACAGTCAAGGCTTCTCTAATTGTTAACGAGATGAAAATAGGATAATTATGAGTTGACCATGGAGTCAAACATATATTCAGTTTGCACGCTTAGAGGCTAAGTGAACAGAATATATCAGATTCTGCATTTTCTTTCACCCTCAAAAATTCCTCAAGAGTTCTTTAGAGAAGGCAGAACGTGCAGAGAATTTCTCCTTCGTCTTCTCTTTTGACTGAAAATCATTGGCAAGGGACAAAAAGGCCTGATACACTTATCTTGCCTAAAGAAAGGAAACAATATCTCCTATTTCTGGTTTCACTCTTCTGCACTTCAGATTTTTGCTGGATTTTCGCGTTCCACTCCTTAGATGATTATGTATACACCTACCTTAAATACCACTAGGTACGCAGTTCCAGACGTGGGCCAGCTGAACGCTCTGAGACACAAATCCGGATACCTCCACACGGTCACACCCATGTGTCCATCGCCAAGGGAGTGATCCACACCATCGCAAACCAAACCTACCCGACAAATCTCCTTCACACGACTATCTTCTTTCTCAACACAAAACGCTAATTGTTGTGTGAGCTCTTTGGGTGATCTTCCCTCATCCCGCATTGACGCTCTTTTCTCGTGATACTCTCGCTCTAAGCCTTGATTTTCCACCTTTTTTATGTAAGAGATGCTAACAGCTCGATCGATGAGGTCGTTGGTGTCCCATGTTAGCCGCTTGACGCTTTGCTCAATTTCTTTTGCTTCTCGTGAGTTCACTGGTAAAACGTACTGACAATCTGTAACAGAATTAAGTTCAATTTGAATTTGATTTAAACTGATTGTCGAAAGCAATACGGAATTGAAATGGTTTTGCTTCACTTCTCTCTTTTATTTTCCCAAATAACTCCGCCAAACTTCTCCATGAATCAAATAGAGAAATAAAGCCAATCACGACTTGATCGCCGTCTTATTAGAGCACTAGACAGATTGTTTGCTTATGGAGCTTTTTCCAATCTTAGTTCTGACCCTTCATTGGCTCGGTGAGAACATCAAGTTAATCACATATTTCTCGTCCAATTTTGAGTAGATAAGCACTCGAAATTTTTTCAAACATTTCAGAATTCACTCGCTTTACGGGTTTGTGTAAATTCGTTGGTATTTAATGAAAGAAAAAAATCTCGTGCATAATTGATCCATATATCCCTCGCATCAATCGGAAACTTGCTAATAGCTATCCCCGACAGGAAGGTTTTATCCCTTCCTGCCCTCCCTGAGAGGGAAAATCAAGAAATATTCCGTACCATGTTTGTGTGTACAAACGAAATTCTTCGGAATGCGCGCACGAGAGAAAGCGGTTGTAATCCACGAAAGTGGCCGCCTTGTATCTAAGCTAATGTATGTACAGAATGGCATATCTCTACAATTGCAAACGAAAATGCCTAACTGCTAGTTTCTTTAATGCTTACATGAAAAAATGCAGTCTATGTTAATTCATTAACTTCGACCATTTTCGTATTAGAACTTCTTCACCTGTGAGGCACAATTTTTAAATCCCTCTTAAATCCCATTTAATTCCAACCGTAAAGGGAAAGAAAACCAGAGATAAACTAATCTTCATTAGCCGAAATCAATTTTGGTTCAACTTTTTCTTCACTTAAATCGCAAACACGTGAGCTAAGTGAAGGTTTTTGTTGTCAAAACTAGTGCCGCTTAGCGATTACTCAAGACGTCGTCTTAAAAATCATTTCATGGTTATTTTTGCAAGGTTTTCCATGCAGCAGTTTACTTACAACTCTTTTACGCAAAGTCACTAAAACAAAGTCGAAAGCCCCTTATTTTTTCAATGTTTATTCGTTCATTCATTCACCTCCTTTTTATTAACAAAAACGAAACAAACTAATCAATAAAAATTTCATTGGCGTATTAATTCTGCAGAGGAACATGCTTCCTCGGGAAATGTAAACATCATTTTTCGCTAGTTCTCTCTGGAATAAATTTACATGAACATAGAATTGTTTTCTGATCTGAACTAGGAACAGGGTTGACATTTAAGAAGTTCGGTGTTTTGGAACTTCCCTGGTTAATCACACATTTAAATAACTGATCAGCGTGGGTGTTTAACTTTTTTTTTTTTTAAGATATTTGGCTAATGGACCGAGCTAGAAATTGAAAGTGTACACCAGATGAATTGGCAGAATTCAAATTGAATATTACCGAGTTCATATTCACATAAACCGAAATATTTTCAGCGACATCAATACGAGTTAGAAGGTTAATTAGAGCTTTGTCTTCAAGAATATCCAAAAGCTAAGCAAAAAAACTATCAATAAAAAAGGAACTTGATGAGGGAACAACTAAATAACAACAAACACCTCTAAATGTTTCCGTAAGAAAAGTGAAGGTGTAATAATGGAACTGTTTTGTAAACAAAACCAGCAATTTGAAGTCACATCGATGTTTAACTGTCGGTTTTAAACTTACCATATCAACTTCTTTCTCATTTAATTAAATAACATTTTCACTTTCAACCATATTCCATAAAAATGTTAGATTTTCCTGACGTTCAATTTCGACTATATATATGGTACTTATGGGGCACGTACATTTTCATATTTCTGACAGATACTGTTTTGCGATTAACAACAAGAACAACATGAACAACAAAAGGACGAAATATCACACAGCTATTTTTCAGATATCATTTCTAAGATATTGAAAATAGTAAAACAACAATGTACGAGACCAAAAATGTTTAACTCAGTTAAGTTAATGATCGGTAAATTTGCTCTAATTTCTTCATATTTTCGAGGACATCTTTGTTTATGATAAGATACTGAAGTGTACACTGATATGTTCATGGTAAGTATTTTGTGTCTGAAAAACCCCACGGGAATGCGATAGCAACCTCGAAAATTGAATTCTCAATTTAGGTAAAATAAACTTCAGAACGGGAAAAATACAGCATCGACTTTAACAGAAAACGCATCAAAATTGACATGGAACTTTTTTACCTTCTGAAGCCGGCCTTCTTTCTTTCCGAGGGATTGTGTATGCCTTGAAGGACCAACTTAGATCTCGAACATCTCCCATTTCCACGGCCAAATTTGAAAGGCTAGGAAAAAGAATAAAAACATTAATTAAAATGCACTTTAAATTCAAAGTTAAAATCTGGATCAACGAACGCGAGAAGCAATCAATTTGAAAAGCGCACCAAATTAGGAACTCAAACACAAACTCGCAAGTACTTGAACGAGTATTTGCAATTACTTCTCTGCGACTTTCCACGCAAAAGCTTAAACAATTGCAGTCACACACAAACACACACACACAAAAAAACACATCCTTTAATTTACATTTTCATAATGGCACCTGTTTCATGTCGGTTATAACTGAACAATGACGTGAGCCGCACGCAAACAGATAACAGTGAGCTACGAAACGACCAGACATTTCGACACTGATCGTAATTTCACTCGCTCATTTTATTCAATAAATAATTTTAAGTCCTATCAATAAAATAAAACTGTCAGTAGAAAACACCTAAATGCAAATTAAGTGTTACAAAGAAAAAAAAAACACAGTGAGCAGCGACTCCGAAAGCGAATCATTTACCAATTTTGTGGCGCTTGCAAAATTGCGAATTACGCTCTGCCAAACTGTATCAATTCAATATTTCTCCTTAGAAAATTTTTGCGCCTAAGTTTAGGCCTCACGTAAGATGCTCTGAACTAAAAGGATTTCAGATGTTTTGTTTGCTAGTTATGTCCTTTCACAATTGACTCGCACTGGAACAAATTATAAATGACTTCAACGGCTGCGGAATCTAACATAAAATATTCCGTACACGTACCAGGATAGCCAAACTCTACCACAGTTGCATTCTAGAATGTTTAAAAGCACTCCACCGAGACCGTCAAACTGTACTCCGATTCAATAAGAGCTAAAAAGAGAACAAACGCTTAAGTGACACCTTGCTTCACTTTCTAAAGCTGAAAATTCCGACAAGATGGTTGCCGTCTGGCTGTCAAACGTCACACAACGGATAATTTTCCCGCCAACAAGAGTCGCGGCTGTCAACCTATCAAATGGTGCCAAGTTATTTGTTTTGGCCCTCTGCTGGCAAGGCGTTTGGCCATCTTGATGCACTATTGTAGCATTCAACAATAATTTGACGCAAGAAAACAAAGAAAAACTTAAAAAAATGTCGTACTTTGAACTAAAGAACAAGACTTCGTTAAAAACAATTGTTGAATATTTTCATTTTACCATATAATTCTTACTTATTGTGAAATTTTCCATAGCACTTTCCCCTGATGATATCTACGGTTCTTAACCGAAACATTGGGATTTTCTGATATTTTAAAAATATTTTCAGAAATTTTCATTCATGCAGTTAATGTCCTTACATTTTGCATGCGCTCAGATCTCACAAAAGTACGGAGCCTAGACAGTGCCATCTCTTACTTCTCACCAAAATTTTTTCCACCACCTCTGTTTTTTTCCAGCACGACTTCAGACAAAAACGGAGAAAAGGCAAGTCTCCAAGCTTTAACCGCTCCACAGCATTACCAGAGAGCTGAACAACATTTAAAAAAAGAAAAAAAAAACGGTGAAAATAAATAAAAAAAGCTTCAAGAGAACATTCCTTCCGCAAGGAGACCGTATCCATCGATTTCACGACACTTGCAAAGTTTAAGGGCTTAACACCCTTTGATGGTTTTTTTCCTCCATGTGAATAAAGCATCTCACCTTCCAAAACGAATGCAGAAAATTTGATTAAAAAGATTTCCACCTCATGACTTGGTAAAACTTAATAATCCTGTAACCCCTAAGAGTGACTGCCATCTAATTTCTCTTAACGGTATCACCTCTGAAGATCATGATAATAAGGGAAATGATCACTAAATTATCCTTGTTGATACCACAGGAAATGTATAGAGAAACGTGAGGAGAATATGCATGCTGATATTAGCGTTATAAAGGGTTTATTAGAGTCCATTGTTCACAAAAAAATTACCGACTAAAACACCAGAAGGAAATTTCCATCAACTGTCCCTTCCAATGTCCCTGCAGATGGTCCGCAATACATGGAGCTGGGCTGGACGTGTTTTTGCTGGACCGTCTCACATCATTCGATGTAATGCGGTCCGGCATCAACCGGTCCAGCCTAAAATGTGTAGCTTTCAATAATATGATTTCCGAAGAGATCGCGTTAGCGGAACCATACGAGCCTCTCCGAAATAGCGGAAAAATAAACAGGAATTGTCCCGACAAAATCAAATGTCAAATTTTGTCAAGACAAATTTTTGTCTCGTCTTTTGCATCCGCATGAAAAATTTCAAAGCTGTCAAATTCTGTCAACTTCTAATCTGCTTGAACTCACAAGAGCGGCCAGCATAGTTTGCCTATGGATAAGAACTCCGATCGTCAAGATTCGTCTGAGGTCGTTCAGTGAAAGTACTTAAATCCAAGAGTTTCGCAAAAAAAAAGAAAAGACAATTATTCTCCGAGCTCTGATAATAAAACGAACCCAGTTCAATTCCACGTTTTTGGTAGCTTTTGTGACAAATGATCGGCAAGTTAAACACGGCTTTGTTTATTTGGTCGATTTTGTCAAGTCTTTACCTGGCTGGATAAATTCTGTCCTAAGTGCGTTAGGAGATTTGCCTCGTCCAAAATTTGTCAGGTCGTAACATGCCAGCAGCACTTGTTAAGCCTTAGTGATGAGCACAGCCTGTTCCAGGCATTCAGTCAGTAAAACGAAGCGAAATAGCAAAAGGTGCAATACTAGCGGCGGAGTGAAAAAGCGAGGGAGACGACTCAAACCAAGCCCCCCCGTTTTTCACTGCTCTGCTACCTTAGCGCTGTTTCACTCGCGCTTCGTTTTAATAGCTGAATGCCCAGAACAGGCCATGATGACCGAATTTTTGCAAGTCCGGAAAGGCTCCCAAAGACCATTTCAGAAATCAAGAAGACTTTTTTTTCAGAACGTAAGTAAACCAAGAAGTAAAAAGAGATCGGTTGATTTAAAATGGTTTAAATAAAGTAGTATTATGCGATCTTGTTATTGTGGAAATTTTGCCAGTTTTAGAAAAAGAATCAAAGTTTAAAAAAGCTCAGGGCCTGCTGGTGACAGGGTTTTCAGCCCCCCCCCCTCCCCCACCAGATGTTGCATCTGGTGAAAATTTTTTTCTATAAGAATCTGAATAAAAGAATTGCCCTCTCCGAAAAAGCCAAAAGAGAGATCAAAAATTGATTAACAGATCGAAAAGGTTGACATTTCAAAACGAGGGGGAGGGGAGAGAGTGCCGGCGGAGGGTCCGAAAACCCTACCATCAAACCCCAGCTCATTTAAAGTCAAAATGATTTTTAAAAAGTAACTTAGCAAGCCAAATAAATGGAAAGAATAAAAGCAAAGCAAAACTACTTATATCACTAGCAATGACCTAACCTCAGGAATATGTTTAAAACTTAACATAATTTAGCGTCGAAACTTCAACCCGTTTCTAATAGAAAAGAATGCACTTCACTCTTTAATTTACACTTTAATATCTGTATGCATATTCTTTATACTGCTTTCTACACATTTCCCTACAAGAGCTTACCAAGTAGTCAAGTTTTCTGTATTCGCATAACTTTCATCAGTTTTGAGTCAGTTGTTATGGTGCAAAGTGAAACCAGTCGAACCTGTGTTAAGTGGTCACCCACGGGGAATGGCGCTTAATGCGTGTTAACCGCTTAATGCAGGTTCCACATGTTAGGGGTATTTAAAATAATAATAATAATAATAAACAACGTCTCTTCATGCCATAAGTGACCACTTAATGCACAGAATCTCGCTCGAAAATATAACTCACTTTGATTTTGGGAGAGAGATGTGGATTAAAAATTACTTGAAAGATTATTCTTAGGTTTATATGAAAAGTTCCACTTTTTTGTGACCGCTCAATACAGATGGAGGACAATAAAGAGTGACCGCGACCGCTACTGCTTAATAGAGGTAAACACTAAATAGAAGTGAATATGACAATGATTAAGGAGAAACTAATTCTCTCTCTCTCTCTCTTTTTTTTTCCAGAAAATATGGTTTTATCAACTGAATTGATAATGTAAATCGGGCACTGTGAAGGATTCCTAAAGCTGACGTTTCGAGCGTTAGCTCTTCGTCTGAGATAGCTATAAGCCTTCATCCACTGTTCACAAAAAAGGTGTTTCTATATATCTGCTGACGAGATCTTGAAACGCGCTTTTGTTAAACATTGACTAGACTGTAGACTGTGTCCAGGTAACCGTAAGTGCATTTGGATAAGTGCAATTTCCGCAGTTTATTGAAAAGCAAAGAAAATTATCAGGTTAACTTACGGTAGACTAAAGCGGGTATCCATATTTTAAAATAGCAAGGCAATTGATTTTTCATTGACGTTTCTTGACATATGCAAATTCTAATACTTTAAATTAAAACGCTCCAACCAAGTGCGAGAATTGTTTTGATTGCAACCGCGTGCACCCTGCCTTTAATGGATCTCATCTCTCAACTAAACAAATACACCTGGACACTTCTTTTGGCAAAGCTCTTTTTTCATTTTTAATGCTTATTTGATTTTTCCATCGAATGATTTAGCAAGGAAATCCAGCAAGGAATATTATTTTTCCTTATGGTATGAATAACGAAAGAGGTAAACTCAGAGGTTGGAGTACCTTTCGAGCGCAAAGCACAAGTGACATCGACCAACAAAAACCTCATGAACTTCCTTTCGATGTAAAGATTGAATTAAGAGCTCCATAATAAATGAATAGATCGCTCAGGCATCGTTGGAAACTGATCGATTCCGCCGAGTATCTCGGGTACAAATTGTAAACCAGTAGTATGTTGAATCTGTTGCGTTGACCCTCTTTGTCCAGGTAACAATTGTAATTCAAATGGATCGCGGCTATATTTACATAAGCTTGCCGCCGCGGAAAAAATGAATATCTGGAGTTATACCTGTAGTATGAAGCAATTCGATGACTTCTTTTCCAATATAAATTATCTTCCAACAAAGTTTCTCACACAGTTAGAACACTTCGTTGGTGATCTGAACATTTCGAGACATAAAGCTTAGATAGCCTCGAAAGTTGGATAAATATAGTGTTACCCATAGCTTGGAGTGGACCGATGGATAGTCGTTGCTGTTGTGAATGCACACACGCACAAGAAAGAGAAAAAGTATATTGAAAAAAAGAAAAGAAAGGAAGAAACAGTTACAACAATTTACAAGTCAAGCGAGCCGACTCGCACAGTAGAATTCGAATAACTGACACAAACGCGCGATCATGTTGAACAGTCCTCCCTTACAGAACAACAAATAGACCGTACCTCTTGAACGGGACTCCGTTTTGAAAACAATTTGAATCATGCAAGACTATAGTGCACCTCACTTTTGGAACAAGTCGTGCAAAATTAAATAAGCTTGTGCGATCCACTTATTTCACAACAAACTAAAGGTTATCTGAGTGAGAGCTCAAAATAAATAATTTAGAGCCAATTTGAGGATCACAACATCGCCAGCTAGCAGTCTGAATTCAGTGAGAACGAAATATGAACCACTTACCACGGTATTATTGGTATTTTTTCTGACCATACTCTCCACTTTCTCACGTGGAACGTCTGACGTTTTCAGCGAGAAAACTCAGTCATTAGGTCGCCTACGATCTGTCAAAACGTGGATTTTTTTGGTGTATTTTTTATTTACTTAGCCTTTGTTTTACATATATTTTCTATGGTTACGTCCTAAGTGTAGGGTTGAGGAGAGAGTGGAGGGTCTGGTGAACAGCTCTACATGCTACACTGCACTCGCATTCATGATCAGGGCAAGGTTTTTAGGCTGTTTGGTCTTAAATCGGCTATTATTTTCTATAACCTGAGAAAACACAAAATTTGATCAACGTTTTCGTATTTCAACAAAATAGAAGAAACAACCTTATCATATATACCAATCGGGCGAAATTATTTGGGTGAATTTAATAACTTCTTTATTACTTCGAGGGGCACGGAAAACCCATTTGAACAGACACCTACCAGTGCAAGGTGCTAAGGGACTGAAACCTGGTCGCAGTTTAGCTTTTGTTGAAGTAGATTCTAAGTAGGGGACTGGTTCTATAACTTCAACAATGCACAACTGCAATCTTCACTCTGGTTTAATGACTTGGACGGTTACTATAACTTCTCACGTTCACCTCGGTAACTGAACTGCTAGCGAGGTTGTTACTGACCACGTTCTTCTAATTTAGAGTGACCAGGACAAAACCGACAGAAAATAGACGATCATTCATCAAACTATCTCTTGTTCCTAGTTTTTGCTCATGTAATGCTTTACGAGTATTACAGTATAATTTGGTTCTATCAACTGAGTTGATAATGTAAATTGGCCTCCATATAGAGATTCTAAAGCTGATATTTCGATTGTTTACCCTTTCATCAGAGCGAATTGTTAACTAAACATTTAGTTTGACGGTTATGAAAATAATACGTCGATCGCAAAGAAAAATTTTAACTTATTTTTTTCTGCTCCCAGCTGTTTGCTCACTCAAAGAATGCTGATGTTATTTGAGCCGTATTTTTCGACGGGCATGAACTTCGGGTTATGAATTTCTATTAAGGACAAAACCGATTTCTTGTACGCGTGACCGGTAGCGTGACAATCTGCGATAATGTGACTTTTAATCTTGCGTTACATTTTTCCAACTCTGACCAGTACTGGATAGCGGGCTCCGGTCTATCATTGTTGCTAGCCAGTCCCTCGCTCACCGCAAAATCTTCGATAGTTTTAACCTCTGACATTTTGTGCTCAAAAAGTGTCAAGAGCCCTTTAATTAACCACCTTCTTAATGGATTTCGTACAGATGTGAACATATTTGTGATGAAATGTCGTACTTGCACACCCACTGGAGAGATGTTGATGTAAGTTTGCCACATGTTATTTCTATCGGTTCCGTGCTTACCAGATACCCCCCTCTCCCCCCTCTCCCCGATCCGTATTTCCAATGCAGCAAGTGAGGATATACCCATTACCAATATTTGGTAGGCATCTGTTGTTTTTACCTGCTAATTTAAGATTGCACGCTTATGTACTTCTTATCGGAAACAGACGTGCCGGAAATGAGGATCGAAAAACGAGAACGATGACAAAGCACAAACTAATCAAGTTGGTAGACCAGCTAACTTGAGCAATTCGACGTGATTTGTCAGCAGTTGCAACGTAACACTGACACTGGTTTTAACCAAAAATAAACCCAGAATGAAAAAAAAATTTTTTTCAAATTTATTTATATTGTAATCCTTATTATGCCATTTTGTAATATAAATACATCAGTAAGGAATAATATATACAAAAAAAATTATATAATTATCGTGATAACATGTGGCGACCTACAGAAAATTCATTGAAACCAAGAGCCATTGATTTTTGGCAGGCTTGATTATCTTCTTAGCTGGCGATGTTTGCATGCTTTCTTGCTCGGTTTTCACATGACTTAAGTTAGTTACACTCTTTGAAAATAGAGCAACGCATGGTGAGGGTGTAGATAATGTTTCAGCAGGATAAAACACATTCAATATCATTTTAAAGGTGCCTCTTTTCAAGAACTCTCTTTTAAATTTATAGGCATGGAGGAAAGAAGGTCTCCCACTGTCAACAACAAGTAATGAAGCTGCAAAAATGTTTGATGCTTCCCTCACTCAGGTTAGCAGGGGTTTAAAAACAAGCTGGCAAACACTGCAGTTCTGCTGGCCACTTGATAACATAATTACCTTTTGGTCCTTAATGAACTTTTTACAGACACATTCTTTTGCAGAGTCTGTTGCCAAAATTTCAACAAATTCTGAAACCCCAGTGTTAGTTCAAGCAGTAATGGTGTAAATGTATTGGGTCATTTATTACAAAGAAAAACATACAGCTGGTAGTAGAACTTTGGAGGACTGGGACAAAGAGGCACAAATTCCAAATTTAAAGGGAGGGGAGGGGTGGGAATGTGATTCAATATGGAACATCTTCAGATTTCAGGTTTCTATAAGTCAACATCTTTGGGACAGTGCTGAGATATGTAATCTATTATGTAAGATCTCAGATCTATCTGTGGAGGAATAATGGGTCACAGCGGCTGAAATTAATTGGACATTTAATTTTGTGAGCTAAAGTTTCAGTGGATGTGTTAAATGTAAGTCATATTTATCTTAGATATAGCTGTCACTGAAAAATTTGGTGTATTATGTATTGTTTGGGTAAATAACCTCTCATATATGATTATATGGTTCAAAGGTTGTTGCTCATCATGATGATAAAAGTGTTGGTGGTCTAGAGAGTTCAGTTACCAGGATGTTGCAAGCAGATCCTGATTTTGGTAAACATCACCTAATAATTTTTATCAAAGGTTATACTTGTACATTCAGGCCATTTAAATTTGTTCTTGATAAATTTGTGGGTGTATGATAATTCACTTTAGGTATCTTCTGTAAAGCATGATGATGCAACAGTGCTCTGGTTCAGACAATTATTATTTACCTCATATTGGACCCAATTGGTACACACTACATCTCGAAAAGTAACAAACTGTCAAAATTTGATTCTCAATCAACGCTGTGTATGAAGTGAGAAAAATTATGCAAGGTACATAGGCCCTCCAACTTGTACATTTCTACAAGGTTGAAAGAGAAAGTTATGGCTTAGAATTCTATACAGAATTAAGATGAATTGCCTAATTTGCTGCACAATAGAAACCTCCTTTTTTGCCATGTTATAATACTATGACTGTAATCCGTGCATTATTTTTATTATTTTTCAAGGAAGTACAGACCTTATAAAAGATATTTTGTTTGACCTCAAAGTAAAATATTTTGCAGAACTTTAATCAACATGGATGAAAATGGATGAATTGAAGTAGACAAATGTTACCTAAACAAATACAATAAAAAAAACAAAACTATAATTAAAAAAATTAATTACAGATGAATAAACAATACATATATGTTAAACTTTATTTTGAGAATTTGTTAGGTATGCATAACATCACTCTTATCTAATGTTCACCCTTTTTCTTGTTGCTACAGTTATGGGTCATGTTTTAGCATCTTTTTGTCTGCCTGGTCATGTGAAGCATTCTGATGTTGCTCAATTACTAGCAACGAAAAATAACCTTACTGACAGAGAAATACTCCATGTTAAGGCTTCAAAAGAGCTAGCAGCTGGGTAAAGTATAGTATAACTAGCTGTTAACTTTTAACTAATGATGAAATTACATCTGACAAAAGCTTGGAAAGTTTTACACTCAATTTAAATCCTCTTCACCTCCTCCTGGGTCCTTATAGCTTGCAGGGTCATGTTTTGTTCCCATAGGCAAGGCAGTTTATTCTCACTGTAGTACCTCTCTCCATCAAGGGGTTTGTAAATGGGTGCTGGAAAACCTTTGGGAAAACCTGAAAAAATGCTGGACCGAGTTATTCAAAGCTGGGTTAAGATAATCCAAGGTTAGTTGGAGATTTGATTTCAGATCTGAAAACTTGAAAAGGGAAATTCAGTAGAATTCTTTTTGTTTACATTTTGATGATGGGATGCCCCATGAAGAATAGCTAAAATTATTCCACATAGGCTTTTGAACAAAGGAATAAAGAAACCTGCATTAGAATTTATCCATGGTTAGCTCTAATAAGCCTTCAAACAACTGGGCCTAGGGGATTAACCTATGATGGAATACCATATCATCATAGGAGAAGAACAATACTCCTAGTCTTTCGGAAAAATCAGGATAGGCTCAGGCATGGCCTTGTGGGCGTAAGGACTGGTCTCACATTCCCTAATGAAAGGGTAACTGTGTTTTTCACTTTTGAGCGTTTAAACTGTGCAAAAAGCATGTGACTGAGTTGTTAAAGGTGCTGGATTTGAAATTTCAATCCTTTGCTGCATAGTTTAAGCCATTTCCCTTGACAATTTTCTTTTGTGCCTATTGAACTGTTTCTAGTTTCTTATGATAGTTTGAGTTGGTAGAGTTCTGATATACATTTAATTGATTAAACTTTGTTTCAATGCATCTAAATATGCAAAATTATTGTACAAGTAGTCATATATATCAAAAAAATGTTACATATATCCCTCCTGGGTGTTGCAGATTGAATTTTTTTTCAATTTTTTTGGTTGACATTTTACTCTGGTATAAAACTTTTCAAACTAGTCTTTTTTTTTACTTTGTCTCAAATGATGATATTGGATCTGAGACAAAGTAGAATAAAAATTAAATTGGTCTGATAAGTTTTTAAGTAGGTAAAGTGTGTACTCAAGCTAGGAAGCCAATCCAGCCAGAGCTTACTTTTATTTCCATAACATGGAGTGGCTAGGAGTATTACTACTCCTCCCTGGATTGGAGGCCAGTCCATGGCAAGTTTACCCCCTTCCTCCCAGCTTTTTCAGGCTTCCCTGACAATTCACAGTATCCATTTAAACTCCTGTGTAAGGAGAGGCACTGTGGAAGAAAATAGTTTTGCCCTAATTCATCACCCCAATGACCAGGCAAAGTCTGGAAACCAGACCTCTTTACCAGGAGGTAAGTGCATCAACCATAAGGCTCTACGTCTCCCTTACATCTAGGCAGTTCAGAAAGCCGTAAAACACTAGTAAAGAACAAAAATTTATATTTCAAATCGGCACCCTTAATCCCCACGGAATCAACGAGCGCTTTTCATTCAACTAATTTATTCCTGTTTTTTCGTCACCATATTCCCACCAATAGCGTAGCTCCACTTTTTACATATAAATCCACACACAACCCACAATTCCTCTAATCGCTCTGACGAAGGGCTAACGCTCGAAACGTCAGCTTTTTTACTCTTTACGGTTGCTAATTTACGTTTTCAACCCAGTTGTTAACACTAAATTACCTGCGTCTCCCACAATAGTTTATCAACCGAGGAAAAGTGTTTGGACCGCTGGACAGTACATCCAGTCACATGCCACTGTCTTATTACTGTTGTAGAAATATGATTAAAGCACAAGCGATGTGGGATGACATTCTGATCGCATACCCCAGGGACATACTTGCACTGAAAATGCTTTCCAACCACAGCATATTTGTTGGACCTAAGGATTTGTTAAGGGATAGTGTGGCAAGAGTGTTTCCACATTGGAAGCAAGAAATACCACTATATGGGTACAGTAATGGTAATTGTTCTGTTGACAGCGTCAAGTTTCAACACTATCATGAGAAGAAGTTAAATTCAATTTTTATCCAGCATTTAGAAAATACCGCTTCGTAATTTCTTTGTGTCATAGTGTGCAAATACCACATAACCCACGTATAGCCCATCAAAGACTTTTTCTCGCCCGCGATTGGTCTGAACGCGTCAAGTGATCGAATATGCCCTAGCTAAGACTGGGGAACCTGGTGATATTTCCCAATTATCAAAGCTTACGTTCAATGCGATAAAAGTCTTCGTTTAAAATTAATTCAAGATGAGAAAGGGTTTTGCCGTCGTTGCGGGAGAAGCTACATATCTGTTTGTTCATAGATTTCATAATACTAAATAAAACTTCATAAAAGACAACCGAAAAGTGAACGTCGGAGCAGTAAACAGTAAGCTGTTAGTAAACAGTTTGTACTGCGCGTTGCAAAAAAAATTTATTTTAAATATTTATTTTCATTCATTAAAGATATCTAAGGCACAAGAAACATAGCACCTCCGTTTTGTGCGAGAGTATGCACAAGTATTTGTCCTTGGACATGATCGGTTCCTTGAAGCTCGCTCTTCTCCTTGAACTTGACTCTCGGAACAGATCATGTTTGAGGTCAGGTATCCCTGCATACTTTCGCGCCAAATGGAGGCTGTTGTTTATTTAGAATACAGGATCACTTCATGTTGCCTGCAGTTACGTGTTACCTGCCATAATTATAATTAACAATACTGATGACGGTAAAAATACTATGTGTTCAGTAAGGGAGAATCTTATCGTCACTCAGTCACGTTTTGACTGAATATTAAAACAAAAAAGGATATTTCCTTTCATGCGCAAATTAATTAAGGCTCATCAACCATTACAGGTATCTCTTTGGTATGCATGCCTTTGGGTTGGAAGAGACGAACTTCTACAGAGAAGCAGAGAAACAAGCTCGCAAGGTACCAACAACAACCACTTAAAAGAATGTTTGTATGCTATCAAGTACTGCAATAATATATTTGGTCTTTCTTCAAATTTTGGTTACCTGTTAACGTTGCAATCCACTAAATGCAGAGAGCGGATTAAGAGCCACAGATGATATGTATACAGTATTTAAGATGGAGCCTAATGGAAAGCCTTATGAGGAATGTTTATTCATACCCATGCGATGGAAAGGGTCTTAATAGGGAGAGAGTGAGTCAGTGCTGCAAAGTTGAGGTCGATCTTTGAGCTGCCATACTTAGCGTGGGTGCATTTTTCCTAACCATCCTGTATGTTCGCCCCTTTTTCTTCGTTTCCCTTAATCGTCCATCGGAAACGTGAGGGGAACATGGAGAACACTTTTGCATGAATTAATACACAGTTCTGTACAATCAGAAATGCAATGGTGTTTATAATAGACTAAGATAAGTTGTTTGTAAGTTTTGATGTTGCGCACGAGTAATCAATCCTCTTAACGAGTGTATCCTTAGGAACATGAAAAAGAGAAACTATGAGAACCAGGGTGATGTATGCAGTTTTCAAAATGTTGACCGAATATTGACGCCTGTTCATATGAACGGTAGGGATTGGAGCTTATTCCTACAGACACGTGGGCAACACATGCCTTGGCGCATGTTATGGAGATGGAAGGCCGACAGGATGAAGGGATTGAATTCATGAGTAAAACCGTGGAAAACTGGAAGGTACGATTTTTTTCTTGTTCAACATGTGCTTTAAATTTTTGGACACGAGAGATCTCTGGCTTTTTTGTGTGTAATGTATGCTTGTTCAATGCCTCACCCCCCCCTTCCCCCTTGGATTACGGCCGGGGGTTTATGGGGGGGGGGATGATGCTAGTGAAGGCATATCGATCCTATTTCCGTTAACTTACTATCTTTCTTATTCTATTTACCAACATGACGCTATCGACATTACTTATCCTTGTAGTATGCTGGACGTGTGTCATAAATGAACTTCGTAATAGGCTTCGCACACCGCAGAGTCTCTATGGCTCAGCGGTAGAGCATCGGAGTGCGGAATCCATAGGTCTGAGGTTTGATTCCTCATTGGGACTCAGAATTTTTTTCTTTGTCCCACGCTCGTGACAAGATGAAAAACATCTTTCACTCTTTCTGAATTATGATATCGTACAAGTAGTCATTGTAACACGAAGTATGTTTTTTATTATCTGGCCAGCCTTGCGAGTCTTTGGCCTGTCACAATTTCTGGCACTGGGCTTTGTATTATATTGAGAAGGTATGTTTGCAGTAAAAGTGAAAAAATTACACGTTATGATGAGTACTATGAGTTTCAAATGGGAAAAAGTTTCCTCTAACCTCCAAGGATACAGCACAAAGGATTGATAGCATTTACTCGTGAAGTGATTCGGAGGGCCAAATAAGAAATTATTTGGCTAGAAGTGATAGATAATATGTGCGCGGAGCGCAATGATGTTTTGATCCTGAAAGGAGAATTTGGGCTTAAACAGAGCTTGAATTAGTTTGTTTAGAGGGCACCACTGCTAACTGAAGTTTGAAGGAGTAAGTTGATAGCATGGCAATTGTAATCAGTTCCTCACTTGCCATCCCCCGTAGTTCTTGTATTGCATTGTGCATTGTTTGAGACAGAATAATTCTTCTGTTTTTTTGTTTTGATCACCCTTCTCACTTGTTTTGACTTTGTCTCTCACGTTACTAAACAAATAAGGAATTTGATTTGTCTAATTTTCTATTGATTTCAGGGAGACTATGAAGCAGCGCTTAATGTCTATGATACTGAGGTACGGAAATGTACATGTCAATTGAGTCTCTTTCTTCGTCAGCCAAGCTCTTCGCTACCATCGTTGTCACCTGGAATTGTTATTGGTAAAGTCGCCTCCGGCTGCTTTGAAATTAAATTTTATTGAACCATTGCAGATGGCTCCACGATTTAAAGTAAGCAAGGTTTTTACGCTGAGGGATGGATCATCTCTATTGTACAGACTGAAACTTGAAGGTCAGTTGACACAGTAGTGACATGAAAAGATGATCGTAATGATGCATGAAACAGATTATAAACCCATGTGCATTTTTCAGTTTAAGCTTGCGTGCGGTGCATATTTCTAAATAGGGCACGTGATTAAGTCCAAAAACAAAAAGAGGGCTTAAGTCTCTTTCTTTGTTGGCAGGAGTCGATGTTGGAGACAGATGGCAACAGCTTTGTCAGTATTGGGAAAGCCATGCAAACGACCATTTAATGGTGGGTGATCTTGTTTGAAAAGATCGCATGCAGGCTTGAGATTTTCCCATGCATTACAATCGAAATTAACACAGGTCTATGCTTACACTGGTTATCTACAGGCATTTAGTGATACTCACATGCTTATGAGCACGCTGGGTGCCAAAAATGAAGACTTAACCATGAAACTGTTGGATTCCTTGAGGAAATATGTTAGGTAGGAATGCTATCGTTCTTGTGAGACTTTGGTCGTCGTAGCAGTCTCTTAGTTGGATAATCAATTATTATCAACTGAGTTTATAACGTAAATTGGCTACCGTAAAGGGTGTTAAAGCTGACGTTTCGAACGTTAGCCCTTGGTCATTTCCTCTGACGAAAGGCTAACGCTCGAAATGTCAACTTTTAAACTCTTTACGGTGGCTAGTTTACGTTATCAACTCAGTTGATAATACTAAATTACCCTGTTATACTCTACCACCGACGCATTAACACAGTTCTTATAGAAACTTACCCCATTCATTCAACAGCCTCATAGTTGTTTCCTTTGATTCTCATCAGAGATGGGTCAGGCTACAATTGTGAAGTATCACGTACGGTTGGTCTCGCCATCTGCGAAGCATTTGTGGAAGCTGATAAAGTGAGTGGTCCCGGAGAGTGAAGACTAAGAAGATTTTGGTTGAAATCAAGTTCAAAAGTTTTTTTTCCTGTTTTTTTTTTTCCAGGGAGACTTCGATAAAGCTGTGTCGATTTTGAAACCTCTTCGTTATAAAGTAGATCTTATAGGAGGAAGTCAAGCTCAGGTAAGGTTTAAAAAGCATTTTTACAGAGTGCGTAAATCAGATCTCAGATCTCTGACATAATTTTGTTTTTTGTTGTTCGTGTGTCTTATGATGGCACAGAACTTCAACTAGCCGATCAAAACACTTCTACCGCTCTCTTGATGTTGAACGGACATTTTAGGGATCCTTTTTTTCTTAAATTCCGGGAGGCTACCTTCAGATTTATGAGATCTGAGCCGACAATCTTATCTTCCATGGATTCATTAGGTCCTAAAAGGCTGTTTGGTAGATATCTCAAGAGAAAGCCTGTTTAACTCTCATAATGGTGTATTTCTAGGCATAGTTTGGTTGTACTACGTTCTTGAGAGAGGCGCACGAGTGCCTCTTACCAGGTGCCCACGAGTAGGAGATGAGCTGGCAATACAGATATATGATACATCCTACAGTCAATGAGCCAGGTTCCTGGAGAATATGATACTGCTTAAGTAACATGTTAAAACAAAAAGTGAAGGAGGAATTTGGCCGATGGCTTTTGCCCCATCATTAAACAAATGCAAGTAACTCGAATATGTCATGACGTAATATTTTGAGCCTCCTCAAAGACGTTTTTAGATGGAGGAAAACTGTGCTGCAAAACAAAAATCCTTGCGTTCTGGTGTCTGTTTTAGCGAGATGTTTACGAGTTATTCTTGATAAATGCTGCCATGCACTCTCATCGAAAGGAGGATCACCAATTTGCCAGGTAATCACTTAGTGTATCAATTAGTTATCGACGCCCCTACATTGTGTATCTAATGAAGGGACACGCTCAGCGGATTATTTCTGACAAATTTCGGACTTTTCCAGATATGTTGTAGTTACAAAAGTTTCTCTCCTGTGTCTTGTTGGGTTCTGCTGTGTTATTAAAGTCTCTCGATGTGGGTATTAATATATTTATACTTTGTTCTAAGCTCTTCTCCACTCTTTTGTTTTGTTTTTTTCCTTTTTGTTTTTGTTTTTTTTGTTTGATCCTTTTTTTCTGTTTTTTTCTTTTATTGTTGTTGTTGTTGCTGTTGTTTTTTCAGATGTCTTATTGCTGAAAAGAAAGCCAAAAAAGATAACGCACCCCTGACGGACAGACTTATGGCACAAGTACTTCCTCTTTTATAACAATGACATGGAGTAATAATAGTAATGACCTAGTTGACCAGGGTAAACCCATCAGCTGAAGTTGTTATTAATTGGTGCCCTGGGCAACTGAAAATTATCAGTTAATGAAAAAATAACTATTACAGATGAACCATCAGAAAAATGTAAAAGATATGTACAGTGTCGATGGATAAAAACTGAAGTGATATGTTTTATTTTTGTCAATCCACAGGGAATTATTTCGTGCGGACTCACTGAGCTTATATATACTGAGTATCTCATCATTACTTACCTTTCACGTCTAATCGCAACGCTATCATCATCATCATCATCGTCACTTTATTTGCCTTTTTCAACTACGCAAATTATTTAACTACAGAATTCTGATTTAAAAAAGGCGAGAAGACCCACGAAGCCACCGAGCTTATGGGAGAGGCCACCTCACTTACCACATTATATTTAAGAACAAGTGCTGCGCATGAGTGGCTCAGCCAATTCAGCGATTATTCAGGGATCAAACACTGTTTAGATCTCACTTTCTTATTTAACCTTTCAAACGGGAGTTAGAGGGAGGAAGGTCTTTCACACTAGTACCGACCACACGTCTCTGAAATAACACCCGAAGTCAATTCAGGAGCGAATAGAATTGAGCATGCTTCTAGAAGTCAATTCTGAACATTCTATGAATTATAAGCATCTAGACCATTATGTCATATATTTTAATTCTCTGTAAATATATGAAAATGTAGAGTTGATTTTATTTTTGTTTGTAGCTGTACCTTTAGATATTTTAGCTGTTCTTTTAATCATCTTTATGTTGCAGTTTTAGCATCTATCCAATAAAGCAATAAAAGGATATTCTCTACGTGGTTAATATGTACCGGAGGGGGTTCATAAAAATACTACAAATCCTTACAGGGGGATCAGGAAAATTTTATCGTGACACAACAAAAATTCCCTAATTCACCCCCACCCTCTTTCCCCCCCCCCCCCCTCAGCGTTCATAAACGATGAACGCTCCTTTGAGTGACTTTCTCTTCAAAATCGCCTGTGTTTCTTTTATCCTCCTTGTAACGTAATTGTCTTGACCTTTTCTGAAGGAGATTCTGTCTGCCCATGTTAACCCTTCCACTAGTAAAACACATTCCGCAAACTGCAGTAAAAATCCATTCAGAATTTCCTCTTTCCCCCCAAAGCTCTCGAGATATTCCTAACATTTTCTTAACATCTGCATAATTCTCACGATTTTTTTGTCTAAGCCTAATATAATGGCAAACTTCCCTTTCACGCCAAACCACTTATTTCGTTACTAACTGAGTGACAGGTTTGCATGACACGAAAGCCATCTTTCTTGCGTTATGTTATCACTAGCACTGACCAAAAGAATAGCAGGCTCTGGACCTAAATTAGGGGGCACCAGTCCCTTGATAATTATAAATACTTCGCGCGTGCTTTGTCATTCTCTCCGTGACATTGGACAGGTGACAGTGGTTGGAGTTGTCTGCGGGGAAGTCAGTCGTTGTCCAGATTCGTGCTTGATTGCGTAGAAAATGTCATACCTACACACCCACTGGCGAGATGTTGATGTTAGTGTCTCTATTTGTTTTGCTTTAGGTGTGATGCATTCGCCTCTACCTTCTTGTTCCGCCCTTCTTCCCAAGGGGATATGGTGTTTGAACTATGTGACAGGCGAACAATTTTTTTTTTTGCTTTAATCAGACCCCCAAAAAATGCTTTTTCATGCTTTTCGTAGTAGACTTGGAGTTGGTATCTTTTTATACTCGCAAATTGTAATAGATCGTAACTACATGAACATATATGCTGTAGGTCGAAGATCGGGGATCGAAGATCATTGTAATGGGGAGCCATGACCAAGCAAAAATAATAAAGAAATTGATTCGTAGCAGTTATTATCATTAGATGGAGGAAATAAACCACCTTGATAATTTTCGAAGAAAAAAAATTTAAGATTTTTCTGAGAGCAGATCATCACGATCAATATAATGCTAACTATAAAATGCTGCATTTTGTTTTTATGTCTGTTGCCGTAAGGAGAAGTAAGATGCTTATCACTTTTATCGTTAAAAGGAAGAAAAATGTTTTGTTTTGTAGGCATGGAGGAAGGAAGGTCTTTTACTGTCAACAACAAGCAATGAAGCAGCGAAAATGTTCGATGCCTCCCTCACTCAGGTTAGGTCAATATTGAAGGAGTTGTTAGTAATTTCAGAATTGCTATAAAACACATTTTGATGGAAAAAAGGGGACTTTATTTTCCTTTAGAAAATGTGTCAATATTACTTGTTGGTCATCCATATGTATGTTAGACTAGTTGAACACATCAGCAACCAGATAAAGAAAAGTACCAACCATTAATTAAGAGGTTGCTATCAAATTTGATCTCTGATAGATATTTGTAGTGGACAGGTGGTTAAATTTCCTCCTCTTATTATATTGGCTCATTCATGATGATTTCCTTTCTATAATCATTTGATTATTCCAACTTGTAACCAATAGTTGCTGTTTTTAAGGTTGTGGCTCACCTTGACTATGACAGTGTTGGTGGTCTGCAGAATTCAATAACCAGAATGTTGGAGGCAGATCCTGATTTTGGTAAATGTACTAAGCTTTCTTAATGGGTGTCCATCTATAAAATGAATTCAGATGGTCCTTTAGCATAGTAGACATGTAAAAATTTGTAAAGATTATTTTCAGAGTTACAGGTTTTTTAAATTCATTTGTGAAATAGTATTAAAAAAACTGCATAATATGGAAAACTTCTAAACTGCTGGAAATCTTTCCAAACGATAGTTTCAAGTGCTAACTAAGGGTATTACATCTACTCTACTGGCATTAAAGTAGTTGGCACTTGTCCTCATCACAAGTGATCAATGACCATCAACAGAACAATTTAAAAATCAACAATTTTGTAAATGCTTGATCTCTAATAAGTTACTGTCATGTATTTGAAAGTCCCCACATTTTCACCAAATCAATGTGACAAGAAAAGAGTGAGCATGTTTTAACATTTGATAACATTAAACTGGACAAGATAGGGAGGAAAATAAAAGTTATTGATTGAAAAAATTGAAATGGTATTAGTTGTTGAGTTTGCCAAGACTTAAATTGTCACTTAATTTTTTTACAGCTGATTTTTTTCCTACTTCCACAGTGGATTTTGTTGAAAAGGAGGGACTACTTACGGTTTTTCTGTTTTGCGTAAATGACATCATGATACTGATTTTGACCTTTTGTCTTTTCACAACAGCCATGGGTCATGTTTTGGCATCTATCTTTGAAGTAAAGAATTCGATGGATGTTGCCCAGTCACTAGCTTCAAAGGGCAAACTTAATGACAGAGAAATGCTCCACTTTAATGCTGCAAAAGCACTAGCTGCAGGGTAAGATATATTTAGATGTCATTTCATATGTCTTATAACTTTATTTATATCTCTTATTAACTGAGTTTGAGGTCTTTACTGTAAGTTACAGACCAATTTTTTTGCACCTGGATTTATGTCTCAGGTGTGATAAATCTGAGTGGAAAAAAAGCAAGCTTCCGTAACTTACAATACAGACTTAGTAAACCAGGTTATTGAGATACTTATTTTATCTCTGGGTTGAAATAGAAGATTTCAATTCGAAGAAACTTTTGAATTTAGTTGGCTGTGCAGTGAAGTATGGCCAGCTAAATTAACCAATTAAAGCACATGTTCTAACTGAGAGATATAATGACTATCTTTACCAGTATACTTTTATTAACTTTGAATATAACAACCTCGACCTTTTCATTACATGTTATTATACTTTTGGATTATGGAGGGTCACTATAATCAATTTTTTTCCTCCTTTTAATCTCCTGAATTTTGGTAAGTGCTTAGTAATAACAGGAGCTTGTTCATTATACAGAACATCAATGGTACTTAGTTTTCATAACATCACTTTCACCAAGAAGCTTATCATATTAGACTTTTATCATACTATAAGTGTTTATGTATTAAACCCTACCTGCTAATTTCTATAGTATGCAGATGAATTTAAGATGCAGCACTTCTTGTTTGCATATAGCTGGATGGGTCTTGAATCCACAGGCCTTAGATTCCCAGGTTCTATCAGAGCCATTGTTTATTTCCATACAAATATCCAACTTATAGATTTGAAACTCAACCAGATCTGAACTAGAAAGTTTAGGCAGCCTTGGGCTTGATGATTTATTCAGCTGTATTCAGTCAGAATTTGTTAACCTGAATGGTTAATTAAAATTTTCCAGCCTGTTTTCTTGCTGTTAACCCTCTAACTCCCATGAGTGACCAAGATGGAATTTCTCCTTACAATATCAATACAAATTATCAAGTAGACAAGTGATGAGAATAAAGAAAAATATTAAGTAGGGGATTATTAGTTGATCCAATACCAAATTCTCCAAACTGACATCATAACTATATGGCAGACATTAAGGAGAATTACTAATGAGATCTTGGGAGTTAAAGGGTTTTAGGGAGGTGGGTTGGCCCAATAGTGAGAGCATGGGACTCTGGTTTGAGAGTTATTGGTTTAAGAGCACTGCAGTAGGGTCATTGTGTTGTGTTCTTGAGCATGGTGCCTCTCTCCACCCTGGAGTCTAAATGGGTACAGTGTTTTTTAGCAAAGTGTCTGGGAAGCCTTAATGCTGTGGGTAACCTTGCATTGAACTGGCATCCCATTCAGGAAGTAGTAATACAATTTACTCCTACTTGTTTCATGCTATGGAAACTGGGATAAGCTCTGGCTACAATTTAATTGGGACACTTAGCTTGAGAAGACTTTACTAACCAACCCTTGTTGTTAATGACTGTATAGAAATATACCAAAAGCACAAGAAATCTGGGATGACATAGTGATGGCTTACCCAACAGATATTCTGGCACTAAAGATGCTTGGGGATTATGGCATATTTTTTGGTCCCAAAGACAGGATAAGAGACAGTGTAGCAAGAGTGTTGCCACATTGGAAACAAGAAATACCTTTATATGGGTAAATTAAGTAATAAGAGTACTTGTTTATGATTTTGATTCATGATTATATTGAGCAATCAATTAAAATTTAATTATTATATGTACACTGACTTTACCAACCCAGTAACTGCGGCAGTTGTAACTATAGTCTACTTAACTTTTAAGTTAATAAAATATCACATTTATGTATTTTTTATCCTGTCCATATGGTTTGAGGTTTTCCTTGTATTTACTTTGATTAGGCTATTTCTTTTGTTGTAATGGGAATTATGATTTAATTTCATTAAAAAAAATAGCTGTTGAAATTCTCTTCCCAGGTTTAAACGTCAACTAGGCAAAGAGGGTCGGGGGGGGGGGGGGGCAGGTGTTTAGATGGTGCAAGTTACCTTCCTCTTTAAGAAAATAACATAAACACTAATAATCTATGAGTCAGTTATAGAACCCCAGACTTAATCAATTCTACTTTTTTATAGAATGTGTATACATCTTTTAAGATTGGAAATTTTTATCTATTATCTTGATTGTGTCAGGTACCCATTGACACAAAATAAAACAATGTTATGTTAGCCATTTATTCTAAACCAAATGATCGTCCTTGACATATGGTATTTTTTTTAACTGCAGGTATCTTTTTGGTATGTATGCCTTTGGGTTAGAGGAGACTAACTTCTACCAGGAAGCAGAAAAACAAGCTCGAAAGGTAATTCATGGAGACAACTGAGGAAAACCATTTAGAAGTTGTTAAGTATTCGTTATAATAATTTCCTCAGTCTGGTTAGGATATCGAGCAAACTTCTTAAGCATAGTGTTTCTAAGAACAGTGCACTGAAGTGGAATTCAAAGCAGTATATGGAGTGTAATCATTATGGGATTGACAGATGAGATTGGACTCAAACTGAAACAAGAACTGAACAAACAGACAGACAAGCAACTGAAACACTTTCAGCGGGTTATGGAAATCTCAGACTGAACACACTACCGAGTTAAGATAGTTGGGTTTTATCAACTGAGTTGATAGTGGAAATTGGCCACCGTTAAGAGCTTCTAAGCTGAAACGCCAGCTTTAGAAACTTTTTACGGCGGCCAATTTACATTGTCAACTCAGTTGATAAAAACCAAATTATCTTGCAATAACTCCTTCCCCCATCCCCAACGGTGAAGATGCACGTTTAGCTGTATCCACAGACTGGCATAGAATTTCCTTGTATACGGTAACGGAACCCCGAAAAACCTTGTGGTACCATATACTGTACATTCTGTTTTCATTGGTTTCATTAAGAGTGCTTTTCGATCCTTTTCAATTGAGTGTTGTAAAACCAAATGCAGAGCAATAACAACGGCCAATCAGAAGAAAGGAAAAACCCCACTGAGAAATTAATCAGTAATGAGTCAGTGAGCCAATGAGAACTCATAATAAAACCAAGTAAACTGCCTAAAGCGCGGGAAAACGCGGGCGATCAAGTCGTGATTGGTTTTTGTTTTGCATCTGATTGCGTAAGTTTTCTGGACCAATCACACAGTAAAGTAAAGCAAAAGCAAAGTCATCACGGATTACTTTTAACACTCAATTGAAAATTACTTTGACTGTCTACTTGCTAAGTCTCTTAAAAATTTAATTTTGAAACATGCCAATCTAAACGGTAGGGATTGGAGCTTATTCCCAAAGACACGTGGGCAACTCATGCCTTGGCTCATGTTATGGAGATGGAAGGTCGTCAGGATGAAGGAATTGAATTTATGAGTAAGACCGTGGAAAACTGGAAGGTGGGATATTAATTTAATTGTCTGTTTGACCTCTTGATATTTAGAATGAAGGCAATGTTACATCTTTTTTTTTTGTCTTCATTTTTCGGATAAATTTCTGGATGTTATCTCACAAGTTCTGTAAGAACATTTCCTAACCGTCTGAAAAACGTCTGATTTTGTCACTAGATACTCGAATATTCACGCCCCCACCCCCGCCTCTCTCCTTATTTTTGACCGTTTACCGCCCCCTCTTCCCAGCCTTCCGCTTCCATTAAAATCAAAGATGGCGGCCATAGTTTCCGTTAAGAAAATGCAGAGCACTAGCTCGACAAAATTACGCCTGCTCTGCAGGCTAGGTACTCGTAAGCATTGAGTAGCGGTCCAGTCATTTAATATTAATTGAAATGAATCTTCTTCTTTTCCTTGCCAGCCATGTGAGTCTTTGGCCTGCCACAATTTCTGGCACTGGGCTTTGTACTATATTGAAAAGGTACGCTCTTACTAAAAGCTAACAGTGGCGTGTGTATGTATAGATAAGTAAAGAGCAAAGTTACCACTTCTTGAAGCTTTAAGGAACCACCGAAAAGATTATAAATGGTGCATGAAGCTGATTTCAAGTTACACTTCTTCTATTTAGCTAAAGGTGAAGTATGCCACGAAAACCACATGTCTACATAAAATCTACCACCAATGTTGTTTACAGATTCGAAAAAGCAACGTAACCTTTCGGCATAAGTGCTAAAATCCGAGTATGGACGAAGCCATTTTGATAGCAATTCTCAATGCAAAGGCGTCGCACTCGTCGCACAGAATTGTAATGTGCGTGTGAGACTTTGAGCAGACTGAGGCGGACCACCTGCAAACCTTTCGCCGGCTAACGTTTCTCAGGACCTCAAACTTTCTTGCCGGCGAAGAAACGCTCGTACTGAAGCGTTAACTCGCAGGCTACTGATGAGCGGCCAGGTTGCTGAGTAACACTCATAATGGCAACGTTCGTGTCCTGTGTGCGTTTTAGAAAGATAGTGAGTTATGAGCGTCGGATTACTGATGACTATCGTTTTAAGAAAATTTTGCAAGGGAGCCACAGGGTTGACAGAGAGCAACTGCATTTCGATGTTTCTCTTTTCATTTCCTTACTGATTTGTGATTTAAGCAGTTGCCACCTGTTGGGGGAGATATAACCTCATTCAGTTTATAACTTGACATCCAACGACTAAATGTGATTACTTAATGAAGTACTTTACAGCGTGAAGGCACCCTGTTTTTTCCCTTTATTTTGCGCTAAAATCGTTATGTTATCGCTCTTCAGGGAGATTACGAAGCGGCATTAAACATCTATGACACTGAGGTAAATCCACGTGTAACTTCAATTATTTTTTGTTCTTCGCTAAATTTCTTTCCCCCTTAGAAGACGTCTTCATTACGGCTGGCATGATTATTGTTCGTTTTTGTAAACCCACCAATTCTAATAAGATCGCTTTCGTCCTGTTCGCTGTTAAATTGCATGATATACCCTATTTGCAGATGTTACCGAGATTTAAAGCAAGTGCCACTTTTCCGCTGACGGATGGATCATCCCTGCTCTATCGACTGAAATTTGAAGGTTGGTAAACAAAAGCAGGGAAGTTTTCTTGTTTTTTCTTTGTGTTTTTACCGGCTCCTTGTATTGTTTTCCTTTGTTCTGGTTGATAATTGTAATTAATTTCAATCGGCTTTAGTACAAAAACAAACTAATCCAAACAAAACAAACGAAAAAAAAGAGGAATAAACAAATACAAGACGCCATTAAACTTTCTTATTGCAGGTGTCGATGTTGGTGATAGATGGCAACAGCTCTGCCAGTATTGGGAGAGCCACGCAGATGACCATTTTCTGGTAAGTGAATTGAATGAAAGAAAAAGCATTGTTTCTCTGTTTTCCGCGTCATGTGGTGGCAATCGAAGATAACACAAGTCAACACTTATGGTATCTACAGGCATTTAATGACAGTCATATGCTTATGAGCACGCTGGGGGCAAAGAATGAAGATTTGACCATGAAACTTTTGGATTCCTTGAGAAAATATGTTAGGTATGAAGTAAGTTTTGAGTTTTTACCATCAGCAATGGGTTGTCAGGGCACAACCAACACAAACAAACAAGCAATCCAACGAACAAGCGAAACCAAGAGAAGAAATGGGAACCTTGCAATGATAACATACTACCAACTCCCAGGAAATAATTCACATACAACAGTTTCGATTATTGTCACATGAAAATCGAGAACACGTGAACAAGAACCAAAACAATGTATAATTATTCCCTGCCACAACTCTCTTCCACAACACAGCGAACCAACGAGACAGTGAGTCTGTTTGGGTATCTTTGGGGCACGTGGAGCTCCCAAGGGCTGGAGGAAAGCCCCATGGGACGGGAGGGAGGGTAAACAAACAGCTAAAACGGTCGAACGGACAAAACGAAGTAAAGTTAACAGCATGGAGGTCTGGGGCTAATGAAGTTATTACCCCTAGGAAAATAAATTAAATTTATCTTGGTTACTCAACCTTGTAAAGTTTTGAGCTCTCTATTTTGATCATTTTGACAATATCCTTTTCTTTTGGTTTCTTCTTTCTAGAGATGGCTCGGGAGCGAATTGTGAAATATCACGTACGGTTGGTCTCGCCATTTGCGAGGCATTTGTAGAAGCTGATAAGGTGAGTGTATAGTGATGGTTTTCATAACAAACAGTGCTATTGCTTTGCGATCGAGTGATCTGACTGTCCGGGTGAGTGTAATCCTGCGAAAGAATGTTGTCTGTAGTGGTGACCGACATTTCGACAACCTTAGCGGAAGTCATTCATTCTGATAACGACTTCCGCTCAGTAACGTCAGCCACTGATACCGTCAACAGTCCTTCTCAGGACCACCCTCACCAGGACGATGAGACTAAATTATCACATGTTACCCCCGGGTTCAAACCATTTACTATAAACAGCGCTTTTCTTGAAATCAAGTTTACATGTTTCCGTTCCTGTTGCTTTCTTTTTCTCTCCTGGTATTTTTTAGGGAAACTTTGATAAGGCTGTAGCATTTTTAAAACCTCTCCGTTATAAAGTGGACCTTATGGGCGGAAGTAGAGCGCAGGTAAGAATCAAAACGCCTCTTTGCTTGAGGAAAAAATTTAAGAACGAAATACTGCCTTGAGCTATGGTCACGAAGTCTTGATTGGTTTCGGTTTTGCATCTGATTGGTTGAGAGGGTGATGGAAGTTTTCTGGACCAATCACAGCACGAGGTAAACCTAAACCAACGCTAATACATGTAGCCAAGCAGTGTAGTTGAAGCTGTAGTGGGTTTTACTGGAAACGGCTACGACCCAACTCCATAAGGCGGTCTTCCTGGGTGAATGGGCGTCTGTGCTGGAAGTTGCTAACACTCGACGTGTGCTCATATGTTTATTTGTAGCGAGATGTGTACGAGTTGTTCTTGATCAATGCTGCTATGCATTCGAAACGCAAAGAGGATCACCAATTTGCCAGGTAACTATTTCGTTTACTCATCCCGTCATAGACTCTTTTATTTTATTCGTCGCATCTTTTCATAATATTTGACAGATTCCCGATCGGCATATTCCTCCGGATTTTTAAATTATTCGTTGACGTCGGTTTTCTAAGAAAATCATTTTTTCTACGTTTTCTAAAGTAACTTCCCATTCATGTACATTGTATGTGACTTGCTGAAAGAATAAAATTATGGTTAAAGAGGATGGCCGTGAGTAGGGATTAGAGACCATCATCAGAATTCGTATGTCACATTGTCATAATTCAGTTGGTCAGGCAAAAATTGCTTTTTAAAGGAAAGTCAGGTAAAAGGCTGGGAGTTTCAAAATCCCGGCGGACTGTAGGAACCGTGAACGCGGTTTTGTCATCCAAATTGCTGCAAATTTTGTTCACTACAGTCGTCGCAGATTTTTTGGTTGCTCTAATGATGGTTATAATAAATTCATTTGATTGCATACCCTCGCAAATCCCCGCTGCAGCTCTATGCTACGTAAGCGATAATGGCACTCTTTAAGACTTTTTTAGGAGGATGAAGGTCAAAACGTACATAGCAGAATATAGCTAGTTTTTGTCAACTACCTTTCTGATTTTTTTCGTGTAGTTTTGTTTGAAAATTCTTTTTTGTTTCTTTGTTGGTTTTCCCAGGTGTATTATCGCTGAAAAGAAGGCTAAAAAAATTAAAGCTCCGATGGCGGACAGACTTATGGCACAAGCTCTTGCTCTTCAAATGGATTAGGATGTATATTGTTTATTAGATCTGAAGAAGTATTTTATTATTATTTTTTTACAATATGAGCTTGAAATACACAATCACTTTAGGGCTAGGACTCAAGCTATTACAATAGACTTGTAGCGCTTCAGTAACAACACATTTTGTAAGGGTGGATCCAGTAACTTCAAATGGAGGGAAGAGGGAGGGGAGGGGGGGGACAGATAACGTTTTGTTTGTTGCAAGTTACATCTCCAAAAGGCCCCCCCCCCATATCCCCTGTCCCCCCTTTCTTCATCAGGTTACAGGTCACACTCCTTTGAGTTTCAACTTTAACACGTGACCAGGTCGTGTAACAAGGCACCCGAAAACGACCTTTTCCAGATTCCGAAGCCTCTAAGCATATAACCTACTGAGCGAACTAGTCTATGAAATTTTCTCCTTGATGCGTTCAGCTTTTTGCAGAATAGTCCTTGTTGTAGCCGGAATTTGTCAATGAACGATCATTAGTAATGAGCCCACAAAAATATTTACTAGAGCTTCAATTTAATTTTTTTACTTGAAAGTAAGCGTTATAATGTTAGGTTTTTAAAGAAAATTGTTTTTACACAACCTTAAAACATCTTCAAATAATTGGACCATTTACGATATGTGCCGTCACATGTTCTTAGATGTATAAACAACATGTTCTTAGATGTATAAACAACATGTTCTTAGATGTATAAACAACATGTTCTTAGATGTATAAACACTCATAAAATGATAAAATTGATTCATTTGAAGAACGGAACATAACGTTTCCCTAACCTGTAACTCCCAGAATTGACAAGCGTGTGACTTCTCTCTATTATATTAATACATTGTACAGAAATCAGGTAATGAGAATACACGAACTTATCAGCTTCAAAAAAAAATAATTTTATTTACACTGAATTGTATCGGCTTATAAATAAGAAAATGCATTGAAGCCAAAAGGGAGTACTCAGCATCGGATCATGGGATTTAAACAGTCAAAAACCGACAATTTTCCAATCTTGCTAGTGGTGTAGTAATGTGCCTGGAAAAATTACGCGCTTCTGATTGGCCGAAAACGAGTGCATTCTCATGTACACGAGTGAAAAGTTATAATACGAATACAAACTACAAATAACGTGCGCGCTTTAAAAATTTCCTCAGTCTTGACTTTTTGTGATGATTTTTCCATGTACATTATTAACAAGTAATGGCACGAGTTTTCTTGCAATTTTGTGTAATAAGGACTTGGAAAATTTTTCAAAGGCTACAATTGCACTTGCCCTGCGGGCTCGTACAATTTTTGTTGTCTTGAAAAAATTTACTCGTGCTTATTAGCACCAAATTGCACTCGAAATCTTGCTTTTACCTACACGAAGTATTCATCAAGGCCGAAGGAGAGTAGATGGTAAAAAAGTGAAACCAGTGTCATCTTTGTCAAGGCGTAAAACCTTGTTGGTTTTTCTTATAATAATGCTGTGAGCGTCTAAGATAGAATAATAATGACGAAATAAAATAATGTATTCCGTGCCCCCTTCTCTTCCCCCCCCACCCCCCCATTCCAAAAAAAAACGATGGGATTAAGATCATCTTAGAGAGATTAAAACTAGACCAAAAATTTAACGCATATGGAGGTTCACGCAGGGTACAAAGCAAAACGCAACAAAAGCTAATCCGGGGGAAAATCTGCAAAACAGACAAAAAAAGACAACAAACAACTAAGCGAAAGACAAATGTTAACCAATAATAAGCAAAAAACAAGGAAAAAAAAATAAGAACAAAATAACAAAACTACCCATGAAGTATCTCACTAATTGGTTTGTTCATAAATCAAAGCAAATTTCGAAAATGTTTGCATTGATCTTAGCCTCGGTAGAACCATGGTAGCCCTGTGACTAAAATTCGGTGGCTTAGATTTGAGGGTTTTTTCGAGGACTTTTAGGGGGACGCGGGTCAATACAAACATGGCAGGATATAGCTCGTATTCGCCGACAAGTTTTTATTTTTTTTTCTTTAGTTCTGTTGTTTATGTTTGGTTGTCTCTTTGTTGGTTTTCTTAGGTGTATTATTACTGAAAAGAAAGTGAAAATAATTAAAGCACCGGTAGCGGACAGATTTAGGCACAAGCCCGTAAGTGCGTGACTAACTTGAATAGTGCGCTACTTTGCATATGCTATTATTGCGTTACTTTCTCCCAGTTCTGACCAGAACTATAGCGGGCTCAGGGAATGGTCACTGCTTGCATGAACGAAAATTCTCTGTAATTAATTTCTTTTAATAAGTCTAGGTTCGATTGACTTTCGAAGCAAAACTTTGGTAAAAACACCTGAAGATCTTGACTTGAGCACCCTCAAAATGCAGCTTTGTGTATTTAGGTGGAGGTGTAGGTTTTTGTTTTCTTGACATGGAAGGGTTTAGTGTCTTCGATCATCCTGACCGGATTTGATCTTACGTATCGTTGTACTGGCAAGGAAATGTCATACCAGCACACTCATTGGAGAGATGTAGAGGTAGTATGTACTTATTACAGACTGAGTTTGATCGGGCCGGACGGCAAAATATTTGGCTCGAGGTCGACATACGGATCTCGCTTAGCTCGTTTCGTATGCTATGACCTTACGCCAAATATTCTCCCATCCGATCCGATCAAACTCAGTCATTAAGCACTTTATAATATGACACATCGATACGTGTTGAAAATTTAAGCAATTTTGTTTCAACCTAATAGGCGCACGCAGGACAACCAGAAAAAAAGATTCTACGATACGCGAGGCCATACTGGTCTTATGAATTTCCTTAATTAAGTTTCTTTTGTTACGGTATTTTTTCAGGTCATAAAAGTCGTTATTAGCTATGTGATAATGCAGTTCATTCATCATCCCCGCTGAATTGCATTTTTTTTTTCGGTTTGAGAAATGAAACTGATGGAGGAAAAAATCATGATGATAAAAATAATTTTTATTGACCCCTTAAACATCCACATGTTCAGAATTTTCAACTTGAAAGAAGGTAATTATGTCGTAATTTTGATGATTATCATACGCTATTTAGCATTTTGAAGTTCAGAGTATGATTAGAGGGTGTAGTATGTTTCAGGAAAATTATTTAATGCTGATTGGCTGAGACAGACAACATTTTTCCAATCCCAGGGGCACTTGAATTGATCATTGTAAGCTGAGTGTGTGTCATCAGCACTGAAACGGTTTTGCTCTTGAAATGAGTTTCTGAGAAAGTTCAGATATAATTAGATTCCATGACTTAACCCTTTAACTCCCAGAAGTCACTGAGAGGTAACTTCTCCATGTAATATCCACACACTATCTAGCAAACAGGTAATGAGAATACTAAAACTTATCATGTAGAAGTTCTTATTCTTGATCTAACAACAAATGCTCTTGACTAATTTAAAAGGAAATGTGTAACAGCTGGAGGGGAGAATTGACAATCAGATCTTGGGAGTTAAAGGGTTAAATGCAGAAGGGAGTGTGAAGGAGGACATAGGACAGGATCCCTGAAGAATAGTATAAGGAGACTTGGGGTGTGGGGATCAAACTCCTTCCCAGGGTTTCTCTTCTTTTCTTTTCTCTGTGGTTGGTCAGGAGAGGGTTATCAGTGAGATAGGAGAGGTCCTATTAAAATGTTAAGTAATACGATCAAGAATGAGCTACCTGAGCAGAGGACCTTTCTGAAAGTGCATTGATGTTTAACCTGTATGTTTTGTAGGCATGGAGTAAGGAAGGTCTTCCATTGTCGACAACAAGCAATGAAGCTGCCAAAATGTTTGATGCTTCCCTCACTCAGGTAAAGGTTCATATTCAGGCAGCTATGTTGTGATGTTCTGTGTCTTTTGTTGCAGTAGACCTTGTTACCCCCCCAGATACACTTGTACTAAAGATTATCCTTGACTGAGATGATATCCTAGCTAAATACTTTGTGTAGTTAGAGACAGTGTCAAATTACCTGTAGTAAACAAATATACCAGGTTTTTATGTAGATGCACCAAAGGTTCACTTTGTTACATTTTACATTCATTTGGATTTCCAGACTGTTATTTATAAATGACTGTAAATATATACATAAAAATCATACATGTGAACAGTGGTTAATGAGTCAAATATCGAAGCAATATTTGCAGGTATGAACACTACTTAAGTAGTGAAAACAAGGTCTGAAAAAAAAAATTCAGGCCTGAATGGGATATTATTTATTATTTTATTATTTTTTGTTATTTACTGTTATTTATGTTTGTTCATGTTTGGTATAATGTTTGGTTTTAAGGTTGTTGCTCACCTTGAAGATTACAGTGTTGGTGGTTTGCAGAATTCAATAACCAGGATGTTGCAAGCAGATCCTGATTTTGGTGAATTCATTTTAAGCAAATTTTTTATAATTATTCCAAATTGTCGTTTAGTTCAGTGTTTGAGACTTACTTAATTTCAATACTTCAGAGACCTTCCACACACAATGAAAACTGAAAAGTTAGCTAGATCACATTTAGCCAACCACTTAAACACACATAATGATATTCCCAACCATGATATTCAAAAGGGCTGCATCTTTTGGTTCTAATTACTTGGCACGTTTTGCAATTACTTTATATTGTTCTATTTTCAGTTAGTTAATAGGAATTATGAAAACTTTTTTTTAATCTTATGGGTTAAATTACAGTGATAAATGAGAGGCAGTTATCATTCTCTATAGCAATGCACAATTTTTTTCACTGTAAATGATTTATGGAATTCTTGTTATTGAGTTTGTTATTGAGATCCCATATTGATCTACATTCTTCGTTTTGATCCATCTCGTACAGTTATGGGTCATGTCTTGGCATCCACTTGTCTGTTTGATATAAAGCATTCTGATGCTGCTCCATTACGAGCTCCAAAAACTGACCTTACCCACAGAGAATTACTTCATCTCAGCGCTGCAAAGGAGCTGGAAGCTGGGTAAGATACAATTGTCTAAGTATTTATGGCATGAAACCAAGGTAGTCTAAGCTAGGTAAAGGATTACAACGATGGGAGAGCGGGGAACGAAAAGCGAGCTCATCATTCATAAGTCGGACCAAAAAAGCTGCGACAATCAAAGTAACAAACTCACAAGCATGCTAAAATTTTTTTTCTTCAAAACTAATCCTGGAGGTTAGGTAATAAGGTGATATAACGGCTTATTCTAATAAGGTTCCTCGAATTTGCGAGTCTAGGTGGGCAGTGAAGTTATGAAAATAATATCATGTGTGTCAGTGTACCAAATTGACACATAGTTCCCATCATGCAAAGTATCCAACCACTCCTTTCTGTTCATGACGCCATTAATTGCTGTTGTAGAAATGTACCTAAAGCACAAGACATTTGGGATGACATAGTGATGGCGTACCCTACTGACATATTAGCATTGAAGATGCTCTCTGACTACAGTACGTTTTATGGTCCTAAGGAGAGGGTCAGGGACAGTGTGGCAAGGGTTTTTCCACATTGGAAGCAAGACGCACCGTTATATGGGTACAGTAATGGCAATTTCTGTGGTAGTGGTGACATTTTCAAGTTTTCAAAATGATTAATATCCATCATCAAATTTACCATGTCACTTTATCAATTTGCCTTGCGTGTGCCGTTAATCAGTTTTGTTTGAAATTTAATGGTCTGGTGGATTAAAACAAAAATGTTCAGTTGGACCATGGTTAAGGCGTATTGAGACTTTGAAATTATATGCATGGTGGTGTGCAATGTCGTTAAATGACTTGAGAGAGCCGCGGATGAACGGAGGCGCCTCCACCAATTTTTTTCGGTTTTATAGATAACCACATTACACACGTTTGGCACGTTTGGCCACCCTGTTGAAAAATGTGCAAGATGTTGGATGGTGTTGGATCAAGCTTTTGCAATGTAACAACATTTTCGATGTTGCAAGATGTTGCACGCGTTTGGCCAGCTTCTTCACAACATCCCTCAACGCGATCTAGCAATGTTGTAAGATGTTGCGTTGAAATGTTGCGTACGTTTGGCTTGGCCTTTATGGAAGTTGTAGCTCCGTCAGCGCGCTTGTTGATATGGAGCTCCGCTACAACAAATGACACTGTTGATTGTACCTACGTTATCTACTCACACATTAAAAATAACTGAAGTTACTTAGTAAGTTGCAGGCAGTTTATACAGAAAAACCATTTACACATGCATCAACTGCAGGTATCTTTTTGGCTTGTACGCCTTTGGTTTAGAAGAAACAAACTTCTACAGAGAAGCAGAGAAACAAGCTCGTAAGGTATGTTCCAAACGAGAGCAAAAACGGAGGGTGTGGGGATGTTGTATCAATATTTAGAATGGTAAGCTCGCTAATCTCGCGTGCTTGTTTGTTCCGCGACGTTTGAATTCCAGTCGACTTACGTATATAAAGTGCCAAATTTTAATGAAGCTTAATAGGTTAAACTAGCAAAAAAAAAAAAGCTTTAAAGGAAAACTACAAAAACAAAGAAATAAAATACAGGAGAAGTACAACAAAGCCGACAAAACAAAAAATAAAACAAAGCAAAAAACAAACAAAAAAGAGATAAGTTGATTTTAAGAACTGCGAGTTGATAATGACATTGGCCACCGTAAAGAGATTTTAAAAACCTGACGTCTCGAGCGTTAACCCTTGTTAGAGTGGAAACAAGAGAGAGAAACGAAATAAAAAAATGCGCTTAAAGATAACGATACGAAAACAAAGTATTAGCAATTGAAACAAAGAGCCAACAGAGAAACAGAGGGACAAACAACAACCACAATTACAACTTCTACAACTCCAAAAAAAGAGGGAACGGACTTTTCCCAAATAATGTCATAACCTTTTTAAGACCACACATGAATGTTGTTTTCCAGTTTCTGTTACTGTTTTGAATGAGGGTCTATTACAATAATATGCAATATCTGAATATTAGTGGATTTCCTTTAAATGTTAGGGATTGGAACTAGTTCCAAAAGATACAGGAGCAACACACGCCTTGGCTCATGTTATGGAGATGGAAGGCCGTCAGGATGAAGGGATTAAATTTATGAGTGAAACCATAGAGAACTGGAAGGTATGTGAAATGCGTTTTTATGAGATTGCTCCTTTTTAAGTTGTCAAGCTCCATTTTTTAAGTCGTCAACTCAATGTCTGTTCTTTGCAACAAATCGTTTCATGTGTACTGCCTCCATTACAAGCCACTGCGATTCGTCACGGAGACAGGTCTTGGCGACAGTTTTGCTGCTTGTGACATGAGCAGAGGAATATTTTTATGTGAAATTCTTGTCTCTACGACAAAATTTTGTCGAGGTCTACGAGTTTAAACCAGTTGAATTTGAGCGACTGATCACAGTAACAAAGTTGCATCGGAAATGCAAAGATATTCCACTACCCTTTAGTGCTGACTGATCAAGAGTGGAACACGTATGTTTAGTGCCTTGAGATAAAAACGACGGAAATTGTCGAGGGCCGGGAACAAGTCATTAAGGCATTTTTTGTGTTTCATTTTATTATTTTTATAACAATTATTATTATTATTGTTATAATTAGTATTAATGTTATTATTGTTATACATACTTTACATTTATCTTTTTTTAAGAAACATTTGTCTCTGCTCCATTTTCATACAAATTCTGTGTGACATTTGTGTCCCAGCGACCAGTTTTCAAGTGTATCTCAACCTTTCAGACCTGCGAGTCAATATTCAGTTCACTAAGACAAACTTGTCTTTCTTTTCTGCCAGCCATGTGAATCATTAACTTGCCACAATTTCTGGCACTGGGCTTTGTATCATATTGAAAAGGTATGCTATCAGTTAACATTCGCTTGCGACAACAGGTAAAGATAATTTCCCAAATTTAACTTACGACTTTTCAAAAGTGAAATAAGAATTTTTTCTCGATGAAATGAAATATTATCCTGTTAAACTCTGATAGAAACAAGTTGCTAATCTCGATATAATTAATCAAAGCCATTGTAAAAAATATGTGAACAGTGACGTGTTCGCTGCGTAGCTTTACGGAATCGATGCCAACTCGATCACATTTTGCTCCCACCATTCAACTGGAAACGCAAGAATAATGATATTTGGGCACATGGGCGACCTAAACCATTGTGCGACGTACCCAACATCCGGCACCCTTTTTATCACCTGTGTTAAAATAAAGACAAATGCACCAAAACTTTACACCAAAACTTAAAAAAAGTGGCCGGTTACAAAAAAAGGGGGTTGGTGCCATCTAATGTGGTTTCGTTGGCACTTCTGTTAGTCCGCCAACATTATTGATATGTTTTTGTTTTTATGTTGTATATTGAACTGTTTAATTCCACTCCCCCCCCCTTTTTTTTCCTATTGAATACAGGGAGAGTACGAAGCAGCCCTGGATATCTACGACTCTGAGGTAAATATGTACGTGGATTAATCCTTACACCCTAACATGAGTATAAATACAATGTATTCTCGATATATAGTTCTCTATACAATTCCTGATGTGCTGACTCAGAGAATCTGTTCAACGATCAGAACTTCTTTCGCTGGTGATCATTTCCTTTATTCTCTTGACCTTTAGGTTTGATTCAGGGGTGATATTGTTGGGAGAAATTAAATGCTCATCTCCTCCAGGAGTTATGAGGGTCAAGCTTTGTTCTCCGTTAGGCGCGTAGTCGTATTTCGTTTTCTTTATGTTTTACAATTGGTAAATCTGCTTTGGAAGCTTGAAGTACTTTCATTTCCCTATTCGCAGATGTTACCAAGATTTAAGGCTAGCAACGTTTTCCCATTGACGGATGGATCATCTTTGTTGTATAGAGTGCAACTCGAAGGTTAGAAAATTTTAGTTGAAGCTGACAGAATCCCTGCTTGTTGAATTATGTATGTCTATTATTACCACTTGTCAATACCTCATATAGTCGTGTGCCATTACCTTTTCGACCTTTCTCCTCTGTAGGGTATAGAAATGTGTCAGTTAGGGGAATGAAAATCTCTTTCATGATTCTAGCTTCTATTTCAATAGTTAGACGCGTGGCCAATAACTGCAGGTGTCTTTTAACGTAAGATGCTCTTAATCATATAACTTTTTGGGTATCCATGTCTTGGTTGTGGTTGTACTGTTTGTTGTTAGGAATAGTATTGTTTAAGCATTATAAGAAAGTTTTATTGCACGAATTTTTGTCACTTTTCAAAGGGATGAGAGTATTACTTTTGAATAAGATCATCACTAGGCGCTGCAAGCACACTGTGACAGAAACCAAATAGCTAATGGGTTTGTTGGATGACTTAAGTTACGAGACGGTGCAAGGCACTATTTCTGAACATGATTTATGGGAACAAAGAAGACAACAAACTTAATGAACAATAAATAAACAATAGGACGATAAGTGTTGTTTTTGCAGGAGTCGATGTTGGTGACAGATGGCAACAGCTCTGTCAGTTTTGGGAGAGCCACGCAGATGAGCATTTTCTGGTAGGTGGCGTGGATGAAAGAGCCAACTTTTTCATGTGGTGGCTACCGAAAGTAACACAATTATTTTTATGGTTTCTGCAGGCATTTAATGACAGCCACATGCTTATGACCACGCTGGGTGCAAAGAATGAGGCTTTGACGATGAAACTGTTGGATTCCTTGAGAAAATATGTAAGGTGGGGGTTCTGTTTTCATTGATGGCCAAAGGGATTTTGAAAGCTGTTTGCCGCGATTAGAAACTTATCACCTCGTATTCTAGTCTTACTTAAGCTGTCTAGGACAAACAGTCTTCTCTAGTGTTCGAACAGTGATTTTAAAATATTTGGAACAGAAGCCTTGATTACCCTGGCACTCCTCAGAAGGCCTGAATTGAATTTCGGGCTTTGTTAAAAATTGGAAAAGTTCAACAGAGTGTCCACTGATGACCCGCCCAAAAGCAAGCAAAGTCAGAGACAAGTTCTACAATCGTTATACGACGTTTCTTGGTGTTGTGAACGGTTCTATCGCCAAATGACTTTCAAAAGCTTAGAGTTTCAAAATAAAATACTCCCTTGTGTCTTTTTTTTTTTTTGGGTAAGTAAAGAAATGATTCGCGTAAGTCAGCTGTGATTAAGGAAACTGCGGAAAAGGGTCAAAAAAAAAAAAAAAACAGGTTTTGAAGGATTCGAACCCAGGCCTCCAAAACACTGCCAACTGAGCTACCGAGCCACATTTTGAGAAATGAAATATTTACTGACCATCTAATCATATCTTTATCTGTATGTCATCTGCCGGTCAAAGTATGGCTCATTCCATTTTATTGCGATCAGATAGCGTAGACCTCCATAGGTGTGCCTGGCTTGCAATATGTAGCTCGTCGAAGCCTGAGTTGTTTCAGGCATCTTTTTCTGCAATTTCTTCGTAGCTCACCTATATTAGCGAATCATCTATCATTTGTCTTTCATGCACTGGTCCAAATTTCATGATTTACTGGTAGAGACAACAACACCACAACACAAGAAGAGCTTTCCAACACCAATTGGTTTGTAAATACCTTTGGCTTTGATTAGACGTTGCCCAGCCTAACAGAACTATATTTCATATTTTCACTTCAGGAATGGCTCAGGCCCCAACTGTGAAATATCACGTGAAGTTGGTCTCCCAATCTGCGAGGCATTTGTGGAAGCTGATAAAGTGAGTTTACAATTGTTAGTTTTCAGGGTGGGTGAAAACTGTGTTTTGATTGAAATCAAGTGCAAACGAGTTTTTTTTCCTTTCTTTCCTCAGGGAAACTTCGACAAGGCTGTGACGATTTTGAAACCTCTTCGTTATAAAGTAGATCTTGTGGGTTCAAGTAGAGCTCAGGTGAAAATTACAAATCTCTCTTTGCTCAGTGCGTAGATCAGTAACCCCTAGGAGAAATAAGCACCTGATTTCTCCCACCAGTAACCACTCTGAATAAAACATCAAGGTCATGAGAATAAAGGAAACGACCGCGAACGCACTAAGCTCTTGATTGTAAGACAATTATTTTTTCTTAGAAGTACCATAGGAAATATATAGAGAACAGTATGGTGAACTTCCATACTGATGTCAGGGTGTAAGGGATTAAAGTGAATCTCGACAACTCGTTTTGTTTCTGTGGTAGTTTAAGGAGGCTCGAAATATCTTATCGCCGAAACTTTTTAAATTTAGTTCTCTTTGTTATCGTGATGAGGAAGCATGAACAGACCCAGTTCACGGATTTGTTTAACAATTTACAAAAGTATCTCGTAAAGAGCTCATATGATGGACCACACTCGATAGGCTTGGACACCAGCCAAAGAAGGGTCGAATACATAAAATCTTTCTCTGCATGGGTCTCTTTTGGAGACTTTTTTTTATTGTTGTGCATTGAGACTTGATGTGGAAAATTACTCACGCTCCTGTCCTTGCCTTTGTTATAGCGAGATGTGTACGAGTTGTTCTTGATAAATGCGTCCATGCACTCGCAGCGTAGAGAGGATCACCAATTTGCCAGGTATTCATTGAACTTATCCAAATACTTATCGACCACTTCATGAGCAAGAAGAGACATGTTGTCGTTATGTGTATCAAAACAAGAGACACTATTTCACCACATCTCCAAGACGATGAACAGATTCCAAATACTTATTTCAAATTTCCAGGCATGTCTTTCGTCTGTGTTTTTTAAGATTGGTGCCAGGAAGGATCCAATCCCCGAACAACTGTAACTACTTACACAACTACTTGATACCTTATTTAAGACGCTCCTTATTGTAAAACAAATTCTCCTGGACATTACCATAGGAAATGTAAAGAGAGCAGTGTGGAGAATATACCCACTGATGTTAGAGTGAATTGAATTAGTTATTGTTATAATAAATAGCTTTCCGATGAAGTGTCTAAAACCAAAACCAAATCAAAACCAACCATAGCAAGGAAAATATCACGACCAGCCTGATGGAACAAACATATCAATCAGTTTGCAGGTGGAATTCACTTAATCTTTATCTACGATTCGCTGTTCGCTGTTATAGTTCTGTCAATGTTGACTGGCATGTCCCACTGATATGATGGTGGTGTTGCTGTCTATATTGTGCATCACAGTCTCTGGCTCATGTTGGTACCATTTGTCTGTAATCTCGATATCATGATCTTTACAGATGTTCCAATGGAGATATGCTGCAGCATTATTGTGCCTGGAGATGTACTCTTCTTTTTATTAATATTAATATTATTATTATTATTATTATTATTATTACCATTTTTATTATTATTATCATTTTTATCAATATTACTATTACCATCATTACTATTTTTTATTTTCTACTTTTTGTTTGTTTTTTCCATTACTTTTTTATGGCTTTACAGATGCCTAATCGCTGAAAGGAAAGCAAAAAAGAACAAAGCTCCGTTGACGGACAGACTCATGGCACAAGCTCTTGCTCTTCAAATGGAATAGAATGCAAATGGTTGTGTATGAAAATATGAATTTTAAGCTCACCTCGCCAATACTTCTGTTAGCCAGAACACAACAGAAAGAACCTTTTAATGAATTAATTTTTGACGCCAACACCTGGCAGCTTCTTGCAGCCGGGCTATTCTATTTGGTTTTCTCGGCAAGCTATGACCTACACGCTTTTCCTTCACGGAGAGTTTACTGAAAAGGAGAACCGATTTTCCTATGGATATATTGGCTTGGGATCAGGTCGTGAATATAAACTTGAGAGTACCTCAAGGTGTTTTACCACATCCTCGTTCAACAGTGCCAAGACTAAACGCATTCTGTAAATGTTTGCTCGAAAAAGTTAGTTCGAATAATTAGTGTTGGTAATTGCATGGGGCAGAATAAAATTAAAGATTGATACCAAGCGTGTTTTAAGAAGTTGCAGAAATTTCCTGTGACGTGGGCAATTGTGATATTATTGCGTGATTTTACAAGGGAACTTGCGATCACTAGTTTATGATATAATGGGCAAAATTTTATGGCAATAATAGTTCAAAAACCGCACGCTGTTGTCTGAGTCTATAGGAAGCCATTTCAGTGTTTGGATAGCATCAAGGAACTATAGAACGCGCAAATTAGCTAGAAAAAAATCTATATGTATCACTTAAACTACGGTGTTATACAAGGATTTCCAGCGGTGAGAAAAGCCGTAACAACACACGTGAAAAAATTTGAGATTTTTACACTTGTGTTTGATATCGCCAATCAGGTGTTGACACGTCACTCTCCTTTTGCGCCACTCGGTCAGGGTGATGAATGAACAGCAAATCCTCACCATTCTCAATCCAAAGTCGTTTGCCGGAATTTTCTCGGATTATGGCCGCTATAGCTTACAGACAGTGACCTTTCTACAGGGGAAAAAACCAAAATACGAACATAAAAACCGAAAGTTACGTATTTAGTGGTTTTGGTCATGGCATTTCTCGCCGCTGAGAACGAAAATCGAGTGCTGGAAGATTTGCTACAGGCCGACTTTGGCTGTGTACCCAAAAGATTTCTTCTATCGATAAGGGCAAAGTCAATAACTGAGAATTTTGTATATTGAAAATTACGCCCATTTTGTTTTTGTAGTGATCCAACGCATTTTTTCATTTTGAGCCTTAGCGTCGACGCACTTTATAAAGCTGGCAACGGGAAACCCGAACGATGTATTTCTATCTAAAATGCATCTTTCCGTGGGTTATTTACCTGAAGAAGAGTCGTGAGGAGATAAGAAGTATGTATCCTCGACGTGGATTTTGGACCACTCGATTTAGCACGAGAAATATACAATCCGACTTGGACGGAAGTGACGATACCCAAGGCAATAGGGCCGAAATTATATGTGGTCTTGACTGCGTAGACGCTGGAGAAGACGCGAGCCCTTTCCACGTGCAAGACAGAGTGCGCAGATGAATGTTAATATTAAGATTGTTTGAAACCCAAATGATTTTTCCTTCGTTAAAAGGCGAGTTCAATTGATGGACGCCGAGCTCTTCGATCAGTTTCTTGCAACTGAAGAACGATTAGGATTCTCGCCTCAGGTTGGTTTTCAACTCAAGAAGTTCAAAAGAGAGCTGCATATATTGTTGTAATTCTAGAAATATTGACTCGAACTTAGAAGGACTTGAACTTGAAGAGCGTATAAAGTCATTTACTATTGTTCAACCGGAACTCCCCGATTTGTGGATCTATCTTTTTTTTTTTTTGTTATTTTTTCGCGGACAAAAACGGAAAGATTGAATGAGCATGACAATAGCTTAAAAGACGCGTTCTAAGCTATTCGCTCCGCTGAGTAAGAAATATTCAAACGGGATTAAGCTCGATTCTTATTGAATTATGAAACATAAACCATGCTATTTTCCCTTCTACTATAGAGGTCGTATCAAATGAGTTCAAGTCGCGGCTCTGTATCCGATGAATAGTTGCACATCGGGGCAAAGCAGTAAACCATTTAAGCGCGTAAAGTTTTTAAAGCTTTTTAGAGAAGGCGATCACTTTGAAGAAGTAATTGACCCTTTTATCCTCTATTAGCCTTGGAAACTTCCTTTGTTGCAAAACACAATTAATAAAGTCTTTTTGACCTCAACACAATGGCTGCGTGACCCACGCGCAAGAGATAATCCGTGTTGTTAAGAGCTGGTTTTTTTAGCGCCATGGTAACGTGACTGGAACGAGTATGTTCAGACTAGTGCCCGTTCTTAAGAACCGAGCACAGGTACCTAATCTGAACTGGGCCCAAATTGGCAAAAGTTCATTAGAAATCCAATACTTTAAGCAACCAATATACATAGTCACTAATTCGTCACCTGAGGTTTAGAATTTCAGGTGTTCGGTCGACGAATGATTTGAGCAAACAGAGGGAGAAGTGTAAGGTATGCATAAATAGTTCTTAAATTGACTGTCCGTGACTGTAATTTGGTAATCACTGCCTTACTTCGATGAAAATTGAAAATTGAAGACAGTTATTTTACCAATCAACGTAGGTTTCAAAGGTCATAAATAGTAAAGGGCTGGATCAATTTTGCGAAGCATCCGCGGGAAGATACTTTTTCCGGCCACAATTTGGTTAGGGGGCTTCTTTCATGACAAACGTGAGCAAGTGATTCTTTACGTCGTCAAAAGTAGTTCTAGATTGAAGATCGGTTCACAATGACTCACGGAGAACTCTCAGGTACCTATGCTTTCTTACATTCAGTGTATAACTTAACTGCTTAGTTTGAAGCTGAGGCTTTAAGACCGGTTTCATAGAGTTAACATAAGTTTCATTAAGAGATTAATGGCCTCATTATTTTCGCTTGGTTTCATCGATCACGAAAATCACAATAGAACATCACTATTCTAAATCAGCGATAAAAAGAGATCTATTATGATGACAGTGTCGTAATTATGACGTCTTTGCTTCAACAAAGTATCGAGTACTTACTTTATTTAGCGTACAATGCAATATAGAGCGTTTGTCAAGGAAGGTGCCAGAATCACGCATTACTTGCCTTTGTTCATGCTTTCTTGTTTTGCTTAGTTTAGCGTCATTCAGTCTTATATTGTGTGCTCCTTTTGTTGCTTTTTTATATTAGGTTTTATTGTGAATTTTGTGTATCTTGGCCTGGTTTGTTATTTTTTTGGTAGTTCAGCGCAGTTCTGCGTCTGTTTGATTCTTGGGTAGATTCAATTGGATCAATTCGTTTGCTCTGGTAGTTGAAATAAATAAGCCGCATAAAGACACCACAGTCAGCTGATAGAGCTTTTGTTTACATTCAGAGTGCATTTTCACACTCCCTTTCCTTTTTCAACTATTTTTCTTTCTGATAGAACAGCGCCATCCCAGCTCCTCTCTATGGCAAAATTTGGAGTTTCATTTTCTGGCGGCGGTACTCGGTCAGCGGCGTTCTGCTCAGGGGTATTACGCAGATTGCTACAGAAGGAAGTGCAAATAGATTACCTGAGCTGTGTATGAGGGGGTGGTTGCTCTGGCTCCGCCTACGTGGACTGGAAATACAGACATGGAAAGAAGGACAACAAGAAGTGGCATCAGGAGTATTTTAACTATTTGAGAGAAAATGCCGTCTTGGTGTGCAACTTTCAAAAGCCATGCCGTGGATTTGCGGAGTTTGTGGTCATTTGTGCCATGATATTATTTGTATCTGTCATAGCTCCTTTCATTCTTTGGGGTTCATACACCTATCCGTTGGCCTTCGTCATCGATTATGTGTTTGGTGATGTTCTCAGGGGCGACATACGTTCGTGTCAGGAAGTTGCAAGCGAAAGCCCGAACATAACATTCGAAGACTGCGAAGAGAGCCGTCAAACGCCATACATCATGAATCGCCGTTTTGCTCTATTTGCCGCGCCCCTTGTCTTTGCTTTCGCATGCTTCGTCCTGAAGGGTTATGTCCGTAAAGGAAAACGGCTTCTCCATTGGCTTTTGCTTTTAAGTGCATCGCTCTTTGGAGTCTTATTTTTTCCATGGTTTTTGTATTTCTCTCTTCGTTTCCTACCAGACTGGATGAAAATAGTTCTTGTTCTACCGATTCTCTTTATTTGGATTTCATTCCCTCTTGCGCGCAGAAATGCTACCCTGATGATTGTTATTTATCTGTACTCGTTCACAACTCACAGCAGAATATATCGCCTGAGTGTCTTTGGAGTCATCTACACTAAGAACACCTTCAATTATCTACTAGGTGTATCAGTCATATTACTGTGGATTTGTCCTCTGATTGAAGCCATTCAACGAAGTCTTCCCCACATTTGTGTCAGGTAAAAATGAACATAAAGCTCAAAGAGAGTTTAGAACTTGGAGTATATTTTTCTCCCTAATGATCCAATAGGACTTTTGATCAATTTTGTAACTATTTATTTTATTCATTAATTTACTTTTAGTTATTCCATTGTTTTATTCCATACGTTTTTGAACAATTGCAATTAGTATATACCACACGGGTTAATAGCGCTATTCGCGCGCGCTCATTGGCTAATTCGGAAGTGAATTCACCTCCACTTCGGTAAATAATTTTTTAGTGGCTGGGAGGAGTGGATGGTAACAGGAATTAAGAACAGTACTGTAGTAGTAGTGATCTTAATTGAGGATACTAAACTTCACAAGAGACGCATTACAGATGGGACCTCAATTACAGATATTAATCAAAGGAAAGTAACCGTAAAGAGCTTAAAAATACAAACAAATACACAGACACAAAAAATGTAGAAACATCCGAGAAAAGTCATGAATAACTACAGTCGGACCGCCCTTTATGACCACCTCTCGTTAGCGATCACTTCTTCAAAATACCAAAAGTTTCCAATGAAAATCACTTTAAGAGGAACCTCTCGTAAGCGACCTCTTCTCATAGACGATGCTTGTTTATAATTTTCAAAGGTTTTTAACGTCCCGTATGCGACGGCTTTATAGACAATCGGCTTTATCTCTCACGAGCGAAAACTGAAAATTGTTTCAACAGACGTCGCAAAAATGGAGCTACCAGAAGTGCTTCCCCAAATACAAAAAAGTCACCCGTAATATGAACCCCCCCGTGGACTGACCTCTGGTATAAACGACCACCTCCCGTAAGCAACCACCTGCACTTGACATTTCGGGTGGTCGCTTACGGGAGGTTCGACTGTAAATAACTTAAGACAGGCCAAGGTTAAATGCACTTGGTGACTCTGTTTCCTCTTTGAAATACTTAGAAGAGAGGAGCAGGTTGATATGGGGGAAGTCACCTTTGAAAAAGAGTTCAAAAAAAGGCGTGTAGAGTAGATGGAGGATTTTGCAAATTGAGTGTACCGCAGTTGTTTCGTGAATAACCTCGATGTTTTTTCTTTTCTTTTCTTTTCTTTTTTTTTTGTCTTGATACATTTTTTTTCAAGATGGATTATCCAAAAGGGATTCTACTATCCTCAGACCGTTGGTGAATATGGTTGCAGTGGAATCTCTTGGCGTGACCTCATCCTTTTTTGGCCGGCTTCCAAGAATTCCAGAGTCCAGCACGTAACCTCTAAGCAAGCGTTGACCTTAGATGATGTGGATGACCTCTCACCTATCTACATCGCTTGCACTACCGTCAACGGATGGCGACGCACTTCCTCCCCCGGCGAACCTCATTATGAAGTCCTTACCATGTCCCCACACGGTATCGAACGGCTCGATCGCTGTTCTGACGAGCAAGAGCTTCACGGCAAGCTATTAGCCGAAGATGTATACCTGTCTGATGCTGCGGCAACGTCGAACGCTGCGGTCAGCTATGATATGGGAGTACAGCAATGTGATGAGGCACCCTCTCGGGATTTAAAGGTCATGTTGGGACTCTCCGCCGGAGCGTATATTGTGGCTGATCAGAGGCATGAGACCAAACGTCATTTCTGCGTTCAGGTGATGGATAAGGAAATACATTTACATTGCAGCGGATAATCCCTCACGAAAAAAAATTATTGAGGGAACATTTCATGAAAAGTGATTGATTGTTTGCTTGATTGATGTAGCTAAGTTTTATGACATGCTAACTTACTCAGCCTACGTGTAGCCGTACCCTCCCCCACAAAGTGAAACGAGGGCGAGCTTCCGTCTCACCTTAGCGGAGAAGGGTAGGGCTACACGTAGGCTAAATTACGCACGTATTTGATTGGATTTCACTAGTGATTTATTTGAGGAAAGGCGCATAGAAAACGTCTCCATGAACAACATTTCGTTTTTTTTTTCAAAGTTTTATAAAATCAATCCTATGTTGCCATAGTTCTGTACAGTAATAGGTCACAGAAGATGCCAAAGGTGATAACAACATAGGCTGCACTTCGTGTTCCACTTTGTTTTTGTTCTTACCACACTTTGACGTCATCTGTGATCAATTTCAGGACAGACACACACACAGCAACATGCAGTCTATTCGTTATATGATAGAGAATCCCATGATAACAGTTGACAGTCTGTATCGTTATTGCTTCTCCTAGCCTTAACCAAGTTTGTAATTACAATACCGGCAGCATGCCGCGTAAAGTGAAATCATAATTCAACCATCCATTTGTTTTTTCGCTCGCTTTACATACATTAATCAAGCATTAGACAGCACTTTCTATTGATTTACAGGCGGGATAACCTACGTGGGATGTTGGCGGAACGCGTGAAGCATCTCGCGTGGGTTATTGCACCGATAAACCAGTAAGAAGTGCGGTCTAATGTTTCTAGGAAATATGTACTAAATATTTTTCAAATTTTTATGACTTTTTCGGTGCAATACAGATAGATTATTGACCAATCAGGTCGCTCGTATTATCTCGGTTATTTCATAATCTCTACTCTCACATATTTCATTCCAGTATCTTCCTCTTCTGATTGAGTTAATCCGATTGGTTCCTTTGGCTCTCATTCTCTTCCTGTACGCCAGGACTAATAATGAAATCATCTTGGTTGCTGGGATGTTGATTCATCTTGGTATCTGCCTAATATTTTCCTTATTTGCGCTGGTACCAACTGGAGGAAAATATATCGGGAGACTGGAACGACTTGCCAGGTAACCGCTTGCTTAACCGTTTAACTCCTTAGAGTGATTGGCATCTAATTTCTCTCTACATTATCTCCACTGAATTAAACACTGAGGTCGCGAGAATAAAGGAAATGATCGCCATTTAGAGAAGATCTTGATAGGGGATCAAATTCTCCATGTCAGCAGCTTGAAAAGTTTATAGAGGAACAGTTTGGAGAATATTGATAGGGATGCAAGGGGTTTAGATTACATACAAAGTATCGGTGGGTGGACACAGTAACTCAAATCAGAAGAGGAAGTGTGTAACTGGAGTCACGCGTAATGGTGTTCATCATTTTATTTAGAAATATCAACACGCCTACAGTACTAAACATGAGAGGAGAGTACATATTAGAGGACGAAAATCACAATGAGGTAAAATATTTACCTCAACGGTACCTAGCTTTACCAACGAAAAACGAAAAGTGATTGTGTATATTTATTCGCTTTCCCACTTGGGGTTGTTCTATTTCTCGATTTCTTTATTTATCTTATTTTATTTGACAGATGGTTCACGATCAACGTTTCTTCCGTACACTACTATCGTTTGATGATGGATATGACCAACGTAGGACCCAATCCTCCACCCGTTTTATCCTTGAGTGACGGCGGCCATCTTGAAAATCTTGGTATTCTACCCTTATTGAAGCTGAGACTCGAAAAGATCGTGGTAGTGGACGGAGGACGCTCTATTTTAGACAAGGACTACGGAAAATCCTTGATGATTGCTCTGGATTTGGCCAGGAAAAAGTTAGGATGCTCATTCTCAGCTGTAGATGGACGAGATATTGCCGAGGATATTCGGGATAACTTCGTGGAGAGGAGCCCTGGGTCACAGCCAAGTAACTACAGGTACGTTATGTAAAGTAAGATTTGCTACCCCCGCTGCTTTGTTCGCTCCTGAGAAATCGCATTCAGTTTGTCCAACATGTGTTACACCAAGTTCTTCCCGTAAAATATGGGTTTCAGTTTGCAGTAACCCTGCAACCACCAGAGGTGCTCGACACTCAACTTTCCTTGAAATGTTACGCATCATTCAGCGACGAGCCTAGCATTGAGAAAACTATCCTCGGATTGGCGAGATGTAGTTAATTTAACCTTCAAAATTTTTTGACGATTATTTTTCTGGGTGAGTAACATCATACCTTTTTCCAACTGAGGAAACCAAGGAAATGATGGAAATGTTTCATGGAGGAGAAAGTCTTCCTCAAGGGCAGAATTTTATATTCAATATTACATTCCTAATTTTCTATACAGCGATTGAATGATAGGCGTAAATTACTGAATAGCAAATGATTGATGGGGTTTCAGAGAGTTAGCTTAGAAAAATGTTTTTTTTTTATGATTCATCATGATAATTTATTGAAAAAACAGAATTTATCTGTACACTCTTTCTGGCCCAACCTACGCGCAATCAACTTTATATAAAAGGTAAAATACTTGCTGCCTTGAACAACCGCGGGGGCTCGCGGACGGCTAGGCGGCCAGTTGGGGCAAATTGCAAGTCGGCAATTTTTAAGGGTTAGGTAATAAGTGGCTAGAAATGCATTCTATAGACAGCTGTTGCCCTACTTGATTATATTTGTTCTTTATTTTTGTCAGATTTAAGGTACATTATTATGATAAGAACGTTAACAGCGACGGGAAGACTAAAGTTGGCGAAGGGGATATCCTATACATAGTTCCCAGGCATCCTGACAAAGCAGTGAAAACTACGTCTTATGTGACCTGGAAGGAAGCGTTGCGTGACACGGATGGAGATCTGGAGGCTGGTCTTTGGGGGCCTGGTCCCGAGCTGTCATCGGAAGAGGCCAATCGTTTGACGTTCTGTTGCTGTGAATGTTGCCATAGGAATACACGTCGCAGCTTGTCTGAGGCGTTATGTGGGATGTTCCCACATCACTCTACTAACCATCAGTTCTTTACACCAACAATGTTTGCTGCTTACCATAGGGAGGGATATCGCGCTGGCATGGAGGCGAAAGTAGCTGAGTTTGTGCCTGAAAGGCATGAATCTTCAGAGACTATCTTAATCTGAATATTGATGAATAACTTGTAAACTTCTTGTAGGTTGAGAATTAACTATTTCTTTATAACTAAGTAACCAACATGCGTAACCGAATTAAATAGGATGTCGAACAATAAATCTACTAAAACACCATTACTATAGAACTTGAGTCTACATTGGTGTTCTCCTTTTTGCATAATGACATGCAATGGTTCTGCTATAATTACAGTTTCATGAAACTAAAATAATGGTGTAAATATAAGTACAGTCAAAAGTCATCAAATCCTGGTTGTAAGGTCTCGATGAAACCATAGCAACACTGAATTTTATTTTTTGCACTCGTGTTTTGCATCCGAGTCTCAAATTTAAGGGTCAGGCGACGACTTTACTCCACATGTAGAGCTAGGGCTTGCCCCATGAGTCGGTTTGTCATTGGAGCGTTTTCTTTCATAGCCTTCCTCTCTGTTAATAAGCTCCTGAAAGAAGACAATACATACATTCTTAAAGGTTGATTTCGCAGGCTTTTTTCGGAAAAATAGCATTTATTTTACAGGCCTTTTAGATGTTTGGTAGTTACGCAACCAATCGGTGAACAAAGGTGAGCAGCAAAAGATACAGATTAAATACATTATGTATTGCTTTGTTTTGTTTTGAGATGAAAAAGGACACATAATTAGTTGACACATCATGTTTGAACTCCTGTTTCTGCCACAGTCCAAATCATTGACAAGATCCCCTTCCCTATTCAATGTTGCCTGTATGTAAATTAAGATTCATGGAATCACGATACAACATTGTTTTTTATCGGTGGGGGGGGGGGGGGGGGAAAGGGATGCGAATAGGTTGACTTAACAAAGGCAAAAGAGAATATGGAATTAATAAGAGGCTGAAAAGGTCAATGTTTAAACAGCTTTGGCGCCGAATGTAGGTTGTATTTAGCCTAAGTGCCGCAACAGTGAAGCCACGCTTGACGCTTTGTTAACAAAAAAACTCACTTTTCTGAAGGCTCAGCCCAAGCAATGCTAAACAGTATTCAGATAAATTCGGTTACATTTCACTCATAAGATGAAACTCTAAGGTGATAAGAGAAGATAGGGATTCGAATAAATGAAACTATACTTTACCTCGCCAAGTAATGATGCTCTTTACGTGAAGAATGTAGAGCAGCGTAAATTAGGAATAAGCTGAAGATGTCCCGCTGTAGGTAAAACGAAAGAAGTAGGACGAGATCTCACAAAAATTTTGCACTCATATGCGTGAATTTGCAATAAAATTCACAAACCTGTGCATTACTGCCTCCAATGGTGACTACATCATAACGGAGTGGTTTTAAAATGTCCACAGCTTTGTCGAAGTTTCCCTTCACATAGAAAAAAAAATTAAACTTCTTGTCCTAGATCAGCGTTTTGTGTGTGTTGACCTGTTAATTTGCTTGTTTGTTTTCAAATTTTATAAGTTTACCTCGGAGGTTATGAATAGCGAGAGATTGCACAGTTTGAATTCTAAAATTCAACGATGAGATGCGGCTCCAAACTATTTCATAACTAACACTCCCCCGTCCCCTTCGCAACAACAACAAAAACAACAATATCAATAGGGAAAGTGAAGCAACATCGATGCAATCAGGGTCAATTTTCATCACTTCACTGATGATTTCTCAACCTAACAGCAAAACCGAGCAAACAGTGTCAACGACATAAGACTTGAACGTAGTTATGGAGGGATGAACCCCTTTTCACTTAACTTAATTAATTGATTCAGTCAAAAGTTTGATAAGTTTTAAGGGAGACGAAGCTGGGAGACCACAAAGGAGACGAATTTACCTTGTCGGCTTGTTCAAAAGCTTCACAGAGGGCCAGACCAACCCCCCTAGACACTTCGCAATTTGTTCCTGAGCCATCCCTAGAGAAAAAAAGAAGAAAACAACACAAAACATAAACAACATAAAAAGAGACATCATATGGCTGAGCCATAATTATGATCGATTCAAAGTCTTAAGGACAGTATCGTTCAAATATCGCCGAGATATCGCGATTATCGTTTCCATTACTTTCGCACAGTACTGCATAACACGAGTCATGAGTAACAAAACTAATGAAACGTAACTCAGTGTCTGATGCCAACGTTTACGTAACCTGCAGAGCAAGCGTAATTGTGGCAACATTGGGCTCATTACTTCCTTGGAGAAAATTTTAGCTGCCACCTTTGATTTTTACGGCAGCAGAAGGTTTGGGAGGGAAAGAAATTTGTACAAAGTGACCCTTTCAATTAAAAATAGTCAATTGAGATAATTTTCACGAGCACCTATTGGAAAACCAAGCCTCTTTTCGGGAAATTGAACACGAAATTCCTGCTCACTTGCAACAGTTTCTTCTGGGATAGTGCTCGGTGAAGGAGCCTGACGTTACCGTTACTGTTATAAATATAAAATTAAGCTCTACGTGTATTTTAGAAGAAATGAGTCCTGTAAATAAATAAGAACGCAGCAAATCTATCGACTATTGAAAGATAACTAGACCCTCCACTATTGACAGAGGTGATTGATCTGAGTGTTTTGCCATAATTCTTCCATATTACCTCACATAGTCTCTAAGTGACATCATTAGAGTCAGTGTAGCATCTTCCTTCTTAGCTCCCAGAGTACACATTAACATATGAACATCATTGAAAGCCTGAGATAGAAAAATAATTTAAAAAAAAAGAAAATGAAGGACATGTGTTGGTATATTGGTCACCGACCTAAACTTTGGGTGAGAAGAAGTCCGGGTGAAAGCAATGGCAGGTACTATTCCTTGTTCAAGACCAGCAACGAGTATAGAGCCCTTTGCGATTGAATATTGTGAAAATAATCACAAAGTAATCACAACAACCAATCAGCGGAAAGAAAAAAATACCACAAGGAGCCACTGGATTGATTAGTTCAAGGTTTGCATCTGATTGGTTAAAAACGTAGCGCAAAATGCCTGAAGCGCGGGAAAACGCTGGTGACCAGGTCGTGATTAGTTCAAGGTTTGCATCTAATTGGTGTAAAACGTGGCGCAGGTTTTCTGGTCCAATCACACAACAAAGTTCACCAACCCTAACTGACAAAGCAATGGTTGACTAGTTTTGAAACGCAATTGGAAACTGTCTCTTCCGCCGGATTGTCCATATGCTGGGAGTTCCAAGAGACGAACATCATCTTTTTGGGATTAAAACGCTGTCACTTTTATTTTCTGTGAACGCTTTATCACACCACCTCACTGGAATTGGCAATTTGCAAGGTTTGTTCACATCGCACTGCACACTTGTGACTGTCCTCCAATCTCTAATAAAGATCATAATACCTTGTATGCAAAACCTGCTCGCAAAGCATGATACATACCAAAATATGATCATCTGTGTGTGACTCCCACAAATGAAACAGCTCTCTCCACCGATCATTTACATTAACACCTTAAAAAAATAAAAAACAAAACAAGAAGAAAATAGATCAAGTCGATAATTCGACCACGGCAAAATTTTCATTATACAATAATTCCAGTACAGAGATTTATTACTTAAATTATTTGCCTTGATTGACAGAGTTATAAATTGTGTGAATAATTGATTGGTTCATTTGTTGATTAATTGACTGAATGGTTAAATAATTAATCAAATGACTGCCAAATGAATAGATGGACTGATTGTTCGTTGATTCATTGATAAAGTGTTCAATAGATAGAACGATTGAAGGATCCATTATTAATAATGATGTGCACAACATATCAGCGCGTTATCTCACAACCTTCCATCTGAAGTCTGTACAGCAGTGAAGAGGCGTCCACTAAGTCAAGCATGGCGCCAGAATGACAACGTTTTCCAACCTTGGAGCGAGAGAGAAAAGCGTGATAGTTATCTTTTAAATAAAACCTTAACGAGAGCACTGTGATATCCATGTATCATCTAGATGCGCAATACTGTGCTTCATATATGTACAGGGAAAGAAATGCTACTTTATTCTCCTAAGAACTGTGCGAATTAAATAAAAACAAAAATGATAAAAATGACTTTTTGTTACTATTTTGACATGTATGTCGTGTATGTGTCAATCAGATATGGCCTAAAATTTTTCTTCGAAGATTTTATACTGTACCTCCTCGTCATAAATGTCCACTGCAGCTTGATGTTCTCCCTGGAAAAGAAAGAATGGTGTTTAATCGCAAACATTGCTGAAAAAAGAGAACCAGACAACTTTAGAAAAAGTGAAAAAAAACCTTTTCGATGTGATACAACGCCCAATGCCAGTAGTTATGACAGGCTAGCATAGCTCCCATCTACACAGGGTGAAAGAAGAAAGTAAGATTCATAGCTAAATTCTTGCCAACGACAAAGTAATATCATAAAAAGCAAGAAACTAAACCCTATCTAATGTACACCCCCCAAAAAAAAAAATTCCTATAGTTTTACCCTTGGTTTATCGAGCAAACGTTAGCACAAGGAGAACCGACTTGACTGATGCGGTGTAATTGCCGTACCAATCACGTTTGTCCTCCACATAGAAGCAAGTTCTCAAAAATTTCCATATGCGGCACTAATGTTAAGTAGAATTCACTGTATGCCTTACAGTCCAGTCATTTAATGTCGTGCTGAGGAATCTAATTCCTTCATTCTGACGCCCTTCCATTTCTATGACATGGGCCTCTGCATGTGTACTCCAGCAATCTCTTGGATTCAGTTCCAGACCCTAAGATAAAAATACCGTGAAAAAAATTAAATTGAATAAAAACAAAATATTATCGTCTGTGTGGCACAGAGGTTTCAATAAATTTCATTCCATACCCGCCTGTCGATGGTGTAAATAGGCGGCTATGCCCCTACAAGGCCCATAATGACCCATTCCCTCCGGGGAATCTGCTCCCCCAGAGGAAAAAAATTGAAAGTTATAAGCACTCGTCAATATCGTTCCTGACCAGTCAAGATGCTGGGTTTGTTGATAAACAAAGGAAGTTCGAAAACCAATGGCAATGAGAGGCTCTCGTTACAAGACCTCTTTGCCGCTCGTAACTCAATTGAGTAAAAGCTAGACGCGAAAACCAAACACAAGAGCCTGCTCACAGGCTCAACAGGCGGCAGTAACAAGCCTTCAGGCGGTGGTAAAACACCGGTAGCCTGATTTTATTAAAACCAATGCAAAGGTAGATCAAGATATAATCACGTCAGTTGTGGATCGCCGCGTTTAGACTGCATACATGTAGACCTCTTCAAGCAGAGAACCAAACTATAACATTGAAGTATCACACGAAGCCTGGGTCTGCTACCCAGCCACGATCTATACTACCACTCAGATATAAATTAACTTCGCAGACGCATTTCATACGCTCAGACACACGGTAGTCAGACGCGCATATACGATTTTCATGCGCGCACGGACAAAAAAAATGCGCGACTTATGTGCCTTTGTTATTCAGTGCTATAAGTTTCATTTGTGTTACATTGATGTGTAGAATAATGAACTCTTAGGTTCGACACGTCAGATAGCCACACCAATGATATATGTCTCAAATGCTGCTGACTCTGTTATCTAAAACGTTTAAGAGCTTAGCAGTTACAAACTTGCTATCAAGAAAGTTTGAAAGCTAACCTTAAGTGCATGCCTCTCTGCCTGTTTGTAGAATCCTGTCTCTAGCAGGCCAAATGCGTACATTCCGTGAAGATATCTACAGTTGAAAGAAGAGTAAATCCACGTTTTATCAAAACAACAATTGTCAATACAAACTTTTATCTACAAGTGTGCGTGTAATAATGGTCAATATGTTCTTGGCGTTAAGCTTTATAACCGTTTGAGTTACACAGTAATTGTATTTGAGGAAATAAATAACGATGAAAAAAATGAGACGGAGATGTACATGTAATCTAACGACACACAGTTGCGTGTTTTGTGCATGAAATCATTCCTTTTTGGATGAATATTATTACATTACAATGATAATTGTAAAATAAAATGAAAATACTGTAAACTCATATTACTATTTTTAAATCAAACACTCACAGAGCTTACAAGGGTTACTTCTGATTCGATTATTTCATCTTTATCTGCTCACCCATAGAGTGGCATGTTTTCCTTCCATTTCGGCATCACCCGTGCAATGGAATCTCTGATCTGAGGTTGGTATCCAAGGTAGAAGTAAGAGTCGTGAGCCATTTTCAAAGCGAGCATGTCGGTTGGGTTCTCCACTAATACATCTTCCCATGTTAGACATGCTTGTGCAGTGTTTCTAAAGAAATGAGAAAAAGTAAATCATCAGTATACTTAGTAATTGCTTGCAGCGCGGTCTATAACGGGGTACCTCTTATAGGAAAGGCCTATAAGAGTTGAAGGAAAAGCCATGACAAGAATTTTCATCTCAGGCATATTCAAACTTTCGTAACAGGCCTTCATTGCTGTCCTCGTCGTTTCTGAATAATTCAAAGACTTTTGAAATTGATATCAACATAGCTTCCAGGTTATATACTTATGTACTTGTAACTTGTTTACAGCTTCTGCTTTGCTAACTAATAAACAAGACATCAAATGCATTCCCCTGCTTCCCTGTCTTTGAAGGCACTGCACTACAAGTGGCTGAGGGACAAGAGACACACTGGCAAAACCTAGATGGTTGAAGAGGCTGATCTCACCACATCCCCTTGTTTTCCTCCTAATGTTTTGTTTCTTGTGGTGCACTGCTTATAACAACCCTGGTCACAACTTAAGTTTTGTGATAAACTATTGTGCAAAATAAAAATTCTGTAACCAGCTTCAGGGATAGTGGACAATATATGTTTAGTCATTCTGTCGGTTAGATGTGTCTCAAAGAAAATAAAATACTAGTTTAAATAAAGGTAAAAATGCTGCCTCAGTGGTTGAAATAACAACACTCACCCTTCAGCCCATTCTTTCACTGCCTTGACATGCAGTCTCTCTCTGTTTGTGATGTTACTTTTGGCAGCTAACCCTTCAAGGGACAGAATGCTGTTCTTCAGCTCTTCATCTGTGTGGATTCCTTTACCTGATGAGATCAGGTCTAAGCCACAAGAGATCACATGACCCATCACTGAAACAAAAACAGACGATGTCTGTTAAATGGGGCACTCCACAAAAATAATATTGTAATAATCTTTCAGAATGAAGGTTTGGTTAGTTGGTCATTGTGATAAGCCAGATTCTCCAGTTTTCTTCGACTGAGCCACAGACTCTCTCTCTCTGATGACTAAGGCAATTTCTAGGTTCAGATATAACATCTATCTAGCATACCGCTAGAGTTAAGATAGTCGGATCATTATCAGTATCTGGGCAACTGCCCACCTACCCCTCCCCTAACCCAACATTAATCCTAAGTTGTCATCAATTGGCTGTTGTTGGGTTAGGGGAGGGGTAGGTGGGCAGTTGCCCAGATACTGATATTGATCCAGATAGTCAATGTCAAGAGTGCCTATTGTGTACATAAAGGGGGTAAGTTTCTAAAGAAACTCTGGTGCTGTGTCAGTGGGAGTGCTGATGAAGGCTAATGCTAATTTACATTATCAACTCAGTTGATAACAATAAATGACCCTATTGTGTACAAAACAGAATAAGAAAGATCTTCAATAATAAATATGCTACCTTCTTCTCTAATTGTTGACACAAAAGTCAGTCACCACAAGGTATTCCTAAATCACCCAGTCACTAATATGGTAATAAAGCACAAAAGCTCCTCAAATGTTTGTACTGTAACAGTTGTTGTTGTTTGTGAAGGAATAGTAACTAATTGGCCTTTAGCAATCATTTAATAACAGGAACTAAGAGAAGTGCAGAGACTTCCCTAAAATGGCAAGGAAGATCCAGGGAATAACAAGTTCTATTATAATTTTAATTTAAGATGTTGAAGAGAAAAATTCTCACCAAAGTTAGGATCAGTTGCTAACATCTTTGAAACAGAACCCTCAATTCCATCAACACTGCTATCATCATACCATCCTGTGTACTAAAAACAAAACGACAAAACAGAAGAAATTTTCTACCCATGAAGACATTAGTTGTCAGTATGCTTTACACATGTTTCAAGAAAATGCCTCACAGAAATTATGGCACGACAAAGTCATATTAAGGGATTCTATGCACTATAATTTGCAGTGATGACAGTACATTACTAGTCTGATTCTCATATGACCCAAAGTCACTTGCCTCTACTGTCATACCCAAGGTATAACCCATACTCATTCTTCCAGAGTCCACTCAATTAATGATTATACCTAGAACATGCTACAGGAGACATGACCCTTAACCCTTCAACTCCCAGAGGTGTTTAACAAGTAACCTCTCCCAGTAATATCTTAACATTATTCAGCAAACAGATCATAAGAATACTCAAACTTATCAGGTTGAAGTTTTTATGTTGATCTGACACCAAATTCTCCTAACTTATTTACAAGGAAATGTGTTCTGGCTAGAGGGAGAATTAACAATCAGGTCTTGGGAGTTAAAAGGTTAAAGTGCCTGGGCAGTAACAAATTGCACCTCTTCCAAAAACATGTCATTATAGCCCATTTAGTGGATTTCAGAAATACACCCATAAAAACTGATTTAAATTTGTGACTAGTAACAAAAAAAAAAAAGAAAAAAAAGGAAAAAAGATGCAAAGATTTTCAATGTCATACCTATAAATTTAGGTAAATACACTTAACCCCCCATTAATATTAATCTGAGAATTGGTGTTCATATAAAAAAATTATATCCTAATATACTGTAATTGTGTTAATTACTAATTTCATTATTAAAAATTTTCTAGTTCTGTCAAGATACTCATGATTGTAAACCACCCCCAAAAAAGTAAGTTAACTAACTTAAACCAACCTGTGTTAAGGTAGCATCAAACATTTTTGCTGCCTCATTGCTAGTTGTTGTTAGTGACAATCCTTCACTTCTCCAAGCCTACAGGTATGGGAACAGACAATCAATGATTTGCTCCAAACTAATCCTCATTAAAACTCACAGCTCAAATCCTCCTAATTCTCCTTCAGAACAAACACTGGCTTGTTTTGAATTGTCTTCTCATCAGCCACTCAACAAATTAAACTCTGTTCTGACTGGCTGTCATCATTACTTTGACTTCCATTTTACAACACTCAATGAAAATGCTGTACCAATAGCAATTAGCATATACCACACTAGTGAATAGTGCTTTTCCCACACTCTGATTGGCTAGTTTGGTTACTTCTCAACTCTGAGAAACCAATGAGGCAAAAGCGAGCATCAACAGTCTAATTTCCAACCATTTTTCAGTATATTAAAAGAAACAAATTAATTTGCTGTGTGGTATATATCAAAACAATTATTCACAATTAGGTGCTGGATATGATACAGTCGAACCTCGATTATCCAGACTCGGTGGGACTAGGGTAAATAGTCTGCATAATCGAGAGTCCGGATAATTGAAAATACCGGATAATCGATGTCCGGATAATCGAGGTTCGACTGTTTGAACCTCCATTGACACTTTGATGCAAATTGTTTATTATGAGTATATTAATTGTGTAACTGAACTACAAAAGGCAATGATGCATCTTAATTAATATTTGTAAATCATTTTAAATCAGTTTATGTACTGAACAGTACCCTGTCTTTATTCAAAAAATATACAAGGTGCTATCAAAATGAATAGGTAAGGCATTGGCCCAACAAATAGTCCAAAAATGCTAAATGCCTGGCACTACAAACCTAATTACGGGTACTCCATGCTAAGAGATTCTAAAAATCATGTCAGAGAACAAATTTTCCAAGATCGTGCACACGCAAAAAATCAAGAGATTTAACATTAGTGATTTCTAGGTATGCCTCAGTTATAATAATCCTTCAACTGAAAGGAAACAGGAAAAAAAAATGGGATCCGTTGACATTTCTAGACCACTTGAAGCTATCGAGGAGTTTGAAAGAAGCTTTCAGTGAAAAGTGGACATCATCGGACATAAGCGCAGTGTAATGTAATTATTACTGAAACTGTGAAGTGTTAGATGTCACCATTTTTAGCAAAAAAAAAACAAAAACAAGGAGAAAATTCGCTCAGGATTCCTAGGGGAGGTAAATGCTGAACCGGTAGTAGAAAAGCATTTAGTTCAGGCTTATCCATCTTCATTGTCAGTTTTCCCCCCAAACTAATGATAAACGATTTAGTACTCGCTCATAAAGCTTAGGGGAATTGTACATCATAGGACGATCGAAACATTATTTATTTGAGGATAGCTGGCACACATAAACTGTACGACCATCACTCTGCATTACGTTGACTTACTGTAGTTATTCGGTTATAAGGCGCACCGTTTTTTTCAAGAAATTCCTAATTTCTGCTAAAAATTACTGCCAAAGTTTGGGTGCGTCTTATAGGCGAATATTTTCCCGAAACAATTTTTTTTTAATCACAGTTACCGGTACGATTTCAAGCAAATAAAAGGACACACAGTGTTGGTCATTGACTTTTACAAATATGGTGGTTCTAAACAGACGAGCGAAGGGCGCGTGCTTAGTAATTTGATACGACACAAAACGAAACGAAAATAAACAAGCGAAGAGATAAATACCTTCTTCATCCATTCAGCCTTTTTGTGACCTGCATTCTCGGCGGTACGTAAATTCTTGTGCGACAATTCTGCTTTTGTTAATTAACGGTAAACTAAAATCAATACGCGACTTTTTCGCTTTTTTGTAAGTTTATGAAAGAATTTACAGTAAACTTGACCGATCTTTACTCCCCAAAAAACGATGCGCCTTATAACCAAGTATTTTAGCGATATTTTCAGTTTGAAAACAGGCAATAATGAAGTTGCCGAATTGGGGGTGCGTCTTATAGCCGAGTGCGCCTTATAACCGAATAACTACGATAATAGCTAAAAAATTTCCTGCTAAAAGATCAAACCACGCGTTCTTTACTTACGTCAAGATCCCTCCAGTTACTATGCAAATAAGACATTTCGAGAAAAGAAAATCCAGTTTTTAGTACGCACTGTTTCTATGTTAAGCGCTTGGACACGGAAAAACTGCGGCCCACTGTAACGAAGTCAGCGGTGCTTATTGGGAAACAAGAACAAAAACTTGAACCAGAAATCTGGAGTCGGAAAGCGAGAATTGAGGACAACGGAATATGCCCGCGGTGCTGCCTTTCTTTCTTTTTGTTTTGTTTTGTTTTTTTTTTGCAATACTTTACCGATAACTACTTTGCACCTCATTCAATTTTTTTCATTCGGCTGTAAACCTTTATTTTTCGCGAAAGGTTCCCTGTTGCTTACTCGGGATAATGGAACGCATCCAAAGCACAGAGAACATATTCATGAGGAGACATTACTACATACACATTGTGAAGTGCGTAGCTCGCTGGATTTGTGATTTTATATCATTAAGCCAGAAATGTTCGGTAATGAATACAGCAATCCTATTCACAAATATCCCTGGCAAATAGGTCCACATCAGCTCAGCTGATTTTAATTTGATCCTATTGCAGATAAGTATGTATGCAAGTATAGCTTGTTCTCACTGGATTTTGGAGGCATGCTCAAGCTGCTTTTGCTCCATCGTTAGTCTCGTTTGTCTGCAAGACTATGGGAGGGGAAAGGAAAACATTAAAGAAAAAAATAAAGGTTAAAAAGATACAATTTGATTTCAGCGATCCTCTTGCCATTTTTATACCAAGCTAATAATAACAAAAATCATTGTGATGGTATGGAAGCCTTTCCTGTTAATAATTAAAGTACGTTTACGTCAAGGTTTGGATTACGGAAGATGTGAAAATCAAATTCGTGCGAGCTCTGAATACACTCCTTTAGCCACAATGTAAGCCTTGCTGAAGGAAGTAAAAGAATGTTTAGATCCTGGAACATGATTCGATTCTTAACCACAATATAGAGTTACTCGTTCTAGCACTAACACCAAAGTGTAAAAAATAAGGAAGTGGATGTTAGAGATGTGTTTGCTGTGAGCGGTTTTCACGATAAATAAAGCATTGCATTTATTTGAGCATTAACCACAGGATTTAGGGTCACAAATACTTGCAGAGTCAACCTATGGCGAGCTACAAATGATTAATTTACTCTGCAGTTGTTATTGATTCGAAACTGTTAGAGAAAGGATATAGCTCCACTTCATTAACCTTACGGAACTTACCACAGTTAAAATATACTGAAATAACCGAGGCTTTTTGAGCTTCAGCAACACAGTCATGGACCAAACAGATGTCAGTTATAAAGGAAGAAGTCACGGAGCTCCACATGACATGGAGCCTATTAAAAGAGGGATCGGCCCACTGGTAGCTCAAACTTTACGCAGGACGATATGGAGACGACTGATTTGATCCTACGTTTTACCGTTTTGTTCGTTTGCCTGAAGATAAATCTGGTGTCCGGTGGTAAGTTCAAAGCCATTGTGAGATTGAATCGTACACCTTTTATCAGGAAAGGTTTTTTTCTTTTTTAGTTCACCGATCGGCTTTTGCCTCTATCAGAAATTTTTGAAAGGTCTGATCAAAAACCTTGTAATGCTAAGGAAGTTTTTCTTTCAAGTACCGCGCACATTAATGATGAGGTTGATTCGATATCATAAAATCTGTAGTAATCCTGAGAAAGTTAAGATTGAAACACTCACTCATGATCAACCCTAACAATGGGATCTTTTGATACCGAAAATAACAAAAGTTGTTGACGCTTCTAACAAATTTTTAATGGCACGATCAACGTTTATTTACGTGATTCAATGCCAAGCGTAAACGAGCAAGAATGACAGAGGTCAAAGAGGAGGTGTAAGATAATATTCCAATAGGATTGGTCAATTTATGTCTACAAAAATCTTTATTATCCGATTGCAGAAAGTAGAGTACAAATAACACGCAATTAGAATAAAACATCCTGCGATATTGAACTGTTATTTGGGTAGATGGTAATTTTGTACTGTAAAAAAAACCTGTTTAACCGGTAGGCTGCGCGCGTTACGCTTCTCTATCCGCTTTGCTTTTCCCGCCTTATGAAAAATGAGCAGAGAGACTTAACAGAAAAAAAAAAGCAGTTGAATAATAAATGACTCTTCAGACGTTTTGGTGTGTAGTGTCGCTCAGTATTTTTTCGAGTTGTGCATTTGTTTCAATGGCACCACAAACGAGAGAATAAATTTGTTGTTTATCTTTAATTTTTGACAGCACCGAGCATAAAAGCTGGAAAGGACAACGTGACAACCAACTCACCAGGCTTATTTGGTTGCAAAAAGATTTACTTTCAGCATCCCTTCCATGGTAAACAGCAAGTCAAGATATTCGCCTCATTTGGACATAATATAGGAAGTTCAGGTCACCGTTATGGTGGAGCTGTCTGGGTGGAATCTGTTTCAACGAGCGGATTTACGGCCTGTGTGTTAGAATTTGGAGACGGATCGAACAGTACTTCAGAAATCAATTGGTTGGCCTTACAGTCTGTGCCGCTAGGAACTCAATCAGAAACCGTCCACTTGAATGCTTGGACCACCGGAAAAAAGTGTACGACAATCAAATTTAAACAGGTTAGATTTCTTAGATCTACTTGCCTTCGGCAATTGTGACAAATGAATGTTGCTTTTTTTTTCCATTAAAAAAAAGCTAGACTTAGGCTGATCACCTTTCCTTCTCTTCGTCTTAAATCTCAATTCTCCGAAATATTTACAACGTTTGAAGAACGCATTTCCGATATTAACGATCTTTTTTTAATTTTGGAGATCGAGTGCAGTTTATCGAAAGGCACAAGGTTGGAATCTTTTTCAAAGATGTGGGTTTCCTCAAAGGGATTTAACGTATTTGCGGAAAATTACCTTATTTTGACCTCTTAAGTCGTGATCCTTGACTGGCAGTTAAAATCCTTACATCTATCAGATACACCTTTACAGGTAAAGATGTCTAATACTGCGTTTGACAATTTTCAGCGTTTCAAGACCTCACCAACCATTTTAGTTGCTGTCAGTCACGATATTTTAAGCAGACCTCAGGATGCTATGGCCGTTTGGGTAGAGGACTTGAAGAAGGACAATTTCAAAGTCTGTCTCAAAGAAACCAAGCTTTTCGATGGAACGCACAAGAGCATAAAAATAGTAAGTGAATGATTGAAGTTTTTCTTTCAATTCCTCAAGTAAATTTTTATTTCGAGTCTTCATATGGACGGTATGGGTGGTTGGAGGAATGAATGTTATTGCGTGACCAATTGAATGACTGATGGCTTGATTCGTTTGCATTGTTTATCAATTTATTGTTGCATTCATCATTTGATCAACTTATCGACTCGATTATCAAAATTTTATCATATACATTTCTTTGTCACTTATCACACCTTTTTTTTAATTTTGTTTCACTTGAACGAAAATTTCATAGAACTGGATGGCATTTACTACTCTGAAGATTGAGAACGTCACCTTTTCAAAGAGTGTGCTGCTTCATAATGCAAGCTTAGAAAAACACCATGATAACTACGCTTATTGCCAAGTAAGGTTTTAATTAGCAAATAAACAGAAATATCTTTAACAATAGCGCTGGGATTCACTAGCAATTATTGTTTTTTGTTTTGTTATTTTCATTATTATTGTAATCATTATTATCAAAACTACCATAATTAATATTTTTTTGCTTAATATTTGAAAATTCCCACACTATAGCCCCGCTTAGAAAAGATAAAGCAACAACAACACCTTTAATTCTGTGTTCCATATCAAACTCATGGGGTACAAATAGTCTTAACATGAATGTAGTGACCACGCCCACTTCAACACCCCACTCAAATCGAGTGTAATTTTCGAATGTTTTACCATCGTGCGGATTCTCTACGGAAAAAGCACTCAATGTACCTCTGAAATATTAAACTATAATATTGTGGCTTTCTATTTCGCTAATTTTCTAACTTGAAGGTAAAGTTTTTCTCTCGTCATTTTTACCTTTTCTCCGAGCGGTGCGTGAAATTAACAAGGCGTTTTTGATCAAAACACGACCGAGCGAAGGGTCTCGGGCGATATCTCTTTTACGCAAGCGCAAATTAAAAATGTACCGCCAGAATCAAAAAGAGGAACAAATTTCCTTTGTTTTGATATGTAAAGTGTCGAACAAAAAGCAGATTTACCCTCGTCAAATGGCGTTTCAAAACAGCTGTATCTTCCTCCTTTTGATCTTTTCCTGTTTTGTAAGCGTGAAAGCAGTAGGAGAGGGATCGGGAAACTCAGAAAGCGCTTCGGGAATTAATCTGCCATCGTTTGCTTACAAGATAAACAAGTAAGATTTGTGAAGTTCGTTGAAGTATGAAGTCTAAGTAAATGCCTTTTTTTAAGCTTGTTTGCTGGATTTTTCGTAAACTTCCTTGATTAATTTTTCGTTTCAGCTTACTAATCTATACTATTTCAAAGCAATTTAAAGACGAAGACGGAGAACCAAAAGTCGGTCCTTTCAACAATCGTAAACAAAGTGTTTGAACAGTCAGGTATACGAGGTGTAATAATCAATAGCCGCATATCAGAAGTCTTCAGAAAGAAAGTATTCTGTCTTCAGAAAGCTGTCAAGAAAGCTAGTGATCGTGGTGGAAGGCAATTAAATACACTTCTTAGCAAGTTGGAAACGGGCCCTCGGTATCGATTTAATATCATATCGATCTCAATACCATAAAGTTTTGTATCTTTTGTCCGTAGATTCGCCTTTCTAACGAGGGTGTATATTGAGTATTCATTGCAAAATCGTTTTTTTTTTTATTTCCCTCTTTGGCTTGTCCGCCATTTTGAAAATTTCGCAACGGACAGCATGCACATTACATGGGTTAGTGGTTGCGTACACCTGGAACCGAGAAAAACAAATGTTCGTCGCACTGGGGAAAGAGTTTGATATGTGTAACTCAAACACGAACTCGTTCACTTTTGTTTTTTCTTGTCGAATTGGAAGTATCCCGCATAGTTTGTCAACAAGACCTTTGGGGCAGGTGCAGAAACAATTCGATTTTTCTGAGATTGCTCAACAGATCTTTTGAAAACGATGCAGAAATACGCATCCTGATGGCGGCCTACTTGTACGTCGATTGTAAATAGGGTTAGATGCATACATTCCAGGGTTACAAGTGCGTAGAGTTAAATCCAGGGGTGTTTTTGGGAATTGTTTGTTTATTTTGTTGTTGTTGTTGTTGTTATTTTTTTCTTTGTTTTTTCCAAGAAATTACCCAACTGACCCTGACTTTAGATGTCACACAATGCAACATAATTTTATTAACAGACTTAAATGTTTATATTTCAGACTATAAACTTCACCTATCCATTTTATGCTCCTCCGGTTGTGGTAGTGACGCCCAAACAGGGTTACATGGATAACTACTCAGGTGTCTCTCGATCTCAGTGTAATGCCATGACAGCATGGGTCGAGGTGAGTTATCAGTGTTGTAACGCCTTTGATAAAGATTCTCTTGCTAAATTTGACTGAAACCGTGTATCATTTGCAGACAATAAGAGTAAAACTGTTTAAAAAAGTAGTTACGACACACTAGCATGCTGCATATTCTTCTTCCCGTCTTGATTATAGTACACGTCCACCGAAGATGTGAAAGTTTGTGCGAGAAGCTACGACGGTGATACCTATGGCGATGATATCATACGAGTTGATTACGTAGTCGTCGGAGGTTGGTTGATTAGAAAGGCCTACCATAGGCAAAACAATGCATTTATAGAACATGTAGGCATTCTTTACTTGAGAGAGCAATAGAATTGAAACTGCTTCTGTACAAAAGCTCCGTTGTCTATGATGCTATTAAGCCACTTAGAACCGCTTAATATTTAAACAAAGTTTAGCCATTCTGTAACAAAACTGCGTTCTAAATCATCGTAAATTTAGCTGCATCTTTTATCAAAACATTTATTTTTATGATCAGTGTCAAGAGGGCTAAAAGATAGCGGTGGAAAGACATTTATCTAATAAAAACAACCCTCTCATAGATCATAATACGTATGGCCCACTGCTTGCGTAAAACCGTGGTTCTTATTAGGCCTCGTGTAAATATAACCGGTCCTAAGTATCCTATCTACAGTGAGATTTTTGTTATTGTGCCGGACTGAAAGGGTTCAGAAATAGAGATTAGATCTCTAGCTGTGTCCTCAGTGTCGGTCACGATACCTTTATCCTAAGGTTTCTTCACTGTAATATTCACCTCAATGAATTATAGTTGGGTAAAAGAAGTATTTTTCGCCTGTTTTTATACTCACTAGACCTGGATCCCTGCCTGAACGTCACGTGTTATTTTCATGGTCTTTGTAAAGCTTTTGGACCCCATGATGCTCGTTGCGTTTGTATAGACTACTGCCCTTCCTACCATGAGCCCGTCTGCTCATCAAACGGCACAACTTACGACAATGAGTGTTTGTTTAAACAGGAAATGTGTCGCATGCGACTTAAGTTTACAGTGCAACATCCGGGTAGTTGTGAAGGTAGGGCGCATCTTCTGCCCCTCATGTTAATGATTGCCGACAATGGTCGATGTATCGGTATCCTATAAAATGAAATATTCAGCCGTAACAAAATATGATATTTGTTGTTGTAGTTATCATCGTTGTTTTCATTTTACCTCCCGTATTTTAGCTTAAAATTAGAACTGATTTTACTATCATTGTTGTTTGACTCTATTGCCATTGTCATTTTCATTTTCATTGTCGTTGTTGTTATCATTATTATTACCATTGTCATTGCTACTGTATCCTTTCTTTCACTGTCACTGTAATCGTCACTGTTACTGTCAGTGTCACTTTCACAGTCACTGTCACTGTCATAGTCATCGTCATAGTCATAGTCATAGTCGTAGTCATAGTCATAGTCATAGTCATAGTCATAGTCATAGTCATAGTCATAGTCATAGTCATAGTCATAGTCATAGTCATAGTCATAGTCATAGTCATAGTCATAGTCATAGTCATAGTCATAGTCATAGTCATAGTCATAGTCATAGTCATAGTCATAGTCATAGTCATAGTCATAGTCATAGTCATAGTCATAGTCATAGTCATAGTCGTAGCCATAGTCATAGTCGTAGTCATAGTCATAGTCGTAGTCATAGTCATAGTCGTAGTCATTGTCATAGTCGTAGTCATAGTCATAGTCATAGTCATAGTCATAGTCATAGTCATAGTCATAGTCATAGTCATAGTCATAGTCATAGTCATAGTCATAGTCATAGTCATAGTCATAGTCATAGTCATAGTCATAGTCATAGTCATAGTCATAGTCATAGTCGTAGTCATAGTCATAGTCGTAGTCATAGTCATAGTCATAGTCATAGTCATAGTCATAGTCATAGTCATAGTCATAGTCATAGTCGTAGTCGTAGTCATAGTCATAGTCGTAGTCATAGTCATAGTCGTAGTCATAGTCATAGTCATAGTCATAGTCATAGTCATAGTCATAGTCATAGTCATAGTCATAGTCATAGTCGTAGCCATAGTCATAGTCGTAGTCATAGTCATAGTCGTAGTCATAGTCATAGTCGTAGTCATAGTCATAGTCATAGTCATTGTCATTGTCATTGTCATAGTCATAGTCATAGTCATAGTCATAGTCATAGTCATAGTCATAGTCGTAGTCATAGTCATAGTCGTAGTCATAGTCATAGTCATAGTCGTAGTCATAGTCATAGTCATAGTCATAGTCATAGTCATAGTCATAGTCATAGTCATAGTCATAGTCATAGTCATAGTCATAGTCATAGTCATAGTCATTGTCATTGATATTGCCATTGTCGTTATCTCTGAAATTGACGTTGCCATTCCGACCGCCACGGCCATTTTCATCGTCTATATCGCTGTCACTGTCATTGTCACTACACCTGTCGTTCTTCTTGGTAGTGTCTTTGTATTTCTACGGTTTTTTGTTACAGGATTCCCTTTCCAGAGAGGTCGCCATCACATGCCTCATATTCCATCACTTGGATATTCTCATTGTGAGATAATTCGGCTGAAGCCATTTGTGTTCTATCCTGACAAACCCATTGAAGTGCAACTAACGGTCAATCATATCGACACCAGTGATAAGTTATATGTTCATGATGCTGCTGTTTCGTGGGTCGAGAACATCAGTACCCATCGATTTACTGCGTGTGTAATGGCGGCAGGCTTCAACGAACGAAAATCGAATGCGAACGTAACAGTCGATTGGATGGCATATCAGGGAGCTCCGGTGGGTGGGGTTGCGGGAGAAGAACGGATGTCACAATGGTGGACTGGAACGACCTGTAAAACTGTGAATTTTCCATCGGTAAATAGCATGCCTTTTTTTGTGTCTACTGGTGGGTTCTTTTAATTAATTATGAGAAAAATCATGGTTGTGTCAAGCTACAAAAAGCCTGATTTTTTTGTTCGTGTTTTATTACTGCATAAACATACATAAAAAAGATATGCTCTTGTAAAGCACCTCGTTCTCTTGCGATGGGTTAGAGCAAACCCTTTTGACATGCAGCAACTCAAGCGCTATTTCAACATTTTGTGGCCTCGCTGAACCCGTTACATACTAAGCTAATTTATACGTGTATTTTGTTTGGTTTTCCCTTATGTATTGGATAGAGGAATAAATTACAAATCTAATTCTGTCGTAGTATAGTTGCTCCGGTGATTATAAAAATGTGCGCGCTCTGGTTGGTCGAGGATCGTGTCATATCTCGCTATAATCACCTCGCGCAAGGTGATTAAAGCAGAAGCACTAAATTAAAAAATGGCTGTCTGGCGTTTTTTCAGTGTTACCGAGAAAGTGATCAACACGATACAGAAAATTAAATTTCGAAGAGCGCAAAAGACGCTCTTAAGTTTGGAGTAACACTTTTCAAAAGAGAGATATTAAGGTTGTGCTGATCAGTTGAATTAAATGAAACTATCAAATTCTAATGGAAACTGGTTTTTTATCTCGACATGAGCAATCAAAACAACTGAAACGGAATTATTTCATCACCAAGACGAATATGTACAGAATTCAAAAGCACTTATGCAATTATACTAACACAAAAATTTGCCTCAGGCCCAGTGGATATTGTTGAATAATTCCCACGATTTCGTCTCGGAAATTATTCAACAATAATCACTTCACCTTGAGCGAATAATTGTTAAATATTAAACAAATAGATTCCACGTCGCAGTGCGTCTGTTTGGTCATAGATAAAAGATGAGGTCAAAATATGATAATGAAATCAATGAAAAGCACAGCTGAGCTTCGTATGACACTTCGTCGGTCTCTTCTTTCCACACTCATAAGGGGTCTGTTACTGAACAGACTCACTGTAACACGAAAGTGTTAGTTAAGCAGAGCTATATTTTGAATACGATAATCTTATCATCGACAAGCAAATTAGACAGTTGATCATTTAACAGGGATAAGCTATCTAAATAGCCTTTCATTTTCAGGGAAAGTTTACCAGTTCACCTTCCGTATTTGTAACTGCCGAACATCACCATTCTGGACTGAAGCGCGACGCAGCTAGTGTCTGGACTGAAGATGTGACGCAATCCTCATGTAAAGTCTGTTTAAGGGAATTACAAAACTACGCAGGATCCCACAAAGACATCTCTGTGGTAAGTCATTGGTTTACAGGCTTATCGATCGCTCTCCTATCTAAATAGCTGCTTTTACTTGTACCGTTCACTTCGAAGGTACTTTCCTTACATTCTAAAAAGGAATGCTTTCTCAATGGCGCAATTTTCAGGTGCTTTCTGGCTAGACACATGCTTCACAAACCTAATGATGTTTAGCATAAAGGTTACTCCAATTTAAAAAATGGATGCCTAGGCAACATAAATAGAAAAATTCTTTCAATTACATTGAAATATTTGACGCAGATCAAATTGAATGAAATGAATAACAATCAGAGATAATGCAAAATGTGATCACTGCGATACACCGCGACCATTTTGAGGCAAAAGGTATACACATGCATATTAGATTGTACTTTGAGCCGTATTTCATTCAACCGTTATGCACAATATAAGATTTACTGAACATTCTTCCATTCTTTCTTATCTTTATTAGAATTGGCTCGCGTTTGTGGATCTTTACAAGCCTCCCTTCTTGGAACATAGTGTTATTCACTTTATGAATAACAAACCCCCTTCTGAAGATCAAAATCATGCCTTCTGCAAGGTTGGAAGTTTTACAATATAATTTTGGGCATACGATCCAATTTGCAATTTCCGAAGTTGTTTGGCTCATGAGGGGTTTGTTAAGTGCAAATTGATCAGTAATCATAGCGATACCCATGCTTTCCTCACGTTCTACGACGGACTGACCAAAGTTGTAAGGATCCTCACTAGGGCGGTTATTTAAGTGTGCACACTGATCCCAGAATATATTGAATTTATCTTTTTTTCACAGGATGTTTCCCTTCTCCATACTTATCATGCCGTCCCAAATGTACTTGTGTCTGCTAATCACTCAACGAAGGGAGGGAACCTAAGTCCTGTTCACAATGGCATAACTGCTTGGGTAGAGGTAAGATAAAATTTTTAAATTTACAATTCTTTTAGAAAAACTGAACAATAGTTAGCGCCTATCCAACGACAACGAGGTTACTTATTTTTGGTTCAATAAACAGCACACAGAAACTGAAGCCGAAAAATTAGTTTATTTACACATATATACCGAAACTCCTCAAGCGCGATTTTGTCTCTTTGGCTGCTCGGAAGTCAATAGTACTTCTTAATCACTTCCATGATTAAGAAGAAATAGTCCATAATCAAGACGAAAACGTTTGCATTCATCATCAATCCAACGACAATGAGGTTATTTTTTTTTTCAGTAAATACCACACAGAAGCCGAAAAATTGTTTTTCCGAAACTCCTAAAGGGCGATTTTGCCTCTTTGGCTGCTCGGAGGTTAAAAATACTTGCTAATCACTTCAGCGGGCGAGAAAAACACTATTTAACCGTGAGGTATATACTAATGACACAAACATGAATCACAGTGTCAAGAAGTTCATTCTGATGACAGTAATCACATATACATATAGACTGTATTTCGTTTATTTTATTTTCTTCAGTATATCAACAAGACTGGCTTTCGTGTTTGTTTTAAAGAATTCTACGAAAAAAGATACGATCCTCTTTCTATTGTCTACACTGTCATGTCAGGTAAGATTTTCAAGTGCAAAATACCATCACAAGGTAAAAGTTTATAAATTTATTACCAATCATCAATTAAAGAGACAACAAGATCATCAAAACTAACACATTTTTAACATCAACGCGTCACTGCAAATGTAGAGGTTTAACGCATAAATATATCTGATCGCCTAACTGCATGAAAATGTGCCGTGCGTGATTGCTATGAATTACCCGAATTTCACAAGAGTCCTTCAGCATCAAGAACTTAGGAGACAGAGAGGGACGGTAAGGACGTTGATTGGGCTATACCGATACCAGTTATTTTTCATAGTATACAAAGAAAATTAAGTATGTTTCCTGGCGAAAAGATGTCGAAAATTTATTGTGATATCTCGATGATGAAATACCATCTTCTTTCCTGCCAAAGTCGCTTCCATCGACAAATTGTATATCCACACAAGCCGCAAGTATATTTCTCTTACTCAGTACGACAGTTCAAGGTCAGCTCCTTGTGGCTCTCCCGTAAAGAAAAATATTCACCATAGAAAGTAGCTTTTCATAGAATAATTGGACCAGAAATAACATCTATACGAACCACGTACTAATTCTGCTTCGTGCTCGCGCTTATGCACCTATTTGCATTACATACAGAGGTATGCCAGCTTGGATGGGATTATTTCAATGGCTACTGTTACTTCACAAGCTCCAATTGCTCATCGTGGCCAACTGCTGAAAGAAAATGTGCTAAAATGGGTTCACATCTTGCGACAGTCCATAATCAAGAAGAAAATGTTTACATTCAACATCGGCACAATGGAGAGAAATCCTGGATAGGGCTCAATGATCGAAGCGTAGAAGGATCATTCCTGTGGACAAAGAAAGGCACAAGTAGCTTTAGATTCTGGGCGCCAAACCAACCAAACAATTATACGGATCAGGACTGCGTACACACTCTTGGCGCAAAGAATGAATACACCTGGAATGACGTTTCATGCGATGACTGCTTCAAATTTACTTGTTTTAAAGGTAAAAAACTTAACATATTTGAACAGAAAGGCTTTATCTTGAGCCTTTTTTCAGTTTCGTAAGAAATTAGCAAACCATTTCACTTCACCTAGCCGAGCGCAATGATTGCTTTTTAGCACATAAACCCTAACATCTGGGTATTAGGAGGGAGAGAGAATAATGGTAAGTGCTCATTGATGATTGTAATTTCAATGAATCCTGTGATATTTATGCTGCATAGTAGATTTTTTTAAGTGGAATATATTTAGCATTTAAAGACATAAAAGAGAGCACAAACAAGGCTTATTGGTGTAATGTCAATGCTTTATGTCAAAATACTGAAGGATCGTACAAATGCGTTTGTAAGGCTGGATTAAATGCAGACTGGAAAAAATGATCTAGTAGAAGTGAATTTTATGATCATCTTTTAAAAGCACTGTCGTTGAATACACTTTGTAGCTTTTAATAATGAATTGAAGCCCGTGAGCAATCCTTTAGCAATCCGTGAGCAATCCATGAGCATTTCCCGGTCAATTAATCCGTATGTAATCAGAAGATACCACGTAGGCAATTCAAAGAGACTCTGTGGGCACTTCGTGGGCAATCCGAGGGCAATCTACGGGCAATCTGCGGGAAATCTATGAAAGTTTGTGGGTAATCCGTTAGCAATCTTTGGGCAATCTGTGGGCAATCTGTGGGCAATCTGGGGGCAATCTGTGGGCAATCTGTGGACAATCTATGGGCAATCTGTGGACAATCTATGGGCAATCTGTGGGCAATCGTCGAGCAATCTTTGGGCAATACTTGGGAGTTCCTGGCTCGTTGAGATTACTTTTTCCCGACCCGCTTAGCCACGTGTAATCGGAGCGCGTATTTTGTCCCCCACAAGCTATGGCCACATAATGACAAGGTGCAATGATAGATGATGTCAGAGTAGAGTATACTTTTTCAACGGAGTTTTATTTGTTTTCCAAGATATAAACGAGTGCAAAGTCAACTCTTACCGGTGTGATGTTAATGCTGCTTGTCAAAATGCTGAGGGATCCTACAAGTGCATTTGTAAGACTGGATTTGAAGGAGACGGGAAAAAATGCTCTGGTAAGAAATCATAATATCATCTCAAACGATGCTATCATTAACTGAAATGTTAGGTTGAGTGGAAAACACATTATAGCTATTTTTGTGACTTTGAAGAAGAATGTCAAGACATGATGTCTTTTTCCTCGGCGTTTTAAAAATGGATCGGTAACCAGAGTGATTCATAATGACCAATAAAACGCTTCTCTGGTTGGAGATGTATATAAAACCTAAAATTCAAAACCCCGATGTTTTGGCTAATATTTAGGCTGGATTCACAAAATTAACTGATGGCTTATGTAATGTGCAGAGAGATTGCGATTAGGAAGTTTTCTCTCAGTTACTTCGTTTAAAGATTTGATTAATGACTTGTAACAATTTATTGCCACCTCACGTAGTTGAAAATGAGTTGTCCTGGGAAACATATTTACGGTCCGGACTTAGAACTGTTTACGGACATATAAGAAGAAAATGTTAAGTACGATTTTTCTCTTGCTCTTGGCGTAGAAATTTAACGAAACAATTCTTTTCTTTCAACTATTAGAAGATTAGCATCTTTTCCCACAATAGTATAGAAGGTAAAAATATTCATCACTGCTGGATCAAATTTAAAAGGATCTTAAGAGTTAAAAATGACACACGCATGTTTTCATTAAAGTTCCTTGGGAGTTTACAACGAGGGGACGAAGTGGAAGGTATGGCGTTATTCAGACCTTCACTGTTCCGCGTACGACCCTTTACCAAATAAAGGCCTGGGGAGCTCGTGGTGGAACACATTCATACAATTATGGATATAGACCTGGAACATATTATGGTGGTAGGGGAGCATTCATACAAGGAAAGTTCAGATTGAATAAAGGAACAGTGCTGAACATTGTGGTTGGACAGCGTGGTGGAAATTCAGTGGAGGTTAAGGGTGGTCGATCCACTTCCCTAACAGCAGCTCAGCTGGGACTGTCTGTAGAGGACAATGCTGGAACTGGAGGAGGGGGTGGTAGTTTTGTCTATACCACAAGTAATACCTTGTTATTAGCTGCCGGAGGAGGTGGTGGTGCGTCTAGTGGATACAACGGTGTGGATGGTCAGGCGGGAACAAGTGGAACTAGTAGTGTGGGGAAAGAACCATTACGTGTTAGGAAGGGAGGCACAGGGGGGCAGCCAGGTGAATGTAACAGTGTAGGTGCAAGCTACCATGGGGGTGTAGGTGCTGGTTGGCATGGCACTGGATGTACCCGAGCTGGTTCTCAACACGGAGAACGAGGTGGATCACGTGATCAAGGCTGGATTGGTGGTCAAGCCGGTGGCATGAACAATGGAAATAACGGCGGACCAGCACCAGGAGCAGTAGGAGGTTTTGGTGGTGGAGGGGGAGGATCAGAGGATAATGGTGCATCAGGAGGAGGTGGAGGGTACTCTGGGGGAGGCAGCGGTACCCAATTCAGCCAGGCTGGAGGAGGAGGGGGTTCGTATTGCCGTGGTCAGAGTTGTTCGGGTGTGACTGGCGGTAACCCCAATGATAACGGACTCGTTAAAATTATTGAGTTATCTCCATAATCACTAATCAACAAAAGGATTTAAAGTTTAAGTTGTCTGACAGAGAATTGTGTTAAGCTCTTTTCTCTCACCAAAATAATTGTAAAATATGTTTATACACAGCACTTTTAAACAATATTTCCCTTTCGAAAATCTTTTACTTAATACAATCACAGGAAAGGAACAAAAATAACTTTAAGGAGGGTCCCATTCGGATTAACTGTTGGCTGCAAAACGGTGAAACTTTTAGCTTTTAGGCGTAAAATTCAACAACTTTTATCACCTGGTCATAAAAAAAAATGCCAATTCTAAATTTTCTCTCTGAACCGTAACGGAAAGAAATCAACCGTTAGCTGTAAATCATCCAAAGTTTTAACCATTAGCCGTTAAGGCCATTACTCCGGCCGTTGAAACTCTATTTTGAAAGCAACGGGTCGGCAGTACACAATTAGCTCCTAATATTGCTGTGCACTAGTCTTGTTGCGGGTACTAACGAGCCTGCAGGGAGATTTCTGTGAGCCATTTACTGAACTTCTGCATTACTTTGTCGACTTTCGAAAGTTTACTTTTTTTCGCGAGCCGCAGCAGGTTTTGTAGATGCAAAGAATGATACTGTAATAGGAAAATAGTCAAGTTTTATTAAAATGCTGCATTTACCAAAAGTCGTGTTTCTCTTCTTCCTCTTAAAACAAACTGCCGCTTCCATGTCAAACGAGTGTTTCGCAGCAGAGTATTCAATTACAGAAGTAATCCCGTACTATGGGATTAACTCAGGTTTCATTCACTTTACGATTATTTCCTGATCATTTCAGGACCCAAAATCAATCTAAACTTTCTATTCAACTAGTAGTATTCCATTAGCCCTCGACAGAGCGAGTGACAAAGGACTAACGCTCGAAACGTGTGGCCAATTTATCTTTTAAACTCGGCTTGTAACACTCAAATGCCCTGTTATACTCTCCCACCGACGCAGTACCACAATTTCTTTAGAAACTTACCCCCTTTATTCATTTTTCTTTACATTTGATGGTTCCAAGAGGTTCCTTTTTTTTTTACATAGATTACAGATCTGAATACCGCTCGTCTATAGAAAGAACACGTTGAACAACCTCCATACCCATATGTTTGTTTAGTGTTTCTTGATATTCCCTTCGATTGCCACACCTTCCTTCTTATGAGCCTAAGAAAGCTGATGTAGGGTGTTATGCTCACTAAGGGGACAGTTATTCATTAGAAGCTTCATTGGCTTTTTTTTCCTCTTTTATGTGGTAAGTTTTGTTCGAAATTGAAAACCAAAATTCTGCTCACCAGTATTTTAACTTCATGTTTTCCGAAAAATTACCTCAGTTGCAAACTCAGAATGAAGTAGAAACTCTGAAAAGTTACTACAATGCTCATATTTAGGATTTGGCAAACTTTCAAAATTATTTTGAGCAATAGAAATTTCAGCTAATTCGTTAAGAGAATAAACTTCTGCGTATTCTAGAATTTCTTAGTGATCATTGTCAGCAGATATGATTCAGTCCAAGAGTTCTTTCTTCCTTCAGCCTGGACTGGGGATTTAGCCATAAACTGCAAAGCTACACATGAGGGGGCAGCTTCTAACCAAGTATTCTAAAACTTTATTAGTTAAAGTCAAGGGGGTTTTGCTAATCCTCTGACTTTTGAAATTCAACATATTTCATTGGAACAGCATTTTCTGTAATTCTTTTCCGTTTCACCCTAAGGCAAGAAACTGAGGTGAAATTCTCCAGCTCACTTCTTGTTATAGTTGCTTCCAAATCAAACAGAGCAGCAACTGTATGTCTACATGCACCATTAGCACTATTAAAAGGAGAAAATGGGCGCTAGTTTCTTAAACCTTGGATCGACAGTCACCTCGTTCGCACAGAAACTCAACATAACTGAAATATAAATTGTAAGGAAAAGGGAAAAAACAGCACACACTTATGACTTACCCGCTTTTGCAAGCAAAGGAAGCGGGCTGGATGCTTTCAGTATTTTTAAGTACGATAACACCCCGGTAGAAGTCTTTTCCACCTTCAGTTTAAGACCTTTTAGTTGGTTTTACTTTGAATTGGAAATAGCAGTATCCCGTCTGCTCTTAAATCGCTTTCATCATTACGCAAATGAAAATGCTTCGGTGAAGCCTCTTTCTTTAAACTGCATTGCCTCTTTTTTCTTTACTTACTATATATTCACTAAAAATTGTTCAGTTTATAGAGGATATTGCGTAAATTACACTTCTAAACAATTTGAGTTTTCTTTTTGCCATAATTTCCTTAGAAATGTTAAAAAAATAGAGTGTTGTTCCCTCGGTTGTTTGTACTACCTTCGGCCAGCGGTCCACTGGTGGTATCCAAGACCTCGGGCACAGTTTTTCCCGATACAGACCTCCAGACCGGTGAATGATATATTATATTTATTGAATTCGGTTTTCGTTTGATATCATGCTCCACCTCATTCAATAATTGCTGCCTGGTCATGGTTTCTGCTGGTATGAGAGCGAAAAAATAAAGCATATGTTCAATAATCCTATGCAAGGACATGATAAATAAGGAAGAATAGGAGATTCCAGCCCGTGGTAAACATGCGCTGATTCTATTCGTCAATTAAAATCAAAAGGAAACAAGAAGAGACTTTTTAAATACTTTAGCGAATAAGTTTTACCGTCTGGCGTAACTTTCATGAGTTTTGTTATACAAAAACACAGTTTGGTGGATCGAGGTGAACTGCACAGAGCGATTTGTTGCTTTGCTTTTCTCTTTCTTGTTTCTGTTCGTTTGGTTGTTTTTTGTTTTGTGTTGTTTTTTTCCGTTCATTTAGCAGAACAAAAATTGACAAATGGTCCTTGAAGTGAATCAGTAAAAAATGGAAATTTCACGCAGCGTTTGACTACAGTCAGTAAACTTTTACGGCAATTCATTTGCGATAATTTTTTTTCCGCGCCCAAAAAATATTCCTGCCGGAGTAAGAATGTTTTTTTTTTTACTATCGGTGCTTAAGGGTTAAACTCGATTGTGGTATGGTGATTGGCTGGAGCACTGCCATGGCAACCTAACATGTCTCAAAATGAGATCGCACATATCAGTTGATACAATTTTCGCGAGATCACACACAAAACTGTTTCAGCTCATCAAAGAATAAGTGTCTCAAATTTCGCAACCCATTTCGAATCAACTTAACTTCGTCGAAAAGATAGGCTGAAATAAAACCAACTAGGCTAGAATTGTCGGGACAAAAACTGTGCACATTTTTTGGCATGTTGAAATGATGATACTTGAACAAGTTATGAACCAAAGGGAAATTTGCATCAAAAGATTAACAAAGGAGGTGTAAATTGTTTAACTATTTGATTTATTGGTTGATTTAAACAACAACTTTAAATGTGATTGGTTGATTTAAAATACGACTTTGAATGTGATTGGCTCATTGAAATGTCCGATAACAAACTGTGGCAAGTGAATCAGTGGAAAGTAGGATTTTCTTTAAACCAATCAATCACAATCGAAGAAATAGTAATTTTTATGAGTAATTTTTGTCAATGGCCTGTTTAACGGCTGCTTGAGAGTCAAGTCTTTTTTGATTGCGACACAGAAGCGAGATGATACTAAACCATCTATAATTTATAAATGGTAGTAGTTTTTTACGGGAGCCAGGTTGACAAGCAAATTATTCCTAGACCCTCAGAAATATCTTGTTTGAATATTTTCGAAAGTTGCTTGTCATTTTCAGTCACGCCATAACTGATTTATTAATGAAACCTGATATAATTATACATAGTGCTTCAGACTGTTAGTTCTAGCTCGTGTCAAGCTAGTGCTCTAATTATCTCTCGATAAGCGATCAATAAAAATTCATATTTTATACAAAACGCGAATACTACAGTCTGTGTCAATTCCCTGCTGATTATAAAGCGAGTTCACTTTTCTTCATTTTGTTTATTTTTTGCGCGAATATATTATGGGATCCCCCTGCCTTGCCCACTATATTATCTTGCGCAGGGTGATCATAACAATATGTGTTGCAATCACGCCATCACCATAATCACCAAAACAATACTCTACCTCTTCTATTATCACTGAGTACTCCTAATAAGTATCTTCTTTGGGAACGAATTGTGTAAAGTTCAGTACAAGGCGATAAAGGATTTATCACTAATAAAATATCCGTCTCCGGAACTCTTCCTTTTGTAATAATTGATGAGTTAACTGAAGTATTTCATCGAACAACGATAGCTAAACGTGGTAAGATTAGAATGACCACCATGAAAATAAAAAAATGAATTAATTCTAACTTTGAAAAATACATCGAACATCATGGATTTTATCTTTTAATAGTTTTGTGATATCCTTGTGAAACTAATTTATTCATGAAGCTATGCTGTCAAGTAGGGAATGAATTCGTTCACTCAAAATGGCAGGTGTTAAAATGCTCGATATTTTTTTTCGGTAAAATAATAAAGTTTTTATATTCTATCGCCTCGGACGTTTTCCGAAAGTTACTCTCGAAACAAAACCAATAGAAAGAAATGAAACTCGACCCATTTCAAAAAGTTTTCATCCATTCGTCTAAAATAACATTGAAATGATGAATCATTGATGAGAATAATTTGAGAGATTTTCAACACAACATTCGCCGACCGTTGCAATTAGAATGACTCTCGAAAACATCTTTTTTCCTCCAGAAGGCGCTCAGCACGCGAGTATAAACTAGAACGACACGATTGCAACGTAAGCTGCATCGGTCTCTAAGTGTCACCATAGCAACACACCCAAACTCAAGATAGTCTCGATTGCGATGGCTCTCACCTCGTTTTCGTATAACAGCCTTTATTTTGGATGTACTCCTTGTGATAGTAACGTTCTCACTGGAAACAGCCTTTGATGGATCGATGTTACTTGACAAAGAAATATTTAATTGGCCACCTGAACATCGGAAAATAAAAATTAATCACCAAAGTGTTTGTGTTCAAATTGTTCTAAAAATACTGTGGAAGCTTTACATAACTAAATGTTTTTTTTTTCCTGTGAAAACGTCCAATTATATTTTTCAATGGAAACAATTTCCCGCAGTTATCGTTTTCAATGTTATCCATAAGTTTCTCACATCAATAATTAACACCTAAAACTAAAGCTCGACTTTTGAAGATTACTTTTGTTCTGTTCCACTGAGTGTGAAGATTTAAAAGTGACTTTAAAGATTTATTGATAGATAAAAATAACAGCTGGAAACGAGCCCAACGTACATAGATACGTTTTGATATAATTTTTACAAATTCCCTACAGTCGAGAGCCTCCTTAAATTTGCAAAACTTAAGTTGAACCGTACGTTTTTCTCTTTTGATTTCTGTTTTCTTTTTCTCTTAGTTTTTAATTTTTGTCGCCAAAAGGTGAACCCTTTTACGTTTACATTTATTATCTTTATATATTTAATTTTTTCAAAAACATCGTGAGTTTTATTTTCCGATATAACAAACGATTAATGAGATTTTAACCACGCTCAGGGGTGTCAGAGCTCTATCGTAATTATCCTGAGAAAATAGCACTGAGTCGAACTAATAACTTATTTCTTTACTGTTTTGTCTACCTGCTGTGGTAAACGTGGAGGGGAAGTAATCATTTTATTTCACCGAAAAGGAAAGCTTACAATAAGCTTATCATAACAACAACTCAGATACCAAGCTTCTCCTTTCCACCTGGCGCTTGATATGAAAATGCGAGAGTTAGGTTTTCACGCATCTGGGTCTAAATTGGGATTTGGATTCCGCTTGCTAGCAACCTTATCAAGTTTATCAAATTTAAATACAACAAGGTCTATATTGAAAAAAAAAGCCAAAAAATTCAACCGCCTCCCATAGATTCCCTCTGAGCCAACAAAGATCCCCCTGTAAGGAAGACGAACGATGGCTATTTATCTACTAACATGACTAAGAGTTTGTCCCTGGTGTGACATAAGTCCCATCTTTTCAGCTCCAATTCAGCTCCAATAGGCCATAAAACACAACAACGTTCAGTAGGAGAAAACTTTAATTGTCTACCATAGCATCCCCCTGATCCAACAAAGATGCACCACTGTAAGGAATTAAGGATAGGGGCTAATTAACTATTATCTATAATTATCTCCAACCAACCTTTCAGCTTCAGTTGGACGTTGGCAACCTGCTCTGAACAAAATTGTTTCACACCTCAAGCGAAGACAAGTCGGAGTCTGTCTAGGAAACAACGATTAGTTTCCCCCAGGTATGGATACAATCTCTTTTTCAAGTTAAAATTGAAGTACGTCTGAAAGAGGAGAGCCAAAACCCGTGCCTCCTCAATTGCAACTCTCTTTTTCCTGAAAAGGGTTAATAAGCCCTAAAATTAAAAGGAATTACAGATACTAAAGTTCTCACCGGACGTTACAATGTACAATTTTTAACGATCTTTACTTATGTGCGAAGCCCAATTTCCTATAAAGGTAGCATTTTCTCGTCACCGAATTTTTAAAAGACGATTCTGAATGGATGACGAAACAGGTGAGTCTCCTAATTTGTAAATTTTACGACTTCAAATTTTACTCGCCTTACGGGCTTCAGAAGTTTTTTTTTGTCGTAGAAAAAAAACATATTTATAGGATTTATTACCAATAAAATATCCATCTCAGGAACTCTTCCTCTTGTAACAATTAATGACTTAACTGGAATATATCATGAACAACGATGGATAAATATGGCAAGATCAGAATGAACACCGTGAAATTAAAAAATGAATTAATTCTAATTTCGAAAATATATCGAACATCATGGATTTTATCTTAAAATAATTTTTGTGCGTGAATCTAATTTATTCATGAAGCTATGCTATCAAAAAATGGACTGAATTCGTTCACTCCCAATGGCAGGTGTTAAAATGCCCGAGATTTTTTTTTATGTAAAATGGTAAAGTTTTTTTATTCTATCGCCTTATATGTTTTCCGAAAGTTACTCTCGTAGCAAAGCAATCAGAAAGAAATGAAATTCGACCTGTTTCAAAATGTTTTAATCCACTCGCCTAAAATAACACTGAAATGATGAATCATTAATAAGAATAATTCCAGAGATTTTCAACACAACTTTCACCGACCCTGCCGTTGCAATTAGAATGACTTTCAAAAACATCTTTTGTCCTCCAGAAGGCGCAAATCTAATACAGTGCAAAAAAGTACGAGATTTTTTTATATAAAATAGTACAGTTTTTATATTCTATCGCCTCAGATGTTTTCCGAAATTACTTTTGTAACAAAAAGTTTTATTTCATTCGTCCAAAATAACATTGAAATGATGAATCATTTATGAGAATAATTCGAGAGATTTTCAACACAACATTCGTTGACCCTACCGTTGCAATTAGAATGACTTTCAAAGCATCTTTTGTCCTCCAGAAGGCGCAAGGCATGCGAGTAGAAAACAGAACAACAAGATTACAACATAAGGTACATCGATCTCTAAGTGTTACCATAGAAACACACCCAAACTTAAGATAGTCTCGATTGCGATAGCTCTCGTATTACAGCATTTATTTTGGATGTACTCCTTGTGACTCAAATAGTTACGTTTCTACTGAAAATACTACTTGATGGATCAATGCTATTTTTAAAAGAAAGATATATTGAATTGGCTACCTGAATATCGGAAAATAAAGATTTATCACTGAGGTGTTTGTGTTCAAATTGTTCTTAAAAGACTGTGGAAGTTTAACGTTACTAAATTATCCATAAACATCAATTCAGCTCCAGTTGGCCATAAAACACAACAGCGTCCAGTAGGAGAAAAACTTAACTGTCCATCATAGCATCCCACTGATCTAACAAAGCACCACTGTAAGGAATTAAGGATAGTGGCTATTTATCTGCAAGAGTTTGTTTATGGTGCAATATAATTCACCCTAAACATCATTTTAGCTCCAATTGGCCGTAAAACTATAACAAAGTATAGTTTGAGAATAATAATAAGTGTTTCCGATAGAATCCCGCTGATCCAACAAAGAGGTACTACTTTAAGGAAGGACGATGGCACATAATTTGTTATGAGGTCGTCTGTGGTGTAACATTATTCCCTCTAAACAACCTTTCAGCTTCAGTTGGCAGTTGGCACCCTGCTCTGAACAAAAGTGCTTCACACCTCAGGAGAAGACCGATGGGAGTTTGTTTAAGAAACAACGAGTAGTTTTAACCAGGTATGTGTATCACTGCTCCGCAGTTTATTGCACAATCTCCTTTACAAATTAAAATTGAAGTGTGTCTGAAAAAGTTAAGCGAAAACCCATGCCCCCTCAATTGTAGTTCTCTATTTCCCAATATAATGGTTAAAGAGCACTAAAATATAAGGAAACCACAGATACCAAAGTTTTAAATGGATGTTACATTGTACAATTATTAATGATCTTTACTTGTGTGCGAAGCCCAATTTCCTATAAAAGTAACATTTTCTCGTTACCGAATTTTGAAAGTTGATTTTGAATGGATGACGAAACAGGTGAGTCTCCCGATTTCAAGAAATGTAAGACTACAAATTGCACTCGCCTCATGGGCCTCAGCAGTTTTGTTGTAATAGGAAAAATATACTCGTGCTTATTTACAGCAAATTGCACTCGCAATCATGTTATTACCTATACTTAAAGTCTTTTACAAGCTGTTAAAAGTAACTAACGTTTTCACGCAGTTTCACATTTTTTCCCGCAAACTGATCAGAAAAGATTAAGACTTCAAAAGGAGAGGGAAAAAAGGCAGATTTTAAAGTGACAAAATTTCGTTTTTCTTCAATAACCTATTAAGGAATTTTTTCTCAAAATTGTCTTTAACTCAAACATTAGCAATAAACAATGTTCATCTTGTTTTCGCAGGTGTCATAGATCTGATATGCTTCTCATGGCTCGTCGACAAGCTTCATTTTTTATCGTGCTATTTTTCATTTCTCAACTGTTCCGTAACAATGCCAGTCAGCAGTGTGGAGCCGGCGGTGACCTATACTCTATTTACCAAATGATGCTGAAGGGCCACACTTACAAGTCGTTCAAGACTGCATCGGGTACTCTAGAATGCAGAGAAGCTTGTCTTGCTGATGTTAAATGTCAAAGTTACAACGTCGTTATGTTTATTGCAATATGCGAGTTAAACAACCGATCTAAAGAAGCTAGACCAGAGGACTTTGTCAAGAACAAGGACAGATATTACATGGCGAAAGGTCCAAAACGAGGTGATAGAAAATGCAAAGATTTAAAAGAAGTATTACAGTTAAGGAGAGGGGGAGGGGAAGGGGGGAAGGGAGGTAAGGGGGGGTAGGGGGGGCGACATTCAACTGATAGCTCGCTATGCGAGCGCAACTTGAAGTGTACCCAATGTGATACTCGGCATTGTCTGACACATATCTTTATAGAAGTGTCAATAGACTGCCAATTATAAAGTAAGTCATATAAACATTCCACACACAGTATATCATAAAGGTGATGTAAACAAACAATATGGGTAATCTGACTTTCGTGGATTTTACGCTGTCAGCAATGAATCTTTCTTACTCTTATTCTGCTAACATTGATCGCTTCAATTGCAGTTCCCCTTGGATCAATTCGTGAGTTGCCTGCGGAATCGTGCAAGGAGATCAAGGCGAGTGAAGGAGGAAAGGCGGTCAGCGGTAATAATTATTGGATGGATTTAACCAGATCTGGTAACTCTATTTTAGCTGGCTGTGACATGAAGACTGAAGGTTGGTACAAGACATGGTTCTTAGCATTTTGTTGCCATGCCAACGAGAAGACTTTTCTTAATCGATATTCTTTGTCCCTAGTTGCAGACTATTGTGTCAAACACCAGTGCCAAAACAATGCAAAGTGTGTGAACGGTGAGACGAACTACGCGTGTGCGTGTAACTCTGGTTGGACAGGAAAATATTGTGAAAAAGGTTAGCCATTTGTTGAGAAAAAGCATTTTATCTTCATCTTCTGTAATCAATTCTCTTTCAAACAAAAAAATTATCTTACTCTCGATTTTTATTCAAATGATTCAGAAGCCTTGTAATAAATTATAATAATGTCAGAGGAACTTATAAAGCTTTTGAAACCCTTTACCCTAAGAGATTCTTGCAATTAATCGTAACGATAAGAATTAAAAATTTTCCGTTTTCATTTCTTTAACTTTGTAGCCGAACACTGTGATAATTACAAGAACCTAAGTGATGCCAATAGAAAGAGCAGTTACGAAACACCCATCAATACAGAATTCTGCGACAGAGGACTCCTTGAGGGATGGTATCGTTTTGTGGGAGCTGCAGGAACAAAAATGCCAACAACGCGTGTGCCAACATTCAGATGTGGTACATACTTGTCAGGTTGGTTGGGTGGTGCTCATCCTTCAGTGGAAGATGGTGAAGTTTCCAGGACGATATGCTTTGGTGATAATAAACTCGGCTGCAGGCACAGAACCCAAACTTCTGTGAAAAACTGTGGATCTTACTTCATCTACAAACTTCATTCCCTAAGTCGTTGTTCCTTACGCTACTGTGGTACAGACTGACTTTGAAGCAAATGCACTTCACGTAATAAGAGGATTCATAAAGAAATAAATCCTCAAGTTCATGTTCATAAGGCTTAAGTGTGTTCTACATTTCTTTATCAAAATCATTTTAAATAGAATTGATGTGCTTTAATGCTAGTCACGAACCACCAAAATGTGTTATTTAGAAGAATTACAAAATCAAGAATGAAAATACAGTTGGTAAACCCTAAACTTGAGGGTAAATAGTTCATGTGCAATATTGCAATTGCAATATGAATGCATTCATTTACGAGAGATGCGTTGAGGATGATCTTAGGTAATTGAAAAAGATGCAAGGCAGGAAACGCGATAGACTTTATTAATTACTTGAAGACTTGCTTTTGAATAATCTTGTGTATGTCGAAATGGGAATTTTTTTTTCGAAAATACTGAACAGTTCTTTTAACTTTTAACTTTTAACGGTAGCTCTTTCAGAGAGCATAGAACTTCATTTCATAGCCTGACGCCGATTCTTAAAAAAGCACTTTTTTTGTACCACAAGGTTTAAGGGTTTTTAGAAAAATATTATTAGAAGTAGCAAAACTTGCCTTCTAGAATGGGCTTATGATGTTTCCGCAACAAACTACGCATTTTCATTGAATCTGAGTGAATGTTAAGATCGTGCATCATTTCAGATAAATTTTGATTATGCAAAAAGAGTAGAGTTAGAAGTTTAATGTTATTAAACGGAGGGATGGTGTATTCATTTATCTTTGCAAAATATATGAGACGATGTGTCCGTTTTGGAACTGTCCAAATTTTACACTGAAACGGGTCTTGTGTTGCAGCTAATGTGGTTAGACGGTAGCTATAACCTTACGATAACGAAAACAAAGGTTTCAACGAACGAGAATCCAATGCAAACATAACAGTCGCGCAATGGGTCCGTTATAATTTTCATATTGCCAGTCTTGTTTTTGCTTTGCCCAATCTTAACTTGCCCGATCTTAACCGCCAAAGTATGAAATTTGAGGAAGAAACTCGTTTTGAAAAGAGTCAACAAACCGAGGGTACATACTTAGTATGCGGGAACTGTTTCGCGTAATTCAATATAATTCGTTAGTGAAGTGAGAAATAGTGAAGTTGGTCAATTATTGACAGCTTGCTAATTGTCGCCTTTATAATTATAAGCTAGAGACCAACACTTTCCTTGAGAGAGTGGAGTTAGTCCCCGAGCTAGCACGTTGTATTGGGTTTTTAAGAATGGAAATGAAGAAAGTTACAACTGTGCAAGGAGTGTTAGAAATTCATTCAACAACAGGCATAAATGACGCCAAATTTGATATGTAATTGCAACTTTTGTTTTGTTATATGACACCAATAGATTCCAGGTTGCAGTGCGTCTACAGTGCGTCTTCCAAAAGGAATATGATTGATCTTCTTTCAAACTAAAAATTTTAATTTAAAAATTTAGACCTAACCAAGAAGTACGGGCTACGCTCATTTCTCCCAAGACTCTGATGCCCAAATGTTTCCCGAAGGTTCCTATAATACGAAAACTGACACCGATATTAATCTCGACGCATTTTCATTAATTTTATTCCATTCGATCTTAAATTACACTCTAAAGTGATGAAAACTTAATGAGTTTCATTTAAGAGATAAAACAACATTAAGCAATCTTTGCATCAGAACTGACTTATTAAAATATTTTACCCTCAAGAACCCGCTAAACACGCCAATACAAAAAGAAACGACTAGATCACATGATAAGTTGTGTCGGGTTCTTCGTGTCATTACCTTGACACACCTAGCCTCTATATAAATACACGTAGACTCAATTCTAACTACATTTACTTAATTTGCATATTCCATCCTCCATTAGGACACATCGTATTAACTACAAACGGTTCTTGTTGGATCGATGTTACCTCAAAAAGAAAGAATGATCAAAAATTCAGCAAAAACTAGAGATCAATCTCGGAGTTTTTTTTTGTTCAAACAGTTCTGGAAAGATTGTAGTAGCTCTTTTGTTCATCATTCTTAACCCTTTCACTCCCAAGATCTCATTAGTAATTCTCCTTTCCGTCTTCTATACAATTCTTATGATGTTAGCTCGGATAATTTGTTATTGGATCAACTACTAATCCCTTTATTGATATTTGTCTTTTTTCTCATCACTTGTCTGCTTGATATTGTATTGATCTCATAAGGAAAAATTCTTTTTTGGTAAGCCATGGGAGTTCAGGGATGAAACAGAGACTGCCTTCATCCCACGCAAGTGGCAAGTGTTTTAAGGTCTGAAATTTTTCTTCGTGTGACAAATATACAACGCCTATAAGCAACAACTATGCGATATTATCGTTATAATTGTTTTCCAAAATTCTTGTTTCGAAACACAGTACTTTTTGAAGTGATGGAAAATTGATGAAATTTCAGTGAGAAAATATAATAACATGATAGGTAAGCTATTCATCTCTATTGAGTCGTCTTTTGATAATATTCAACCCCAAAGGTCCTCTTAACAGCTAAATGAAAATGACTGATGCAGAGCACAAAACTACAACGTAGCCTAAATCGAGTTCTAAGTATCTTCATCCCAACGTGCAAAAAATGTGCACAGTTGGAGTTCTAAGAACTAACCGTTAAGAGTAAAAATCCTCTATTTTCAACTGTTAGCCGTAAGAATAGAAATTAAAAATCCTCCCATTTACAATGTGTCATTTTGGAGCTGTTAAAATCTTAAAATAACATGGGCATTCATTACCTTGTGGCTAATGTGGTTACGAAGGTATCTGCACTAATAACGAAAACAAAGACATTTGGCACAGGTCCGACGGAATCATATTCCTCAATAGGGAAGTGTGGAATGAGTTGACAGAGAAGTGACAAGTTTGCTTTAGGATCTTCAGTTTCTTTATTCAGTGTATGACTGGTGGCTGTCCTGAAAGGCATAATTAGTTTACCTAGCTGAGGAGGAGAAGCCAATTGAAATATTTAAGGCAAGAATTAAAATTGGACAAGAACACCGCTCTATTTCAGCTTTCAAAAGAAATCTGATATATTTTCTCAGTCCTAACTACAACGCCAAGAAGTTCGAGCTTATGTCATCTTATCTTACCACTACGCGGAAATCAGCAAGAAAAGCAGACAATTGCTCTATATCAACCCAACAGGAACTCGATCAGGAATTACCCCTTTTGTTTGACTCTTATGGTGTTTGAAAACAATGACTTTTAATTACAGACTTTTTTTACTTAATAGAAATCATTTTTAACATCTAGTCAAACGTCATGGAAAGAAATTAACCACTTGCCAAAACATGGCCACAATTTTTACCGTTAACCATAAAAGGCATACACCTATAGTGACCTTCATAGTCGTGATCCCGAAGAATTCAACCTGATCTGTTTTATTTAAGTCTATATTTGAGCGAGTTGGGGAGTTTCAAGATTATTTCAAGATTTATTTTGTTCCAACTTTTAAAAGCGTCATACTAGAGCTACTCTAAACTAATTCAGGAAACGGAAGCCTCCATAGTCTCAGTTCATCATCCTTTTTTTCCAAACTAAAGAGGCCAGACCAGAGGATTTTGTCAAGAACAAGGACAGGTATTACATGGCGAAAGGTCCAAAACGAGGTGATAGAAAATGCAAAAATTAAAAAGCAGTGTTACAGTAAAAGGGGGAGGGGCGACATTCAACTGATAGCTCGATCTGCAAGCGTAACTTTAAATTTTTACCCAATTTTTACACAAGTGTCTGTACGCATATTTTTACAGAATTGTTTAAAGACTGCTAATTATAGAGTAAGTCCTAAACACGCAAATTATATCTTAAAGGTGATGAAAACAAACAATATGGGTAATCTGAATTTCGTGGATTTTACGCTGTCAGCAATGAATCTTTCTTACTCTCATTCTGCTAAAATTAATAACTTCAATTGCAGTTCCCCTCGGATCAATTCGTGAGTTGCCTGCGGAATCGTGTAAGGAGGTCAAGGCGAGTGAAGGAGGAAAGGCGGTCAGTGGTAATAATTATTGGATGAATTCAACCAGATCTGGTAACCCTATTTAAGCCCGCTGTGACATGAAGACTGAAGGTTTGTACAAGACATGGTTCTTAGCATTTTGTTGCAGTGCCAATGAAAAGACGTCTCAAATTGATTTTCTTTTTCCCTAGTTGCAGACTATCGTGTCAAACACCAGTGCCAAAACGATGCAAAGTGTGTGAACCGTCAGACGAACTACAAGTGTGCGTGTAACTCATCTGGTTGGACAGGAAAATATTGTGAAAAAGGTTTGCTTTTTGTTTAGAGGAAGCACGGATCCATTGTAATCAATTTCTTTCACAAAAAAAGTGGTTTTACCCTCGATTGTTATTCAAATGATTCAGAAGCCTCGGACTAAGTAACAGCAACGTCAGGGGATCTTATGAAGCTTTTAAAACCCTTAACCTTGTGAGCTTCTTGCAATTAAGTTACATTTGTTACAATAAGAATTAAAATTATCCGTTTTCATTTCTTTAACTTTGTAGCCGAACACTGTGATAATTACAAGAACCTAAGTGATGCCAATAGAAAGAGCAATCACGAAACACCCATCAGTACAGACGCGACAAAGAACTCCTTGAGGGATGGTATCGTTTTGTGGGAGCTGCAGGAACAAAAATGCCAACAACGCATGTGCCAGCATTGAGATGTGGTACATACTTATCAGGTTGGTTGGATGGTGCTCATCCTTTAGTGGAAGATGGTGAAGTTTCCAGGACGATATGCTTTAGTGATCGTGTAAATGGCCCAAACTTCTGTGAAAAACTGTGGATCTTACTTCATCTACAAACTTCACCCCCCACCTATGTGTTACTCACGCTAATGTGGTACAGAATGACTTTGGAACGAATGCACTTCACGTAATAGGAGGATTCATAAATCCTTAACTTCATCTTCATAAGGGCTTCAGTGTGTTCCACGTTTCTTTATCATAACCATTTTAAATGCAATTGATGTCTTTTAATGCTAGTCACGAACCACCAAAATATGTTATCTAGAAGTATTCTCACTCGTAATGTTAACGAGGACCACTCGCATAGAAAATCAAGAATTACAATTCAGTCGGTAAATCCAAAACCAGATGGTAAATAGTTGAACCGCAATGCCTCTGCATTCATTTATTAAAGATACATTTATGATCTCTAAAATACTAAGCAGTATGTTTTTTAAAATCTGAATTTGAGTGGTTTTTTCGGTTGTAACTCCCTTAAAGAGCATTCAACTTTATTCCATAGTTTGGTACCGATTCCTAAGAAAGCACTTTTTGTACAAAAAGGTTAAGGGTTTTTTAAAAAATATTGTTAGAAGTAGAAAAGCGTGCGTTGTAGAATGAGCTTTTAATGTTTCTGCAAACAGACGTTGTAGTGCGTCTGCAGTGCGTCTTCCAAAAGGAATATGATTGATCTCCTTTTAAACAATAAATTTTAAATGAAAAATTTAGACCTAACCAAGACGTGCGGGCTACGGTCATTTATCCTGACACTCTAACGCCCAAATGTTTTCCGAAAGTACCTGTAATACGAAAACTGACAACCAAGATATGAAGCTCGACGCATTGCCATTAATGTTATTCCATTCGATCTTAAATTACACTCTAAAGTAATGAAATTCATGACTTCCATTTAAGAAATCAAACAACGTTAATTTATCTTTGCATCAGAATTTAAATGACTTTTTAAAATATTTTAGCCTCAAGAACCCGCAAAACACGCCAATAAAAAATGGGAAACGACTAGATCACATTGTAAATTGCGTCGGGTTCTACGTGTCACCAAATGAACACACTAAACCTCTATATAAATAGATGTAGACTCAGTTCCAATTGCCCTTATTTAATTTGCATATTTCATTCTCCATTTTGGACACATCGCATTAACTACAAAAAGTTCTGGATGGATCGATGTTACCTCAAAGAGAAAGAATGAATAAAAATTCAGCAAAAACTAGAGATTAATCGCGGAGTTTTTTATGTTCAAACAGTTCTGAAAGGATCATAATAGCTATACGTTCATCATTCTTAACCCTTTCACTCCCAAGATCTCATCAGTAATTCTCCTTTCTGTCTTCCGTACAATTCTTATGATGTTAGCGCGGATAATTTGTTATTGGATCAACTACTAATCCCTTCATTGACATTTGTCTTTTTTTCTCATCACTTGTCTGCTTGATATTGTATTGATCCCATAAGGAAAAATTCTTTCTTGGTAAGCCATGGGAGTTAAGGGATTAAACAGAGACTGGCTTCATCCCACGCAAAAAGGCAGGTGTTTTAGGGTCTGACTTTTTTCTTCGTGTTACGAATATAAAACGCCTATTTCCAAACAATAAACAATTATGTGATATTATCGTTATAATTGTTTTCCAAAAGTTTCTTGTTTCGAAACACTGAAAACAAGAACTAACTCGACTTTCTATATCAACTTCTTTATATTCGACCAGAGGCGAAGCTGTAAAAGTGAGAAACATATATTTTAAAAAAATGATGAAATGCCAAACAGTACTTTCAAATAATGGAAAATTGATTACATTTCAGTGAGGAAAATATAATAACATAGGTAAGCTATTCATCTCTATTGAGACGTCTTTTGATAATATTTAGCCCCAAAAATCCTCTATTTTCAACTGTTGACCGTGAGAATAGAAATTAAAAATCCTCCCATTTACAATGTGTCATTATGTAACAGTTAAAATCTTAAAATAACATGGGTATTCATTATCTTGTGGCTAATGTGGTTACGACGGTATCTACACTAATAACGAAAACAAAGACATTTGGCTCAGGTCCGACGGAATCATATTTCCTAAAGAGGGAAGTGTGGAATGAGTTGACAGAGAGGTGGCTAGTTTGTTTTAGGATTCTCAGTTTCTTTATTCAGAGTATGACTGGTGGTTGTCCTGAAAGGCATAATCAGTTTACATCGGGCTGAGGAGGAGAAGCCAACTGAAATATTTAAGGCCAAAATTAAAATCGGACAAAAACACCGCTCTATTTCAGCATTCAAAAGAAATCAGGTATTTTTTCTCACTCCTAAAAACAACGGCAAGAAGTTCAATCTTACGTCATCTTATCTTACAACTTCGCGGAAATCAGCAAGAAAAACAGAAAATTTCTCTATATCAACCCAACAGCAATTCTTTCGGGAATTACCCTTGTTGCTTGACTCTTTTGGTGAGTAAGTGTGTTTGAAAGCTATGAGTATTAATTATAGACTTTTTGTACTCAATTGAAATCATTTTTAACATTTCGTTAAACGTCACGGAGAGAAATTAACCTCTAGCCAAAAAGTGGCCACAACTTTAACCGTTAACCTTAAAAGGTATACCCTTATAGTGACCAACACAGTCGTGATCCCGAAGAATTCAGTTTGATCTGCTTTATTTAAGTCCATAATTAAGCGAGTAATGGAGTTTCAAAATTATTTCAAGATTTATTTTCCTCCAACTTATAAAAGCGTCATACTGCGAAGAGCTGCTCTAAATTAATTCAGGAAAAACTATCTAAAAACGGAGGCTTCCATAGTCGCAGTTCATCACCCTTATATAATATGCCCTGAAATAACACAAGTAAGTAAGTAGTCTTAGCAGACAATTTAGCAGAACCATCATCAAATGTTGCTTATTTGCGGAGGTTCCTTAATCATGTAGTTTTTCCCGATGTGGAATTTAAAAGATGATCAAACTATATAGACGACTAAGCGGATTCACCAGATCGATATCGGGAGAGAACTCTCTCGAAAACTATTTAACATCTTTGCCTTACCCGTACATGTTAAACGAAGAGTATTTCATTAATCGGTATAATTGTCTTCTTGAAATCTCGTAAAAAATTGTTCAAATTTTAGGGGAAATTAAAATTCTTTTTGTTTCTTCCCCAATTTAATCCTTTCCCGCAACCTGATCCCTGGTGGAAAAGTTTGCAAAAGGATATTGGGGAGCGGCAGCTTTTAAGGTGACAAAATTTCTTTTTCTTCAATTACTCATGATTTCTCCATAAAAATGTTCCACAAATGATTCTTTTTCTCTTGCCTCAAATTTTCTTCGGAATGGAAAAACTGCTAGTCTACATTAGATCTCTTGTTCTGCATGATATTTTCTCTCGCAATTATTTAAAGCATGTTTTTATTTATATATTTACTAATCATGAATATTTGGACTTTATCAGCCTTCCATGCTTATTATGACTTTTCCAATACTCCACCCTTTACATCACTTATTAGTTAATAAAAATGTTCATCTTGTCTCTTCAGTTGTCATAGATCTCATATGCTTCTCATGGCTAATCAACAGGCTTCATATTTTGTCGTGCTATTTTTCATTTCTCAACTGTTCCGTGACAATGCCAGTCAGCAGTGTGGAGCCAGCGGCGACCTATACTCAATTTACCAAATGATGCTAAAGGGCCACACCTACAAGACGTTCAAAACTGCACCGGGTACTCCGGAATGCAGAGAGCCTTGTCTCGCTGATGTCAGATGTCAAAGCTACAACGTCGTTATGTTCATTGCAATATGCGAGTTAAAGAACCGATCTAAAGAGGCTAGACCAGAGGACTTTGTCAAGAACAAGGACAGATACTACATGGCGAAAGGCCAAAACGAGGTGATAGAAAATGCAAACATTTAAAAGAAGTATTACAGTTAAGGAGGGGGGGGGGTGGGAAGGGGGCAAGGGGGCAAGGAGGGAGAGGGGGGCGACATTCAACTGATAGCTCGATATGCGAGCGCAACTTGAAATGTACCCGATATGATACTCGGCATTGTCTGACACATATCTTTACAGAAGTGTCAATAGACTGCCAATTATAAAGTAAGTCATATAAACATTCCACACACAGTATATATTAAAGGTGATGTAAAGAAACAATATGGGTAATCTGACTTTCGTGGATTTTACGCTGTCAGCAATGAATCTTTCTTACTCTTATTCTGCTAACATTAATCGCTTCAATTGCAGTTCCTCTCGAAACAATTCGTGAGTTGCCCGCGGAATCGTGCAAGGAGATCAAGGCGAGTGAAGGCGGAAAGGCAATCAGCGGTAATAATTATTGGATGGATTCAACCAGATCTGAGGGTCTGAATGGGGGGGTCAAAATGTCGGTTGTCGGTTAAAATTTCATTACTTTGTCGGTTGTCGGTTGTCGGTTAAGATTTTTGACCTTTATCGGTTGTCGGTAAATCTCAGTTAATAATTAAAAATACACGTTAATTATTCACATTTATTATGCAATTTGCCCAGTTTTAAGACTTTAAACTCTAGACGAAGTGTAATACTTGTAATAATTCATTATTTGTTTTCACTTAAACCTCGTTAACGCTGTTTTTTAATTTAGCAACGTGCTCATCTACCCCACTTTTGTTTGCAAATCTAGTATACCGATAAAATTCACCAAAGCTTTTATTATAAATGCGAATTTGCTTCCTGTCGACTACGGAGCATCGAAGTAAATCAAGAGAGGTAAATTCTGCAAAGAATGAAACACCCACTTTAGCCCCTGGGATACCTAATTTTAATTTGTAAGCTACGGAAGTCTTTTTTCCGTATATCGAAGCCTCTCTTCAGACTCGTCGGTGTGGTGAACGGCGTAGACAGCTGGCGGCAAGGCCCCAGCCTTATCTTTTGTGGTCTCACTCCTAACTGTCCGTTGGCGTACTGGTCTGTAACTCTCTAGCCACTCTTTGATCTGTCCTTCCATCCCTGGTGTTATGTCCTCACTTGGCAAAGGTGTCATCGTAGCTATAGCAGAAAGGGGCATGGCGGATTGAGGTACCGGATAGTAGGATTTGTCATGCGTGTGGTACTTTGCTGCCCATCTAGATGTGCGCTTCAGAGATTCCTTGCAAATTGTTCCAAAATCCTGGGCATATGTGAGTACCGTAAATGTCTCGCGTTTAAGGTGCGAAACAGCGTGCAAATTTTCCACTTCTGTTGTGAGCAACGTTTCGAGCAGCAGATCATCTACAAATTGGGGGTTAATGTCCATCACGCTCTTGTATAGCCTTTCTATGCCCTTTTTAAGCAAAGACACAGATACTTGCGTCTTCTGTGATACAGTTCCCTGTGGACCATTGGTTGGATACGTCTCGCTCAACTGGTAGCGTTCTTTCACCTTACTCACAGTGTCTTTTACATAGCTGTCAATCTTTGTCACGTTCTCTTTTGCTTGTTTCAAGGACACTCCGTCTGGTTTCATACCCTTAGAATGAATTCCAAAGGTATCGTAAAGGGAGCCAAGAATCCCCAAAAAAGATACCGTTTCTGAGAGGCTCGTCACTATCTTCAGTTTTCCAGCGGAAACATCTGTAACAAACAAGTTCTTGTCTACAGAGCATATCCCTTCGATTTGTTTGAATGAGCATGAGTCTTGTGTCCCATCTAACTTTTTGAGATCTTCTTCCCTACCTGAGAAGATTGAGAATTTATAAATTTTTTGTTGTTTTCTGTGTTTTCAACCATGATTTGGGCTTTAAAAATAGCTCCACGGTTTCTTTTACCAACGCTACAAGAAGACGGCGCGAACATTGGTTGTCTTGGTTTATTTTTAAAAATACATTTTAGCCCGGCAAATTCTTTATTTTAGCACGCAAAATGCGCCACAATGCCCATCAAAGTGATAATAATACAGTTTTTTTAGCCGGAATTTAAAAGAAACTATCTTTACATAGCGAACGCACCAAGTGAGCGTTTTTCGTTGTATAAACAAGGCAGTGTTTATAAACAAGGAATACCGCAGAATTTCCAAAGTAGCGAAATTTATGACTTTTGAAAATCAGGTAAACGAACTACAAGTGCTAATTCAGCCCTACCATCCTGAAACTTTTGAAGTTCTCCTTGTTGCCTTTTGTTTCTCTCGATGTCACCTCCTTCAGTCATGATCCTCTTTGCCAGATTTTCATCTTCTTTTGCTTCTTCTCGTGATTTCCGTTTCCTTCTCACTTTTGACTCGTCACCTTTCTTCTCAGTGTCGTTCATTGACTTCTGCTTGCTTTTATCAGATGTAGCCGGCGCCTTCAGCAACACTACTGGCTTTCCGGTCCAGTTTGTGACCACTTGGATAATGTGTACTAAAATATTAAATACCGTGTGTTTTAAGTTTTCTCTTTAGTAGGCTTTCGAGAAACTTACACAGTTCTTATCAGCAAATGCTCGTCAAGATGTATAAAACGTGCACATCGAGCGAAATCTCTCGTGCGTAGCTTCCCTCGAGGAGAGAATTGAATATTATTTGAACGTCTGGTTTTCAGAAACGAATAAATTTAAGGGCGTGTATAAATAAACGGAGTCTTTAATATGTTAAGCTACACTGTTGTTCATTCACCAATTAATCAGAAAGAAGCTTATAAACTGATTTACTCGCTACTTCTTTGTAGAGATTTTTCTTCTCAATTGTCGCATTCAAATGGACGGTGAAAAAGAAAAAAAAAACATTCCGCTCCACAAAACAACAAACAAAAAACGGTGGAACTAGAGTTTAACCACGTTAATATTTGAGCTTAATATTTAACTACAGAACTAAAGTGATTCATCAAACTCCGCTGCACGCGTTCCACACTTACCGTTGAGCTCACTGCTACTTTCATCCGATATTAAATTTGGAAGTTCAAGCTGCCATTGCCCATCCGTCAGAATTGCAAAATTTTCGCATTTGCCCGCAGGCGATTTCGCCAGGCGAAATAACTTAAACGAAAATCCGCCAATTCCATATTGATGTGCCTGCTCCTTTAGTCCTAAAAACTCCGTAAGATGTTTTTTTAGTTCAGATACTCCTCTATGAGCTTCTTTGTCTACTGAGGCCCTGCTTCGATGACGTTCGATGGCGACTTCTTCACCTTTTCGAAAAAAACTCACGATGACTTTAGCAATCCCAGTCATGACCCGACCGCATGAACAAACAACGAGCAATAAAAAGACAACAGCAGGGCGTCTCGTCGGCTCGATTGTGATCCGCTGTTCTTGAAATGAGACAGCAGGGCGTCTTGTCAGCCCGATTACGAGCCGCTCTTCTTGAAATGAGCCCACGCTGCTCACCGAAAAGAAGGATCCCGTGGATTTAAAGTAATTTGAAGACAAGAAATTCTATAATTCGGCTAAATTTGGAATTAATGTGGTTATGTCGGGTGAAGAAGGATTTTCTGGGCTAGAAATCATCAAAATGCTGTTCTTTCTGAATACAAACATCCCTATCACGTCTGACCATGTCGGTTGTCGGTTAGAATTTATTTGTCGCTAGTCGGTAATTTTTTACCCGTTTCGTCGGTAGTCAGTAATTTTTTACGCCCTTTGTCGCTAGTCGGTTAACCCCATTCACACCCTCAGATCTGGTAATTCTATTTTAGCTGGCTGTGACATGAAGACTGAAGGTTTGTACAAGACATGGTTCTTAGCATGTAGTTGCTGTGCCAATGAGAGGACTTTACTTAATCGATTTTCTTTCTTCCTAGTTGCAGACTATTGTGTCAAACATCAGTGCCAAAACGATGCAAAGAATCATGCACTTTTGAACAAAAATGATCGTTTTATCGCTTTTGACTGATATTGCCACACATACTTGCCTAAAACCAATTAGGATGCGTTTCGTTTGTGGTCAGGGAATCTTAGAATTAAAAAAAAAAACCAAAAGAAACTCAAGGAAAAACAAGTGGTAAATGGCGACTGCCTTCCATTATCATGTGCATGTATAATCCGAAAGAATATTTCTCTACGAGATTGCCATTACCAAATGGTCTTTAACTGGCTGTGTTCAATCACCTAATTCACATAGGTGGGAAAGATTTCACCTTTCATTTAGGAAAAAAACCGCATTTCCTTCCTTAGGACATTCTTGTAAGGAAATTCGGAACACAAGTTCCCATCTTAAAGACGGGGAGTACTGGATTGCTCTTAAGAAGAAAGGAAGCCTTCTAAAGGTCTACTGTGATATGACAACCGATGGAGGTAGGGAAGGGATGTTTAAGAGAAAATGATAACGATAACGGTGTTTTTTTTACTTCTGCACAAACTGTCCTTCTATAATAAATGGAGTGCAATATCATTTTGGTTGATCAAGAATTTCATTTAATTTGATTTCTTTTTCCCAGGAGGTTGGCTTCTGGTCTCCAACGTTGTCGTCGGCAACCTATCCTCGCTACGGTATTCATACGAATCATCATACCATGAAATAAGCAATTGCCACTACAAGTCGTTGTTATTCACGACAGATGCCATGAAGGAACTGAGAACACATTTGTCTTTCACTCAGTTGAGATTCCATTGCAGCAAAAACAAGGGACGTACTCTCCATTTGACCACGGCTTCTAACAGCAGTGGTGAAGCAGTAGTACAATACTTCAGTGGTCAGACAGATGCCAATCCGAAAGCGTGTGGCTCGTTTGTGAGGATGAATGATGACAACTCGATGTTAGCTGCTGATTGTTATCAATGGCGTAATAAAGAGTGGGGATACTCTTATAAGGGAAAAAATAGATTTCGTGTCGTTGCTTCACGCGGAATATATTACTGGTATTTGATTGGGAGCTTGTGGGAATGTGACGACATCTCCAATGATAAAAGTGCAGAATATTTTGGATTGTTCACAGGTGACTTCTGGAGGGCTTTTGTTCGTTAAGGCCAAATACAATTAGTAACTAAACAGTTCTCACTGTCTTGAAAAAAGTCCAACGGCTCACCGAGATCAGTGTCATGTTTTCTCGTTTTCTATCCTTTTGTTGCTAAAGCAAGCCTCCGCTGTTGAAATAAACTGTCATTAGAACTATCGGGATAAAAACTAAGCGCAATTTTTGGCGTGTGAAATGATGATACTTGAACCCCGATGCAACCGTATAATAATTATTTTGGAAACGGTGAAAGGACTGAGCGGAGTCCAATTCGGTCTGTAATCATATGAGTGAGTAGCCAAGTTATGGTAGAAAGAGAAATTTGCATCAAAAGACTGACAAAGGAGGCGTAAATTGTTCAGCTGTTTGATATAATTGATTGATTTAAACTACAACTTTGAATGTGATTGGCTTATTGAACTGTCTGATAACAGTGTTTTGACGAAGGGCTAACGCTCAAAACGTCAGCTTTTATACTCGTTACGGTGTCAAATTTACGGTATCAACTGAATTGATAATACTCAATAATCCTGTCTGATAATAACTTGACACGTCAGTTGGTGGAAAATAGGTCTTTTTTCCAATTGTTACAATGTGGAAATTACGATTTACTCAGTAATTGGCCTGTTTAAAGGCTTCTTGAGAAGCGAAAGTCGTTTTAATTGCGACACAGAAGCGAAACGATAAGGTTATGATTGCTCCTGAACGAAATCCAATATATAATTTGTTAATGGTAGTAATTTTTTAGTTTAAAAATTTCAGACGATACTCTACCTGTTCTATTATCACTAAGTACTCCTGATAAGTATCCTCTTTGGGAACGAACTGTGTAAACTTTAGTACAAGGCGATAAAGGATTTATCACAAATAAAATATCCATCTCCGGATCTTTTCCTTAATTTTGTAACAATTGATGAGTTACCTGGAGTATTTCATCGAACAACTTTGGATAATTATGGCAAGATTAGAATGACCAGTGTGAAATTAAAAAATGAAATAATTATAACTATGAAAAATATATCGAACTTCATGGATTTTATCTTTATATAGTTTTGTGATATCCTTGTGAAACTAATTTATTCATAAAGCTATGTTGTCAAATAGGGACTGAATTCGTTCACTCAAACTGGCAGATGTTACAATGCCCGAGACTTTTTTATGTAAAAAAATTAAAGTTTTTATATTCTATCGCCTCAGATGTTTTCTGAAAGTTACTCTTCCAACAAAACCAACAGAAAGAAATGAAACTCGACCCCTTTCAAAAGTTGTAATCCATTCGATCTAAAATAACATTGAAATGATGAATCACTTATGAGAATAATCTGAGAGATTTTCAACACAACATTCGCTGACCCTGCCGTTACAATTAGAATGACTTTCGAAAACATCTTTTGTCCTCCAGAAGGCGCAAAGCACGTGAGTATAAAATAGAACGACAAGATTACAACATAAGCTACATCGGTATTTAAGTGTCACCATAGAAACACACCCAAACTCAAGATAGTCTCGACTGCGATAGCTCTCGCCTTGTATTCGTATTACAGCCTCTATTTCGGATGTACTCCTTGTGACTTAAATAGTTACGTTTCTACTGAAGATACTCCTTGATGGATAGATGTTTCTTGACAAAGAAAGAAATATTAAATTGGCCAACTGAACATCGGAAAATAAAGATTTTTTTTTTTTTTTAGAGGGCACGGTAACGAATCCTGCAATCTGAGTGGTTCTCAACCCGGTCAGTATTTTCCTATCTCTGCCCACGGGCCACGGTAACGCTTTCGTGAGTCGCCGAGTACATCCCAAATTTCGTTGCAGTATTTTTAAGCAAAAACTACCTTAAGCCGACTTATGAATCCTCTCTTTTCTCTCTCTCAAATCACTTTGGTTGACAAAAAAGTGTTGATTTCATTACGTTGGTTGACAAGCGGCCTAAAAACCGTCTGCAATTGATTTTAATCATTCACAAAAAGTACCTAGAAAGTTAAAATGTGAGGTATTTGGTTACAGTTAAACTGAACAATGGAACTTTCATTCCTTTAATTCCTTTTGAATTTTCTCAAGCAATTTGTTCGTAGTGAAAGAGCGAGCGAAGTTTTAATTTTAGTTCGACAATAAATATACGCTCTCAGTGAGTCTTTCCATGTCCGTTCAGTTTGGACATTTGGAACATAAATTGCACAACAGAAACTGAAGGAACTTATTGAGAAAAAGCCGCATTAAATCCCCTTGTGTCTCGTTGGAGTGTGCCGTTCGAATTTAGGTTTTGTGGAGGAAAGGAGATTTACACACGCCGTTGCAGCAAACAAACGAGCAAACTCTCACAACCTCAAAATAAAAAATTTGAATTTACTCACAATTACTTTCCTGGCCGTTTACTTATTGAACAGAGGTAAATCTTCGTACGTGAATGAATCGTCGATGAGAGTGAATAATACTTTCCGTTAGATCATTGACTGTTTTTTAAGAAAACATCGTCGTGACAGACCTTGCCAAACTAGTTCCGTTGTTTTTCAAATCTTCTTGCGCTTTTTTTTCTTACGCGCTCTCTAATTGATAGGTGTCAGATTGTGACAGATACTTGTAAAAATAATGTTTCAAACTTTGTTTGGAAGCCTTTTAAATCAACTTTATCATTACGCAAGTGAAAATGTTCCAGTGAAGCATCTCTCTTTAATTTGTATCACCTCTACTTTAACTACCATTTACTTGCTCAAAATTTGTTCAGTTTATGGAAGATCTTGCCGTATTTATAGCCCTAAATCATTCGGGTTCTTTCAGAATGTATTTCGTTAAGTTCAAAAAAAAATATATGTTATTTACCGGCTAAGGGTCGGTCCGTATGGTGAAAAACTGTGACCTCGGCCTTGAAAATGCTGCCCTCGGCCTACGGCCTCGGCAGCATTTTCAAGACCTCGGTCACAGTTTTTCACCATACGGACCTCCCAGCCGGCAAATAACATATATATCTCCGAAGTGTTTGTGTTTAAATTTTTCGAAAAATACTGTGGTAGCTTTACATAACTAAATTATTCATAAAGACATCATTTAAACAGAGACTACCTTCAGCTCACACAAATTAAAGTGGCAGGTGTTTATGAAAACGTAAAATTTTTCAATGAATAACAATTTTTCGCAGCTGTCGTTTTCAATGTTTTCCGAATGGCAAAAAAAAACACCTAAAACTAAAGCTCGACTTTTGAAAATTACTTTTATTCTGTTTTCACTGGGTGTGAAGCTTTAAAAATGACTTAAACCTCTTATTTAACAAATAGAAAAGCCTGGACTGTGCTCTGTTCTGTTATAAAGCACTTAGGAAGCGGCTAGAGCACGAAAGAAGTGTAGGGAGAAACACGAGACGTAGTAGAGTGTTTTTCCCACTTCTTGAGTGCTGTAGCCGCTTCCTAAGTGCTTTATAACAGAACAGAGCACAGTCAAGGCTTCTCTATTTGTTTTATAATAACGAATCCGTTGAATTCCCCAAGCATCGCTTTCAATTTTCAAAACAAACTTTATTTCCAAAGCGAACAACAGTGTCGTCAGCATGCTCTATACTCTCATAAAGCACGCTGCAATAAGCCAATCAGAATCCCTGTTAGAATGGTTCAAATAATCTGATTGGCTGCATAAGACTAAAGCTGTCAAAAGTGTCAAACCATCAAGGTTCACATTCTGCGATAGTTTACAAACTAAAATAGTTCGGCAAGTCGAATCTTATACTTTGGCCTGAAATTTTTAAGTCTCTAATACAGAATCTTGAAGTGAAATGTTCAGTGAACTTCAGCCGAATTATGGCTCATAAAAACACGCGAGTTTTTTCACATGAAAAGGTAGAAAACAAACTGTCCAAGGGGAGTGTTTTTTGAATGAACGACAGCCAAATTCACCGGAACATGAAGATCGCTCGGGATGACAGCACGGCAAAACTCGGCTGCAGTGACAGATGTGACTTTCCACTCAACGCACCGGAAAGGATATCAGAGCAAGCTCTTATTTTTTTCACTCGAAGGGCGGCCGATGTAGATTCTGAGGCTTGCTTTACTGTGTTGACCAGAGATCGCCATGATGATCGAGCCGCAATGGTCTTCAGCATGATCATATTCGCTCAGACATCGTCATGATTAGAATGAATTTTAACAGTTATGCCAGTTTGGTTGTATTTTTCATCATTTCTGTTTTGTTCTGTTTTGTTTTTGAACACTGAACTTTATATACTATATGAGTGTTAGCTGTGTTTGATTTTTATTTCCGTAGGTAAGCTTGCAATCTAACTGAGCGTGAATTGATCTTTAAATCTCGGAATGTCTATTTTGTTTTCCTTTGAGGATTTCGTATCTACTCACCTTGTAATAACGTAAATTACGGCACTTGGTATGTTTACAAACCTTTATTTGGTTCTTCTGTTGCTACTTGCCGGCTCGCTTGTTCCGAAATTTCACTTTCAATTATCGGAAAAAAGCTTAAAAGAAGTCCCGTAAAAGGTCGAACATAGTACAATTTGGCAAATGGCGTGACAGCTTTGGCTAAGCTCTATGCTCAATACTCTCATAGAGCACGCTCTTTCAACCAAAGACAGCGCGCGTTATATCCGAACTTTATTATAATGATAGATAAAACTAAAAGCTGGAAACGACCCCCACGTACATAGATACGTTTTAATATAGTTTTTAAAAACTCCCTTCAGTTGAGAGTCTCCTTAAATTTGCAAAACTTGAACCAAACGTTTTTCTCTTTTGATTTCTGTTTTCTTTTTCTCTTTAGTTTTTAATTTTTTGTCGCCCAAAGGTGGACCTTTTTGCACGATGTAAGATTTTTTGAAAACCACATTTATTATTTTTATATTTTATTATTTTTATTTTTTCAAAAACATCGTGAGTTTTATGTTCCGATATAACAAACGATTGATGAGTTTTTAGCCAGGCTGGCAGCATGACATCAAAAATTATCCCTCAAGGGTCTCAGAGCTCTATCGTAATAATAAACAAGAAGATATAACCAACTTCAGTTAATATCCCGAGACAATAGCACTGATTCTAGCCAATAACTCGTTTCTTTACTGTTTTGCAGGTAATTTAGTGTTAAAAACCGAGTTGAAAACGTAAATTAGACACCGTAAAGGGTAAAAAAGCAGACGTTTCAAGCTATAGCCCTTCGTTAGAGCGATAGGATAATTTTTGATGTCATGCTGTCAGCCTGGCTAGAAACTCATCAATCGCTCTGACGAAGGGCTAACACCCGAAACGTCAGCTTTTTTACCCTTTACGGTGGCTAATTTACGTCTTTAACTCAGTTGTTAACACTAAAATTACCTGCTTTACTCTCCCACCGACGCAGCACCACAGTTTCTTTAGAATATTACTCCTTTATTTCTTTATTGTTTTGTCTACCTGCTGTGGTAAACGTGGAACAGAAGTAATCATTTTAGTTCACTGAAAGAAAAAGCTTACAATAAGCTTCTCATAATGGCAACATGGATACCACGCTTCTCCTTTCCACGTGGCGCCTGATATGAAAATCATTTAAACAGAGACCAACTTCAGTTACGCAACGTGGCAGGTGTTTAACGTCTACGTTTTTTTCCCTATGAAAACGGAAAATTCTATATTTCAATGAAAACAACTTTTCGCAGCTATTGTTTTCAATGTTTTACGAAAAACTAAAACACCTAGAACTAAAGCTCGACTTTTGAAAATAACTTTTATTCTCTTGCACTGGGTGTGAGGCTTTAAAAATGGCTTAAAAACTTATTGATAGATGAAAACAACAGCTGGAAACGACTCCCACGTACATAGATACGTTTTGATATAGTTCTAGAAACTTCCTACAGTCGAGAGTCTCCTTAAATTTGCAAAACTTAGGTTGAAACAAATGTTTCTCTCTTTTGATTTCTGTTTTCTTTTTCTCTTTAGTTTTTAATTTTTTGTCGCCTAAAGGTGAACTTTTTTACACGGTGTACGATTTTTTGAAAACTATATTTATTATTTTTTTTTATTTTTTCAAAAACATCGTGAGTTTTATGTTCCGATATAACAAACGATTGATGAGTTTCTAGCCAGGCTGACAGCATGACATCAAAAACTATCCTTTAAGGGTCTCAGAGCTCTATCGTAATAATAAACAAGAAGATATAACCAACTTCAGTCAATATCCCGAGACAATAGCACTGAGTCAATCCAATAATTCGTTTCTTTACTGTTTTGTCTACCTGCTGTGGTAAACGTGGAAGAGAAGTAATCATTTTATTTCATCGAAAAGAAAAGCTTACAATAAGCTTATCATAATGGCGACACAGATACCACGCTTCTCCTTTCCACCTGGCGCATGATATGAAAATGCGAGGGTCAGTTTTTCACGAGTCTAGATCTAAATCGGGATTTGGATTCCACTTGCTAGCAACCTTGCCAAGTTTATCAAAGTTAACTACAACAACGTCTATATTGAAAAATAAGATAACCAAAAATACAGCCGTCTCCCATAGATTCCCTCTGAGTCAACAAAGATCCCCCCTGTAAGAAAGACGAACGATGGCTATTTATCTACTAAGAGTTTGTCCCCGGTGTGATATAATTCCCTCACAAAAATCAATTCAGCTCAAATTGGCCATAAAACACAACAACGTGCAGTAGGAGAAAACTTTAATTGTCTACCATAGCATCCCGCTGATCCAACAGAGATGCACCACAGGAATGAATTAAGGATAAGGGCTAATTAGTTCTTATCTATAATTATCTGTAAACTACCTTCCAGCTTCAATTAGTTGTTGGCAACCTGCTCTAAACAAAAGTGCTTCACACCTCAAGAGAAGACCAGTCGGAGTCTGTCTCGGAAACAACGAAGGTATGTGTATAACTGTTCCGTAGTTTACTATATAATCTGTTTTTGAAGTTAAAATTGAGGTACGTCCGAAAAAGGTAAGCCATAACCCGTGTCTCCGCAATTGCAGATCTCTTTTTTCCTGAAAAGGGTTAATAAGCCCTAAAATTAAAGGAAACTACAGAGACTAAAGTTCTCAACGGACGTTACAATGTACAATTATGAACGATCTTTTCTTGTGTACAAAGCCCACATTTCTATAAAGGTAGCATTTTCTCTTCGCCGAATTTTTAAAAGACAATTTTGAATAGATTACGTAACAAGTGAGTCTGCCGAATTTTTAAAAGACGATTTTGAATAGATTACGTAACAGGTGAGTCTGCCGAATTTTTAAAAGACGATTTTGAATAGATTACGTAACAGGTGAGTCTCCTAATTTCAAGAAATATTAATTTTTTAGACTACAAATTGTGCTCACCTTATGGGCTTCAGTAGTTTTGTTGTCATAGAAAAAAATATACTCGTGCTTATTTACAGCAAATTGCACTCACAATCTTGTTATTACCTATGTGCTTAAAGTCTTTTACAAGCTGTCAAAAGTAACTGACGTTTTCGCGCAGTTTCTCATTTTTTCCCGCAAACTGATCAGAAAAGACAAGACTTCAAAAGGAGAGGGAGGAAAGGCAGATTTTAAAGTGACAATAATAACCTATTAAGGAACTTTTTTCCAAATTTGTCTTTAACTCAAACATTACCAATAAACGATGTTCATCTTGTATTTGCAGGTGTCATAACTCTGATCTGCTTCTCATGTCTGGTCGACAAGCTTCATTTTTTACCGTGCTATTTTTCATTTCTCAACTGTCCAGTGGCAATGGAAGTCAGCAGTGTGGAGCCGGCGGCGACCTGTACTCCATTTACCAAATGATGCTCCAGGGCCACACTTACAAGTCGTTTAAGACTGCACCGGGTACTCTGGAATGCAGAGAGGCTTGTCTTGCTGATGTCAAATGTCAAAGCTACAACTTCGTTATGTTCATTGCAATATGCGAGTTAAACAACCGAACTAAAGAGGCCAGACCAGAGGACTTTGTCAAGAACAAGGACAGATACTACATGGCCAAAGGTCCAAAACGAGGTGATAGCACATGCAAAGATTAAAAAGCAAAATTGCAGTAAAGATAGGGGAGGAGGGGAAGGGGGGAGGGAAAAGGGGGGAACATTCAACTGATCTGCGAGCGTGACTTTTAATGTACCCAATATGGCGCTGGGCATCGTCTGAAGCATATTTTTTGCAGAAGTGTCTATAGACTGCTAATTATAGAGTAAGTCCTAAACATTCCACGCAAAGTATATCTTAAGGGTAATAGAAACAAACTATATGGGTAATCTGACTTTCGTGGATTTTACGCTGTCAGCAGTGAATCTTTCTTACTCTTATTCTGCTAACATTAATCACTTTCATTGCAGTTCCCCTCGGATCAATTCGTGAGTTGCCCGCGGAATCGTGCAAGGAGATCAAGGCGAGTAAAGGCGGAAAGGTGGTCAGCGGTAAAATTTATTGGATGGATTCAACACGATCTGGTAACCCTATTTTAGCTCGCTGTGACATGAAGACTGAAGGTTGGTACAAGACATGGTTCTAAGCATTTTGTTGCCATGCCAATAGGAGGACTTTTCTTAATCAATTTTCTTTGTCCCTAGTTGCAGACTATTGTGTCAAACACCAGTGCCAAAACGATGCAAAGTGTGTGAACCGTGAGACGAACTACACGTGTGCGTGTAACTCATCCGGCTGGACAGGAAAATATTGTGAAAAAGGTTTGCCTTTTGTTAAAATCCTCTCCCCTTTTTAGGAGCATGTTAAACAAATAAGATGAGGGATGCTTAATTAAGATATGTTTATCCACAGATGTCAACGAATGCGTGGAAGGTCTTCGTGGTTGTGATCCCAACGCCATTTGTGATAATACTGTGGGTTCCTACAACTGCACATGTAGACCAGGATTAATTGGAGACGGAAGAAACAGCTGCATAAGTACAAGTAAGGATGTAAACCACTTTGTGTGGAGACGTTGTTAGAGGGATAAGCTAGAAATTACTGCGTACGATTGTACATTTGACTACTACAATAGTTGAGTATTTCTTTTTTTTTTTGTTCCACAAATCCCGCAAGAATTATGCACTTTTGAACAACAATCATCATTTTATTGCTCGTGACTGATATTGTCACACATACTTACCTAAAACCAATTAGGATGCGTTTCGTTTCTGGTCAAGGAATTCTAGAATTAAAAGAAACTCAAGGAAAAACAGAAAATTACTAATCAGTTAACGCACATTGGTGGAAAGATTATGCTTTTCATTTAGAAAAAACCGCATCTCCTTCTTTAGGTCATTCTTGTGAGGAAATTCGGAACGCAAGTTCCCATCTTAAAGACGGGGAGTACTGGATCGCTCTTAAGAAGAGCGGAAGCCTTTTAAAGGTCTACTGTGATATGACAACCGACGGAGGTAAGGAATGGATGTTTAAGAAAAACTAATAACGATAACGGTGGTTTTTTTTTTACTTCTGTACAAACTGTCCTTCTATAATTAATAGAATGCAATATTATTTTGCAAAATAAACAATTTCATTTCATTTCATTTCTTTTTTCCAGGAGGTTGGCTTCTAGTCTCCAACGTTGTCGTCGGCAACCTATCTTTGCTACAGTTTTCAGAGGAATCATCATACCATGAAATAAGTAAATGTCACAACAAGTCCTTGTTACTCACGACCGATGCCATGAAGGAACTGAGAACACAATTGTCTTTCACTCAGTTGAGATTCCACTGCCGCAAAAACAAGGGATGTACTTTCCATTTGACCACGGCTGGTAACAGCAGTGGTGAAGCAGTAGTACAATACTTCAGTGGTCAGACAGATGCCAATCCGAAAGTGTGTGGCTCGTTTGTGAGGATGAATGATGACAACTCGAAGTTAGCTGCTGATTGTAATCAATGGGGTGATAAACAGTGGGGATACCCTTTTAAAGGAAAAAGGAGAAATCTATTCGTTGCTCGTGTCCACGGGAAATATCGCTGGTTTTATAAAAGGGAGCTCAAGATGGGAATGTGATGACTTAATCAACAATGATACAGAACATTTTGGATTGTCCACAGGTGACTTCTGGAGGGTTTTTGTTCGTTAAGGCCAAATACAATAAGTAACTAAACAGTTCTCACTGTCTTGAAAAACATTCAACGGCTGACCTAGATCAGTGTCACGTTTTGTCATTTTTTATCCTTTTGTTGCTAAAGCAAGCCTCCACTGTTAAAATAAACTGTCATTAGAACTATCGGGAAAAAACTATGCGCAATTTTTGGCATGCTGAAATGATGATACTTGAACCCCGAGGCAACCGTAGTTTAGTCATATTTATAGTTAGTTAAAAAAAAATTATCTGTAAAACTTATTTAGGAAACGGTAGAAGGACTGAGTGGAGTCCAATTCGGTCTGTAGTCATAAGAGTGAGTAGCTAAGTTAGGAAGGAAAGAGAAATTTACATTAAAAGACTGACAAAGGAGGCGTAAATTGTTCAGCTGTTTGATATAATTGATTGATTTAAACTACAACTTTGAATGTGATTGGCTCATTGAACTGTCTGATAACAGTGCTTTGACGAAGGGCTAACGCTCGAGACGTCAGCTTTTAAACTCTTTAAGGTGTCAAATTTACGTCATCAACTCAATTGATAATACTCAATAACCCTGTCCGATAATAAATTGGTACGTAAGTTAATGGAAAATAGGTTTGTATTAACTCGTTACAATCGAGGAAATTACGATTAATTCCGTTATTGGCTTGTTTCTTGAGAAGCGAAAATCGTTTTAATTGCGACACAAAAGCGAGATGATAAGGTTATGATTTCTCATGAACGAAATCCAATTTATAATTTATTAATGGTAGTAATTTTTTTTCTGGAGTCAAGTTAACGTGCAAAGTATTCCTTGACGCTCAGAAATATCTTGTTGTAATATTTTCGAACGTTGCTTGTCATTCTCAGTGATGCCACAACTGATTTATTAATGAAATCTGATGTAATCATACGTAGTGTTCTAAACTGTTAGTTCTTGCTGGTGTCCAGCTATTGCTCTTATTATCTCTCGGTAAACGATCAATAAAAATTCATGTTTTATACAAAACGTGAATACTACAGTCTAAGTGTTAAGTCCTTGCTGATGATAATGCAAGTTCACTTTCTTTCATTTTGTATCTTTTTTTGTGCGAATATATCATGAGATCCCCCTGCATTGCATACTATATCATCTTACGCAGGGTGATCATAACAATATATGTTGTAATCACGCCATCACCGTAATCACCAAAACCATTTTATTAGATTAAAAATTTCAGACAATACTCTACCTGTTCTATTATCACTAAGTACTCCTAATAAGTATCTTTTTTAGGAAGAAATCGTGGAAAATTCAGTACGAGGCGAAAAAGGATTTATTACCAATAAAATATCCATCCCAGGAACTCTTCCTTTTGTAACAATTAGTAACAATTAATGACTTAACTAGAATATGTCATCGAAAAACGATGGATAAATATGGCAAAATTAGAATGACCACCGTGAAATTAAAAAATGAATTAATTATAACTTTGAAAAATATATCGAACATCATGGATTTTATCTTAAAATAGTTTTATATCCATGATATCCATGTGAAACTAATTTATTCATGAAGCTATGCTGTCAAAAAGGGACTGAATTCGTTCGCTCCAAATGGCAGGTGTTAAAATGCCCGAGATTTTTTCTTCTGTAAAATAGTAAAGTTTTTATATTCTATCGCCTCATATGTTTTCCGAAAGTTACTCTTGCAGCAAATCAAACAGAAAGAAATGAAATTCGACCTATTTCAAGAAGTTTTAATCCATTCGCCTAAAATAACATTGAAATGATGAATCATTAGTGTGAATAATTTGAGAGATTTCCAACATAACATTCGCCGACCCTGCCGTTGCAATTAGAATGACTTTCGAAAACATCTTTTGTCCTCCAGAAGGCGCTGAGCACGCGAGTATAAAATAGAACGACAAGACTACATTTATTTTGGATGTACTCCTTGTGGCTTAAGAGAGAATTTTTCTGGAGACCGCGTGAAATCAAAAAAATGTGGCACATGCCTAGAAAAAGCCCTACCTTCATACTTCGCTCAAAGATACCTTAGGGTAAGTCTATAAACGTGGTATAATTTTTTTGTTCAGAACTGTTTTTATTTTCTAAAAAATCACCAAACACTATGTCGAGCCCCAACCGCCATAACAGTGGCCGAAATGAAGCCGACGAGTAGGGCAACAAAAACGTTATTCTTCAAAAGCGCAAAAGAAAGCAAGTCTTTCCGAATATTATCTATTTGTATACGAGGTATTAACAAATGATTTGAATCTAATAACGGGATTATTGACATAACTATGAATTATTGGCGAATATTTGAAAATCGCCAAAATTTGATTGATTAAAAATTTCATTTTGGAGCAGTTTTTCAATAAAAATTTTTCCTACTCGGTATAACTCGGAATCACTTGAGATGAGCATTTCTGAAAATTGGAAACGATGTTCTTTTCAAGGATATAAAAATTAATTTGGGGCTCTTAATTACTGCGAAGAAATAGCCCGATCTATTTCGTGCAAATCGCAACGCCGCCGTGTAAACAACCGCAGATAATCCAATTATTCTTTTATTATCGAAGCCATAATTTCTTCAAAATCTTACCGCTTTGAGCTGTGCTTTATCAGAAACTCAATATGTTACCCTTACTTTCTGAAACCAGTGATTAAGGAGTGATGTTTCCATTATTTTTGTTTCAAATCGCCATGTTCACTTGAAAAGTGTTTACAACGTCCGGCTTGACCATTTACAATACTCGGAGCTGTTCATAAATCATCGCAAACCATCGCAACTCTTGACTTATTTCTGCTTCCATACAACTCCAGTATATACAAAAGTCTTTTTAGCACGATAAACCAAGATGCTTTGATTGCTTACAGTTTCAGTTAAGAAACGTTTGGCTCCCCAAATGGCACAACGATGTTCACCAACTAAGTCGTGCGTCATCACTCATGTTTGTCACGCAATCACGCTAAACGTGCACAGGACACCCAGACAGGCATTCGTCTGCAGACATCGCTGTACCGAGTGCAGGGCCAACTAATATTTATTTCTTAGTCAGTGTTATGTTTTAAACAAAAACCTGCGCGAATTCACTTAAAAAACGTTGTAGATCTCTTTTAAGTGTTTTGAATCAGTGCCATTCTGAAAAACTACTTTTTGACGTTTTCGTAAATTTAGTCACCCCCTGGTACTGACTATACATGCGTTGTTATCGACTCTATTTCCACGACTTCGCGCTTGCAAAGATTCTATTTATCAATAGGCACTTCAAGCACGACGTTTAACGGCAAACGGCAAACGCAAGCTTGCCTTTCATTTTGTTACCTATTTATGGAATTCTTAAAAAAATCCTGCACAAAAAATAAAATAAAATAAATCGAACGTACTTAATTCCGTGTACACACGCCTAGAGACAGACGACAGATATTGAATTTTTGACGTTCGCGGGAAAAACAAACGTCATGCGTAACCTCTCAAATGACGAACTTCCCTGTTAACTAAAACAACTGGAAGTTAATTGTCTAGTGCTCCGTGATTATATACATCACCTACGTGTCCCTAGTGGATCGATAAGGTCTACCATGACCTTCAGTGGCAGGCAGACAGGTTCCACGGTGAGGCGTTCTTTTCTAATGACACTGGAAAAATTCTACCGAATATGTAAACAGAACAACAGACTAACAATTTCGTGCTTTATCTAAGCGCTTTGAACGTTAAACTTCACTAAAAACGTAAATCTTCGAGTCACAAAGTCGGCCGCTTGTATCAGGCCGCGAGACATTACGTGTTATTTGATATCGCCTGACTGTAGGTCATTACAATTACATTTTTTAAAGCTTTGGACTTACACAATCTCTGTTTTTTGTTTTTGTTGTTGTTGTTTTTTTTTAAATTTTCCTTACGATAGCGTGCTCATCAATTTAAACCTTTCGATTTTGTACCTTGATTGCTACGATGATAATGGCCATCGCTAGAAACTTGACAGTTTTTTTTCAACTCGAACTCGGAAAAAGTTGTTTCCCGTCCCTTAATCAAACAATTAATCGGCCATTCTCTGAGATCCCGAATTCTCGACAAGACAGAGGCGGCGTACCCTCGGAGATTCAAGAAATCAGGAAGTTCCTCCATTCCAGCTAACTGAATGGGTTTTATAAAGCAAAAAAAGAAAGAAAGAAAGAAAGAAAGAAAGGAAAAGAATACAGTGTCATATACTTAAGGTGTTTTCCTGGTCAATGAAACCAATATTCAAGCTACATGTAGTTCGTCACTGCTGACAGGTACAGCTAAAACAAAGGGCTTCGATCTTGCTCACGTAAGGCTGCTTACGATGAACTGAGATATCGAGATACCGAAATATTGGAAGGCAACGTGAATATCGATGCCCGTGCTAAAATGAGATCGACTTCCGATTCAACATCATTCACGCCCACAGCCTGTTTGTGTGCTGAGATGTCTTTCTCACATAAGCGCAGAGGGACTATAAGAGAAGCTTTTCCTGCAACTCGACTTCGCTTATCTTGGGAGCAGCATCCCCCAACAAATCTTTGAAAGGAGCAATTGATTTCCATTTGGTACGCTCACCTCTTAAAAAAATCGGCAGCCAAACGAAAACACCAATTTAGTTTGCTTTGGAAAATTTATGGCGCGACGCTCATTATATGGTTAGAAACTGTGCCTAATCTAATTTATTTTTTAGCGCTGAGTATTTTAGAAAGCTACTCCCAATTTAATTTTTCCACTCCTGCACCTGTCTACCCTGCAAGCCGTCACAATTTACAAAATAGGATAACACATTTTTTTACGTCGTTAAAAATTAATGCAGTGAAATTTCCTCTATGCTGTAGTAACATATACCTAATTCATTTAGCAGTCTAGGGTGATGTATGAGTGGTATCGCGCTTAAAAAATGCAAACAACGGTAATTTTAAATTCTGGATTTAAAACTTTTTCCCGGAAATAAAAAATAGGGGATAAGAAGGAAAGAAAATAAGAGCGTATTGGTAACCGAGCCTCCTTTCGAGTGACATGTTATTGCGTGACACCATCGCAAAAAACGAACGTCAATGATTCATTTCATCTGTCAGGATGCTCTGGCTCGTTCTATAAAAAACAAACTTCCATTCTTATTGTGAAAGGAAGACTTGTAAAATGTGAGTGTTCCAAGCTGAATATGGGTTATAACTGTCCAGCAATGCGACGTTTCCGGCAGGAACCTTCGTGAGATGTTTCCACTGTGATTTGGTATACACCGCCTGTAGTGCTGTACTATCGAAGCTGTTGTCAAGTCTCTTTATAACAAGATTGAGGCAAGGAACCAATCTTAGAAAGGTGTTTTTCGCCAGGTGAGCCTAAGAAATCCAGTTTACAATCTAGTATAGGTCAAAGCGATAAGATTTTGTTGGAATTATGGCTTCGATAATAAAAAGCCTAATTGGATTATCTGCGGTTGTTTACATGGCGGCATTGCGATTTGCACGAAATAGACCGGGCTACTTCTTCGCAGTAATTAAGAGCCCCAAATTAATTTTTATATCCATGGAAAGAACATTCTTTCCACTTTGTAAAAATGCTCATCTTAAGTGATTCCGAGTTATACCAGGTAGGAAAAATTTTTATTGAAAAACTGCTCCAAAATGTAATTTTTAATCAATCAAATTTTGGCTATTTTCAAATATTCGCCAATCATTCATAGTTATGTCAACAAGCCCGTTATTAGATTCAAATCATTTTTTAATACCTCGTATACAAATAGGTAAAATTCAGAAAGACTTGCTTTCTTTTGCGCTTTTGAGGAATAAAGGTTTTGTTGCCCTACTCGTCGACTTCATTTCGGTCATTTTATGGCGGTTGGGGCTCGATACAGTGTTTGGTGATTTTCTAGAAAATAAAAACAGCTCTGAACAAAAAAATTATACCACGTTTATAGACTTACCCTAAGGTATCTCTGAGCGAAATATGAGGATAGTGATTTTTCCGATCATGTGCCACCTCCCACGCGGTGGTAAAAAAAATTCGCTCTTAAATAGTTACGTTTCTACTGAAAACAGTCCTTGATGGATCGATGCTACTTGACAAAGGAAGAAATATTGAATTGGCCACTTGAACATCGGAAAATAAAGATTAATCACCAAGGTGTTTGTGTTCAAATTGTTCTAAAAATACTGTGGAAGCTTTACATCACTAAACTATTCATAGAGACATCATTTAAACAGAGACTAACTTCAGTTCACGCAAAGTGGCAGGTGTTTAACGTCTGTGCTAAAAAAAATTTTTCGCAGCTGTCGTTTTCAACGTTTTCCAAAAGGCCCCCTCTTTTGATTTCTGTTTTCTTTTTCTCTTTAGTTTTTAATTTTTGCCACCTTAAGGTGAACCTTTTTACACGATGTACGATTTTTTGGAAAACTACATCTATTATCTTTATATATTTATTTTTTCAAAAACATCGTGAGTTTTATGTTCCGATATAACAAACGATTGACGAGTTTTTAGCCAGGCTGAGAGCATGACATCAAAAATTATCCCTTAGTGGTCTCAGAGTTCTATCGTAATTAATAAACAAGAAGATAAACCAGCTTCAGTTAATATTCTGAGATAATAGCACTGAGTCAAGTCAACCAATCCTTCTTTACTGTTTTGTCGACCTGCTATGGTAAACGTAGAAGGGAAGTAATCATTTTATTTCACCGAGAAGAAAAGCTTACAATAAGCTTATCATAATGGCGATACGGACACCACGCTTCTCCTTTCCACCTGACGCATGATGTGAAAATGCGAGAGTTAGTTTTCCACGTATGTGGATCTAAATTGGAATTTAGATTCTGCTTGCTGGCAACCTCACCAAGTTTATCAAAATTAAACAAAACGGCATCTATATTAAAAAAAAAAGCAAAAAAATTCAACCGTCTCCCATAGATTCCCTCTGAGCCAACAAAGATCCCCCCTGTAAGGAAGACGAACGATGGCTATTTATCTACTAAGAGTTTGTCCCTGGTGTGATATAATTCCCTCATAAACATCAATTGAGCTCCAGTTGGCCATAAAACACAACAACGTTCAGAAGGAGTAAACTTTAATTGTCTACCATAGCAACTCACTGATTTAACAAAGATGCACCACTGTAATGAATTAAGGATAGCGGCTAATTAGCTATTATCTGTAATTATGTTTAAACAACCTTTCAGCTTCAGTTGGCCGTTGGCAACCTGCCCTGAACAAAAGTGCTTCACAACTAAAGAGAAGACCGGTCGGAGTCTGGCTAGGAAACAACGGGCACTTTCACTCAGGTATGTGTATAACTGTTCCGTAGTTTATTATACAATCTCTCTTTCAAGTTAAAATTGAAGTACGTCTGAAAAAGGTGAGCCAAACCCGTGCCTCCTCAATTGCAGATCTCTTTTTCCTGAAAAGGGTTAAAATAAGCCCTAAAATGAAAGGAAACTACAGAGACTAAAGTTCTCACCGGACGTTACAATGTACAGTTATGAACGATCTTTTCTTATGTACGAAGCCCAAATCCTTTAAAGGTAGCATTCCCTCGTCACCGAATTTTTAAAAGACGATTTTGAATGGATGACGAAACAGGTGAGTCTCCTAATTTCAAGAAATGTAAATTTTTAAGACTACAAATTGTGTTCGCCTTATGGGCTTCAGCAGTTTTGTTGTCATAGAAAAAATATACTCGTGCTTATTTACAGCAAATTGTACTCGCAATCATGCTATTACCTCTATGCTTAAAGTCCTTTAAAAGCTATTACCTATATGCTTAAAGTCCTTTAAAAGCTATTACCTATATGCTTAAAGTCCTTTAAAAGCTATTACCTATATGCTTAAAGTCCTTTAAAAGCTATTACCTATATGCTTAAAGTCCTTTAAAAGCTATTACCTATATGCTTAAAGTCCTTTAAAAGCTGTCAAAAGTAACTGACGTTTTCACGCAGTTTCTCATTTTTTCCCGCAAACTGATCAAATATATTCAGACTTCAAAAGGAGAGGAAGGAAAGGCAGATTTTAAAGCGACAATAATAACCGATTAAGGAACTTTTTCCCAAAATTGTTTTTAACTCAAACAAAATAAATAAACAATGATCATTTTGTATTTGCAGGTGTCATAACTCTGATCTGCTTCTCATGTCTCGTCGACAAGCTTCATTTTTTACCGTGCTATTTTTCATTTCTCAACTGTTCCGTGACAATGCCAGTCAGCAGTGTGGAGCTAACCGCGACCTATACTCCATTTACCAAATGATGCTCAAGGGCCACACTTACAAGTCGTTCAAGACTGCACCGGGTACTCCGGAATGCAGAGAGGCTTGTCTTGCTGATGTCAGATGTCAAAGCTACAACGTTGTTATGTTTACTGCAATATGCGAGTTAAACAGACGAACTAAAGAGGCCAGACCAGAGGACTTTGTCAAGAACAAGGACAAATATTACATGGCGAAAGGACCAAACCGAGGTGATAGAAAATGCAAAGATTTAAAAGAAGTATTACAGTTACGGAGAGGGGGAGGGGAAGGGGGGGGAGGGAGGTAAGGGGGGGTAGGGGGGCGACATTCAACTGATAGCTCGCTTAAGATTAAAAAGCTTAAGATTAAAAAGCAGTATTACAGTTAAGGAAGGGGGAGAGGGAGGGGGAGAGGGGGAAAGGGGGAAAGGGGGAAAGGGGAAGGGGAAAATAGGAAGGGGGAAATGGGGGAAGGAGGGGGGAAGGGAGGTAAGGGTGGGATGGGGGGCGACATTCAAATGATAGCTCGATACGCGAGCGCAACTTGAAATGTACCCAATATGATGCTCAGCATTGTCTGACACATATCTTTACAGAAGTGTCAAGTGGGAAAGAAGTGGGAAATGGCGACTGCCTTCCCTTATCATGTGCATGTATAGTCGGAAAGAATATTTCTCTACGAACGAAGAGCAGCATCTTAACAATTATTACCAAATAGTCTTTAACTGACTGTGTTCAATCACTTAACTCATATTCGTGGGGAAATTATGCCTTTCATTTAGGAAAAAAACCGCATTTCCTCCTTTAGGTCGTTCATGTAAGGAAATTCGGAACTCAAATTCCCATCTTAAAGACGGGGATCGCTCTTGAGAAGATTGGAAACTTTTTAAAGGTCTACTGTGATATGACAACCAGATGAGGTAAGGAATTGATGTTTAAGAAAAACTAATAACGATCACGGTGTTTTTTTTACTTCTGCACAAATTGTCCTTCTATAATAAATGCAATGCAATATTATTTTGCCTAATGAAGAATTTCATTTCATTTCATTTCTTTTTTCCAGGAGGTTGGCTTCTGGTCTCCAACGTTGTCGTCGGCAAGCCATCCTCGCTATGGTATTCATTTGAGTCATCATACCGTGAAATTGTCAAAACAAGTCGTTGTTCCTCAAAACAGATGCAATGAAGAAACTGAGAACACACTTGTCTTTCACTCAGTTGAGATTCCACTGCAGCAAAAACAAGGGACGTACTCTCCATTTGACCACGGCTGCTAACAGCAGTGGTGAAGCAGTAGTACAATACTTCAGTGGTCAGACAGATGCCAATCCGAAAGCGTGTGGCTCGTTTCTGAGGATGAAGGATGACAACTCAAAGATAGCTGCTTATTGTAATCAATGGAGGGATTAAAGAATGGGGAAACTCTTATTAAGGAAAAAACAGATATCGAATCGTTGCTCTAGTCCCTGGGAAATATTACTGGGCTTTGTTTGATGGTAGCTCAAGATGGGAATGTGACGACTTCAACTCCAATAGTGGAGAATATTTTGGATTGTTCACAGGTGACTTCTGGAGGGTTTTTGTTCGTTAAGGCCAAATACAACTAGTACCTAAACAGTTCTCACTGTCTTGAAAAACTTCAACGGCTGACCTAGATCAGTGTCACGCTTTGTCGTTTTTTATCCTTTTTTTGCTAAAGCAAGCCTCCACTGTTGAAATAAACTGTTATTAGAACTATCGGGATAAAATCTATGCGCAATTTTTGGCATGTTGAAGTGATGATACTTGAACCCCGATGCAACCGTAGTTTAGTCATAATAATAGTAAGTTAAATAATTATTATCTGTAATAATTATTTCGGAAACGGTGAAAGGACTGAGTGGAGTCCAAGTCGGTCTGTAATCATAAGAATGAGTAGCTAAGTTATGAAAGAAAGAGAAATTTGCATTAAAAGACTGACAAAGGAGGCGTAAATTGTTCAACTGTTTGATATAATTGATTGATATAAACTACAACTTTGAATGTGATTGGCTTATTGAACTGTCTGATAACAGTGCTTTGACGAAGGGCTAACGCTCGAAACGTCAGCTTTTAAACTCTTTACGGTGTCAAATTCACGTCATCAACTCAATTGATAATACTCAATAACCCTGTCCGATAACAACTTAGCACGTCAGTTGGTGGAAAATAGGTTTTTTTTCTAACTTGTCACAATCGAGGAAATTACGATTAATTCTGTTATTGGCTTGTTTAACAGCTTCTTGAGAAGCGAAAGTCATTTTAATTGCGACACAGAAGCGAGATGATAAGGTTATGATTTCTCCTGTGCGAAATCCAAAACAGAATTTATTAATGGTAGTAATTTTTACGGGAGTCAAGTTAACGTGCAAAATATTCCTTGACCCTCAGAAATATCTTGCTGCAATAATTTCGAAAGTTGCTTGTCATTCTCAGTGATGCCACAACTGATTTATTAATGAAGTCTGATGTAATCATACGTAGTGTTCTTGTCCGTTAGTTCTACCTCGTGTCAAGCTATTGCTCTTATTATCTCTCGATAAGCGATCAATAAAAATTCATGTTTTATACAAAACGTGAATACTACGGTCTAAGTGTCAAGTCGTTGTTGATGATAAAGCAAATTCACTTTCTTTCGTTTTGTATCTTTTTTGTGCGAATATATCATGAGATCCCCCTGCATTGCCCATTATATCATCTTGCGCAGGGTGATCATAACAATATATGTTGCAATAACGTCATCACCGTAATCACCAAAATCATTTTATTAGATGAAAAATTTTAGATAATACTCTACGTGTTCTATTATCACTAAGTACTCCTAATAAGTATCTTCTTTGGGAACAAATCGTGGAAAATTCAGTACAAGGCGAGAAAGGATTTATTACCAATAAAATATCCATCTCAGGAACTCTTCCTTTGTAACAATTAATGACTTAACTGGAATATATCATCGAACGACGATGGATAAATATGGTAAGATTAGAATGACCACCGTGAAATTAAAAAATGAATTAATTCTAATTTCGAAAAATATATCGAACATCATGGATTTTATCTTAAAACAGTTTTTGTGAGTGAATCTAATTTATTCATGAAGCTATGCTGTCAAAAAGGGACTGAATTCGTTCACTCCAAATGGCAGGTGTTAAAATGCCTGACATTTTTTTTTTTTATAAAGTGGTAAGGTTTTTTTTTATACTATCGCCTCATATGTTTTCCGAAAGTTACTCTTGTAGCAAAGCAATCAGAAAGAAATTAAATTCGACCCATTTCAAGAAGTTTTAATCCATTCGCCTAAAAAAACACTGAAATGATGAATCATTAATGAGAATGATTCGAGAGATTTTCAGCACAACTTTCACCGACCCTGCCGTTACGATTACATTGACTTTCAAAAACATATTTTGTCCTTCAGAAGGCGCAAATCCAGTACAGCACAGAATAGTACGAGAGTACGAGTACAGTTTTTATATTCTATCGCCTCAGATGTTTTCCGAAATCACTCTTGTAACAAAACTAACAGAAAGAAATGAAATTCGACCTATTTCAAAAGTTTTATTCCATTCGTCCAAAATAACATTGAAATTCTCATCTCATTTATGAGAATAATTCGAGAGATTTTTAACACAACATTCGTTGACCCTACCGTTGCAATTAGAATGACATTCAAAACATCTTTTGTCCTCCAGAAGGCGCAAGGCACGCGAGTAGAAAACAGAACAACAAGATTACAACATAAGCTACATCGGTCTCTAAGTGTTACCATAGAAACACACCCAAACTTAAGATAGTCTCGATTGCGATAGCTCTCGCCTCGTATTCGTATTACAGCATTTATTTTGGATGTACTCCTTGTGACTCAAATAGTTACGTTTCTACTGAAAATACTCCTTGATGGATCAAGGCTATTTTTAAAAGAAAGAAATAATGAATTGGCTACCTGAATATCGGAAAATAAAGATTTATCACCGAGGTGTTTGTGTTCAAATTGTTCTAAAAAGACTGCGGAAGCTTAACGTTACTAAATTATTCATAAACATCAATTCAGCTCCAGTTGGCCATAAAACACAACAGCGTCCAGTAGGAGAAAAACTTAACTGTCCACCATAGCATCCCACTGATCTAACAAAGCACCACTGTAAGGAATTAAGGATAGTGGCTATTTATCTGCAAGAGTTTGTTCATGGTGCAATATAATTCACCCTAAACATCATTTTAGCTCCAATTGGCCGTAAAACTATAACACTATAACTATAGAAAACTATAACTATAGTTTGAGAATAATAATAAGTGTTTCCGATAGAATCCCGCTGATCCAACAAAGAGGTACTACTTTAAGGAAGGACAATGACACATAATTTGTTATGAGGTCGTCTGTGGTGTAACATTATTCCCGCCTCTAAACAACCTTTCAGCTTCAGTTGGCAGTTGGCCCTGGGCCTGAACAAAAGTGCTTCACACCTCAGGAGAAGACCGATGAGAGTTTGTTTAAGAAACAACGATTAGTTTTAACCAGGTATGTGTATCACTGCTCCGCAGTTTATTGCACAATCTCCTTTACAAATCAAAATTGAAGTGTGTCTGAAAAAGTTAAGCGAAAACCCATGCCCCCTCAATTGTAGTTCTCTATTTCCCAATATAATGGTTAAGGAGCACTAAAATATAAGGAAACCACAGATACCAAAGTTTTAAATGGATGTTACATTGTACAATTATTAACGATCTTTACTTGTGTGCGAAACCCAATTTCCTATAAAAGTAACATTTTCTCGTTACCGAATTTTGAAAGTTGATTTTGAATGGATGAAGAAACAGGTGAGTCTCCCGATTTCAAGAAATGTAAGACTACAAATTGCACTCGCCTCATGGAACTCAGCAGTTTTGTTGTAATAGGAAATAATATACTCGTGCTTATTTACAGCAAATTGCACTCGCAATCATGTTATTACCTATACTTTAAGTCTTTTACAAGCTGTAAAAAGTAGCTAACGTTTTCACGCAGTTTCTCATTTTTTCCCGCAAACTGATCAGAAAAGATTAAGACTTCAAAAGGAGAGGGAAGAAAGGCAGATTTTAAAGTGACAAAATTTCGTTTTTCTTCAATAACCTATTAAGGAATTTTTTTCTAAAAATTGTCTTTAACTCAAACGTTACCAATAAACAGCGTTCATCTTGTTTTCGCAGGTGTCTTAAATCTGATATGCTTCTCGTGGCTGGTTTCAGTGGTTTTGTTTTCATAGAAAAAATATACTCGTGCTTATTTACAGCAAATTGCACTCGCAATAATGTTATTACCAATATACTAAAAGTCTTTTACAAGCTGTCAAAATTAACTGACGTTTTCACGCAGTTACGCACGCTAAGCATGAACAAATTCTTAATTATCCCTTAGGGGTGTCAGAGCTCTATCGTAATTAATAAACAAGAAGATATAACCAAGTTCAGTTAATATCCCGAGGCAATAGCACTGAGTCAAGCCAATAACTTATTTCCTCAGTTCATTGTTTTATCTACTTGCTATGGTAAACGTAGACGGGAAGTAATCATTTTATTTCACCAAAAAGAAAAGCTTTCAATAAGCTTCTCATAATGGCGACACGGATACCACGCTTCTCCTTTCCACCTGGCGCATGGTATGAAAATGCAAGAGTTAGTTTTTCATATATATGGATCTAAATTGGAATTTGGATTCCGCTTGCTGGCAGCCTAATCTAGTTTATCAAAATTAAACACAACGGTATCTATATTGAAAACAAAAAAGGCAAAAAATTCAACCGTCTCCCATAGATTCCCTCTGAGCCAACAAAGATCCCCCCTGTAAGGAAGACGAAACGATTGCTATTTATCTACTAAGAGTTTGTCCCTGGTGTGATATAATTCTCTCGTGAACATCAATTCAGCTCCAATGGGCCATAAAACACAACAACGTTCAGTAGGAGTAAACTTTATTTGTCTACCATAGCACCCCACTAATCCAACAAAGATGCACCAATGTAAGGAATTAAGGATAGTGGCTAATTAACTATTATCTATAATTCTCTCTAAACAACCTTTCATCTTCAGTTGGCCGTTGGCAACCTCCTCTGAACAAAGGTGCTTCACCTCAAGAGAAGACCAGTCGGAGTCTGTCTAAGAAACAACGAGTACTTTCACCCAGGTATACGTATAACTGTTCCGCAGTTTATTATACAATCTCTTTTCCAAGTTACAATTGAAGCACGTCTCAAAAATGTAAGCCAAAACCCTTGCCTCCTCAATTGCAGATCTCTTTTCCCGAAAAAGTATAATAAGTCCCAAAATTAAAGGAAACTTCAGATACTTAAGTTCTCACCGGACGTTAAAATGTACAACTGTGAACGATCTTTTCTTATGTGCGAAGCCCAAATTCATATAAAGGTAGCATTTTCTGATCACCAATTTTTAAAAGCAATTTTGAATGGCTGACAAAACAGGTGAGTCTCATAGTTTCAAGAAATGTAAATTTTTTAGACTACAATTGTACTCGCCTTACGAGCTTCAGTGGTTTTGTTTTCATAGAAAAAATATACTCGTGCTTATTTACAGCAAATTGCACTAGCAATAATGTTATTACCAATATACTAAAAGTCATTTACAAGCTGTCAAAAGTAACTGACGTTTTCACACAGTTTCTCATTTTTTCCCGCAAACTGATCAGAAAAAGATTAAGACTTCAAAGGAGAGGGAGGAAAGGCAGACTTAAAAGCGACAAAATTTCGTTTTTCTTTAATAACCTATCAAGATATTTTTTCCAAAAATGTCTTTAACTCAAACGTTACCAATAAACAGCGTTCATCTTGTTTTCGCAGGTGTCTTAAATCTGATATGCTTCTCGTGGCTGGTCGACAAGCTTCATTTTTTATCGTGCTACTTTTCATTTCTCAACTGTTCCGTGACAATGCCAGTCAGCAGTGTGTAGCCGGCGGCGACCTATACTCCATTTACCAAATGATGCTCAAGGGCCACACTTACAAGTCGTTCAAGACTGCATCGGGTACTCTAGAATGCAGAGAAGCTTGTCTTGCTGATGTCAAATGTCAAAGCTACAACGTTGCTATGTTCATTGCAATATGCGAATTAAACAACCGAACTAAAGAGGCCAGACCAGAGGACTTTGTCAAAAACAAGGACAGATATACATGGCGAAAGGTCCAAAACGAGGTGAGGATTTTACGCTGTCAGCAATGAATCTTTCTTATTCTATTCTGCTAACATCAATCGCTTCAATTGCAGTTCCTCTCGGATCAATTCGGGAGTTGCCCGCGGAATCGTGCAAGGAAATCAAGGCGAGTGAAGGAGGAAAGGCGGTCAGCGGTAATAATTATTGGATGGATTCAACCAGATCTGGTAACTCTATTTTAGCTGGCTGTGACCATGAAGACTGAAGGTTTGTACAGGACATGGTCTTAGCGTGTAGTTGCTGTGCCAATGAGAGGACTTTACTTAATCGATCTTCTTTGTCCCTAGTTGCAGATTATTGTGTCAAACACCAGTGCCAAAACAAGGCAAAGTGTGTGAACCGTGAGACGAACTACAAGTGTGCGTGTAACTCACCTGGTTGGACAGGAAAATATTGGGGAAAAAGGTTTGCCTTTTGTTAAAATCGTTTCCCATTTTTAGGAGCATGTTAAACAAAGAAGATAAGGAATGCTAATTAAGGATATGCTGATCCACAGATGTCAACGAATGCGTGGAAGGTCTACATGGTTGTGATCCCAACGCCTTTTGTGATAACACTGTGGGTTCTTACAACTGCACATGCAGACCAGAATTAATTGGAGACGGAAGAAACAGCTGAATAAGTACAAATAAGGATGTAAACCACTTTGTGTGGAGACGTTGTTAGAGGATAAGCTAGGAAAATTACAGCGCACGATTTACATTTTGACTCTACACTTTTGAGTATTCCTTTTTTTTTTGTTGTTCCACAAATCGCGCAAGAAGTATGCACTTTTGAACAAACAATCATCATTTGATGCTTGTGACTGATATTGTCACCCATACTTACCTAAAACTAATCAGGATGCGTTTCGTTTCTGGTCAAGGAATTATAGAATTAAAGAAACTCAAGGAAAAACAACAGTTGGGAAATGGCGACTACCTTCCCTTATCATGTGCATGTAAAGTCCGAAAGAATATTTCTCTACAAACGAAGAGCAGCATATTAACAATAATTACTAATCAGTTGACTCACATTGGTGGGAAGATTATGCTTTTCATCTAGGAAAAAACCGAATCTCCTTCTTCAGGTCAGTCTTGTGAGGAAATCGGAACGCAAGTTCCCATCTTAAGGACGAGAGTACTGGATCGCTCTTAAGAAGAACGGAAGCCTTTTAAAGGTCTACTGTGATATGATAACCGATGGAGGTAAGGAATGGATGTTAAGAAAAACTAATAACGATAACAGTGGTTTTGTTTTACTTCTGTACAAACTGTCCTTCTATAATTAATGGAATGCAATATTATTTTGCAAAATAAACAATTTCATTCATTTCATTTCTTTTTTCCAGGAGGTTGGCTTCTGGTCTCCAACGTTGTCGTCGACAACCTATCTTTGCTACAGTTTTCAGAGGAATCATCATACCATGAAATAAGTAAATGTCACAACAAGTCCTTGTTACTCACGACAGATGCCATGAAGGAACTGAGAACACACTTGTCTTTCACTCAGTTGAGATTCCACTGCCGCAAAAACAAGGGACGTACTTTCCATTTGACCACGGCTGCTAACAGCAGTGGTGACGCAGTAGTACAATACTTCAGTGGTCAGACAGATGCCAATCCGAAAGCGTGTGGCTCGTTTGTGAGGATGAATGATGCCATCTCGAAGTTAGCTGCTGATTGTAATCAATGGGGTGATAAACAGTGGGGATACCCGTTTAAAGGAAAAAAAGGAGAAATCTGTTCGTTGCTCGTGTCAACGGGACTATCGCTGGTTTTAAAAGGGAGCTCAAGATGGGAATGTGACGACTTTATCAACAATGATACAGAACATTTTGGATTGTCCACAGGTGACTTCTGGAGGGTTTTTGTTCGTTAAGGCCAAATACAATAAGTTACTAAACAGCTCTCACTGTATTGAAAAATATTCAACGGCGTTTGCGTCAACTAGATCAGTGTGCACGTTTTGTCGTTCTCTAACCTTTTTGGTGCTAAAAGGCAATCGGTCCACTGTTTAAAACAAACTGGTCATTAAGACCTATCGGACAAAAAAATATGCGCAATTTTTGGCATGTCTGAAGGAGTGATACGGATACGGGGATGCAACCGTAGTTTAGTCATTATGTATAGTGAGTGAAAATATGAGTCTCTGTAAACACTTATGGAGGAAAACGGTTTGAAAGGACTGAGTGGCGTCCAATTCGGTCTGTAGTCATAAGAGTGAGTAGCTACAGTTAAGAAGGAAAGAGAAATTGACATTAAAAGACGGAAAGGAGACGTAAAGGGGTCAGCTGTTTGATATAATTGAGTGATTTAACAATACAACTTTGAAAGGTGATGGGCTCATTGAACTGTGCTTTGACGAAGGGCTAACGCTCGAGAAGTCAGCTTTTAAACTCTTTAGGGTGTCAAAATTTACGTCATCAACTCAATTGATAATACTCAATAACCGGTTACGATAATAAACTTGGCAAGTAAGTTAATGGAAGAAATAGGGTTTTTTAAATTGTTACAACGCAAAAATTCCGATTAATTCCGTTATTGGCTTGTTTCGTGAGAAGGCGAAAAGTCGTTTTAATGGGCGACACAATAAGCGAGATGATAAGGTTAGTGATTTCTCCAGCGCGAAATTCAAACCGAATTTATTAATGGGTAGTAATTTTGTACGGGAGTCAAGGTTAACGTGCAAATATTCCTTGACCCTCCATAAATCTCTTGCTGGCAATATTTTCGAAAGTTGTTTGTCATTCTCAGTGGATTGCCACAATCTTGGAATTTATTAATGAAATCTGATGGTAATCAATGACGTAATGTTCTAGTCCGTTTAGTTCTACCTCGTGTCACAAAGCTAGTGCTCCTATTATCTGCTCGATAAGCGATCAATAAAAATTCAGGGGTGTTTTATACAAAACGTGAATACTACAGTCTAAGGTGTCAAGTCCTTGCTGATGATAAAGCAAATTCACTGTTCTTTTATTATGTATCTTTTTTGTGACCGAATATGAGTTCATGAGATCCCCCTGCAGTTGCCCCGTATATCATCTTGCGCAGGTGGATCATAGGCACGATATGTTGCCATCACGTGACGGTACCAACGACCATCACCCGTAATCATCAAAATCATATTTATTAGATGGAAAAAAATTATTTAGACAATACTCTACTGTTCTATTATCACTAAGTACTCCTAAGAAGTATCTTCTTTAGGACCAACAAATCGTGGAAAATTCGTACGAGGCGAGAATAGGAGTTATTACCAATAAAATCTCAGGAATCTAACATAAAATCTCAGGAGGAACTCCTTCCTTTGTGTAAACCCACATTAATGACTTACATGGAATGAGTATCATCGAACACCCGCTGGATAAATATGGCAATTAAAGCACTGAGTCAAAGCCAATAACTTATTTTCCTCAGTTCATTGTTTTAGTCTACTTGCTATGGTAAACGTAGACGGGAAGTAATCATTTTATTTCACCAAAAAGAAAAGCTTTCAATTAATGCTTCTCATAATGGCGGGCACCGGAAAACCATTACACACGCTTCTCCTTTCCGCCTGGCGCAGTGGTTAATTAAAATGCAGACAGTAAGTTTTCATATATATGGATCTAAATCTGGAATTGGATTCCGCTTGCTGGCAGGCCTAATCTAGTTTATCAAAATTAACCCCAACGGATGTATCTATATTGAAAACAAAAAAGGCAAAAAATTTCAACCGTCTCCCATAGATTCCCTCTGAGCCCACAACAGATTCCCCCCTGTAAGGAAAAGACGAAATACGATTTGCTATTTATCCTAGCTAAGTAGTTTGTCCCCTGGTGGTGGATATATAATTCTCTCGTGAACATCAATTCAGCTCGCAATGGTCCCCCCCAATTAAAACACAACAACCGTTCAGTAGGAGTAAACTATTATTTGTCTACAATTAGCACCCACACTAATCCAACAAAGATGCACCAATGTAAGGAATTAAGGATAGTGGCTAATATGAAACTATTATCTATAATTCTCTCTAAACAACCTTTCATCTTCAGGTTGGCCGTAAATGGCAACCTAGCTCTGAACACAGGTGCTTCACCTCAAGAGAAGACCAGTCGGCACGAGTTCCTGTCTAAAAGAAACAACGAGTACTTTCACCCAGGTATACGTATAACTGTTCCGCAGTTTATTAACAATCTCTTTTTCAAGTACCAATTGAAGCACGTCTCAAAAATGTAAGCCACCAACAACCTTGCGCTACTCCTAATTGCAGATACTCTTTTCCCGAAAAAGTAGAATAAGTCCCAAAATTACAAGGAAACTTTAGATACTGTAAGTTCTCACCGGACGTTACAATGTATAATCTGGGTGACGATCTTTTCTTACGCCCGCTGAAGCCCGACAAATTCATATAAAGGTAGCCATTTTCCTCATCACCAATTTTTAAAAGCAATTTTGAATGGCTGACCAAAACAGGTGAGTCTCGTTTAATTTTCAAGAAATGGTAAATTTTATAGACTACAAATTGTACTCGTGCCTTACGAGCTTTCATTGGGTTTTGTGGTTTCATAGAACAAAATATACTCGTGCTTATTTACAGCAAATGCACTAGCAATAAATGTTATTACCAATATACTAAAACGTCCTTTACAAGCTGCTCAAAAGTAACTGACGTTTCACACAGTTTCTCAGTTTTTCCCGCAAAACTGATCAGAAAAGTAAGACTTGCAAGTGGAGAGGGAGGAAAGGCAGACTTAAAAGCGAACAAAATGTTCGTTTTGTTCTTTAATAACCTATCAAGATATTTGTTGTGCCAAAAATGTCTTTAACTCAACCGCTTAACCAATAAACAGCGTTCATATTGTTTTCGCAGGTGTCCTTAAATCTGATATGCTTCTCGTGACTGGTCGACAAGCTTCATTAATTTTATTCGTGCATTACTTTTCATTTCTCCAACTGTTTGCCGTGACAATGTCCATGTCAGGCAGTGTGTAGGCCGGCGGCGTGACCTATACTCCCATTTTGATTGGACCAAAGTAGATGCTGCAAGGGCCACACTTACAAGAATATCGGTTCAAGACTGCACCGGCCCGTACTCTTCAGCAATGCAGAGAAGCTTGTCTTGCGGATATCAAATGGTCAAAGCTACAACGTTTGCTATGTTTAATTGCAAATATGCGAATTAAACAATCCGAACTAAAGAGGCCAAGACCAGAGGACTTTGTCAAAATACAAGGGACAGTATTATTACATGGCGGAAAGGTTCCAAAACTGAGGTGAGGATTATTAACCGCTGTCAGCAATGATAATTCTTTCTTACTTTATTCTGCTAACTCATCGCTTCAAATTGCCAGTTTCCTCTCGGATCAATTCCCCCGGGGAGAGTTTGCCCGCGGAGTATCGTGCAAGGAAAATCAAGGGCGACGTGAACGGATGGAAAGGCGGTCAGCAAGGTAATATATTATTGGATCAATTGGATCATAACTATCAACCAGACTCTTGGTAACATCTATTTGTAGCTGGCATGTGACCTGGAAGGACTGAAGGTTTGTACAGGACATGGTTCTTAGCGTGTAGTTAGGGCTGTGCAAATGAGAGGAACTTTACTTAAGCGATTTTTGCTTGTGTCCCTAGTATGCCAGATTAGGGTGTGGGTGCAAACACCAGTTCCAAAAACAATGCAAAGTGTGTGAACCGTGAGACGAACTACAAGTGTGCGTTGTAACTCACCTGGTGGGACAGGAAATATGTGAAAAAGGTTTGCCTTTTGTTAAAATCGTTACCCATTTTTAGGAGCATGTTAAAACAAAGAGATAAGAATTGCTAATTAAGGATATGCTTATCCACAGATGGTTCAACGAATATGCGTGGAAGGTCTACATGGTTGTGATCCTAACGCCATTTGTGATAACACTGTGGGTTTTCTTACAAATCTGCACATGGAGACCAGAATTAATTGGAGGACGGGACGAAGAAAAGAAGAAAAGCTGAATAAGTACCAGTAAGGATGTAAACCACTTTGTGTGGAGACGTTGTTAGAAGGATAAGCAGAAACGAAATGATCAGCGCACGATTTTACATTTTGACTACTACACTAGTTGGGTATTCCTTGTTTTTTTATTGTTCCAACAATCGCGCAAGAATTATGCAATTTTGAACAACAATCATCATTTATTCGCTTGGGACTGATATTGTCACACATACTTACCAAAAACTAATAAGGATGCAGTTTCGTTTCTGGTCAAGCAAATTTAGAATTAAAAGAAACTCAAGGAAAATAAAACACAGTGAGAAATGGCGACTGCCTTCCATATCACTCACATTCGTGGGAAGATTATGCCGTTTTTTATTTAGGAAAAAAACCGCAATTTCTGTCACCAGGGATCCTGTAAGGAATTCCCGGACCGCAAGTTCACCATCTTAAAGCGGGAGAGTACCTGGATCGTTCTTAAGAAGAACGAGAGCCTGTTAAAGGTCTTACTGTGATCTGACAACCGATGGAGGTAAGGAATGGATGTTTAAGAAAAAACTAACAGGATAACGGTGGTTTTGTTTTAGTTCTGCACAAACTGTCCTTCTATATAAAGGGAAGGCAATATTACTTTGCAAAATAAAGAATTTCCTTTTATTGCCTTTCGTTTTGCAGGAGGTTGGCTTCTGGTCTCCAACGTTGTCGTCGGCAACACATCTCGCTACGGTGAGTAATTTGAGGTATCATACCGTGAAATAAGCAATTTGTCATAACAAGTCGTTGTTACTCACGATAGATGCCATGAAGGAATGGAGCAAGGACACTTGTTCTTTCACTCAGTTGAGATTCCACTTGCCAGCAAAACACAGGGAAGCACTCCTCCATTTGACCACGGCTGCTAACAGCAGTGGTTGAAGCAAGTTGTTACCATACTTCAGTGGGTCAGACGAGATGCACATCCGAAAGCACTGTGGCTAGGTTCGTGCAGGATGAAGGATGACAACTCGAAGGTTAGCTGTTGATTGTAATCAATGGGGGAATAAAGTTGTGGGGGTACTCGTATTTTGGAAAAAACAGATATCGAGTCGTTGCTTATGTCCATGGGAAATATAACTGGCGTTCTTGAAGGGAGCTCAAGATGGGAATGTGACGACTTCCACATCATGGTGCAGCATATTTGATTTCTCCACTAGGTGAATCTGGCGGGTTTTTGTTCGTTAAGGGCCCAAATAAAACTAGTAACTGAAACATTTCTCACTGTCTTGAAAAAAAACTCAACGACTGACCATGATCAATGTCACGTTTGTCGTTTTTATCCTTTTGTTGACTTAAAGCAAGCCTAAGCTGTTGAAATAAACTGTTATTGGAACTATCGGAGATATATACCTTTTGGTAGGAAAAGGCATGGTGAATGATGATACTTGAACCCTGATGCAACCGTAGTTTAGTCATACTTATAATTAGTTAAAATAATAACTATCTGTAATTAATTTATTTGGAAATGGTGAAGGACCGAGTAGGGTCCAATTCGGTCTTTAATCATAGGATTGACTGGCCAAGTTATGAAAAAAAGGGGAAATTTGCATCAAAAGAGTGACAAAGGAGGCGTAAATTGTTCAACTGTTTGATTAATTGATTGATTTTAACACAAATTTGAATGTGATTGGCTTATTGAACTGTCTGATAACAGTGCTCTGACGAAGGGCTAACGCTCGAAACGTCAGCTTTTAATTCTTTACGGTGGCAAATTTACGTTATCAACTTAATTGATAATACTCAATAACCATGTCCGATAACAACTTGGCACGTCAGTTAGTGGAAAAAAGGTTGTTTTTAACTAATCACAATCAAGGAAATTATGATTAATTTTGTTGCTGGCTTGTTTAACAGCTTCTTGAGGAGCGAAAGTCGTTCAATTGCGACGCAGAAGCGAGATGATAAGGCTATGATTTCCCCTGAAAGAAACCCATGTATAATGTATTAATGGTAGTAATTTTTTACGGGGTTCAAGTTAACATGCAAAAGATTCCTTTTCCCTCAGAAATATCTTGTTGTAATATTTTTGAAAGTTGCTTGTCATTCTAGTTCTCAGTCATGCCACAACTGATTTATTAATGACATCTGATGTAATCATACGTATTTTCCTAGGCTGTTAGTTCTAGTTCGTGTCAAGCTAGTGCTTTTATTATGTTTTATACAAAACGTGAATACTACAGTCTGAGTGTCAAGTCCCGACTGATGATAAAGCGACATCACTTTCTTTCATTTTGTTTATTTTTTGTGCGAACATATCATAAGATCCCCCTGCGCTGCCCACTATATCATCTTGGGGAGGGTGATCATAACAATATATGTTCCAATCACGCCAACCTCTTAATGAACAAACCATTTTATTAGTTTGAGAATTTCAGACAATACTCTACTTCCTTCATTATCACTAAATACTCCTAATAAGTATCTTCTTATTAACTTCAGTACAAGGTGATAGCGGATTTATCACTGATAAATATCCATCTCCGAAACTCTTCCTTTTGAAACAATTGATGAGTTAACTGGAGTATTTCATCGAACAACGATGGATAAATGTTACAAGATTACAACGACCACCGCGAAATTAAAATATAGAAATAAATTCTTCAAAAATTTGAAAAAGATATCGAACATCGTAGATTTTATCCTTTAACAGTTTTGTGATATCCTAGTGAAACTGATTCATTCATAAAGCTATGCTGTCAAATAGGGACTGAATTCGTTCACTCAAACTGGCAGGTGTTAAAATGCCCGAGATTTTTTTTTATGTAAATTTGTAAAGTTTTCATATTCTATCGCCTCAGATGTTTTCCGAAAGTTACTCTTGGGGCAAAACCAACAGAAAGAAATGAAACTCGACCCATTTCAAATTCGATCTAAAATAAAATTGAAATGATGAATCATGAATGAGAATAATTTGAGAGATTTTGAAAACAACATTCGCCGACCTTGCCGTTGCAATTAGAATGACTTTTGAAAACATCTTTTGTCCTCTAGAAGGCGCTAAGCACGCGAGTATAAAATAGAACGCCAAGATTACAACTGCATCGGTCTGTAAGTGTCACCATAGCAACACACCCAAACCTAAGATAGTCTCAATTGCGATAGCTCTGGCCTTGTATTCGTATAACAGCCTTTATTTTGAATGTACTCCTTGTGAGTCAAATAGTTACGTTTCTACTGAAAACACTCCTTGATGGATCGATGCTACTTGACAAAGAAAGAAATATTGAATTGGCCATCTGAACATCGGAAAATAAAGATTGATCTCCGAGGTGTTTGTGTTCAAATTGTTCTATAAGAAGACTGCGGAAGCCATTCAAATGATAGTTCGATCTGCGAGCGTAACTTTAAATGTACCCAATATGAGGCTGGGCATTGTCTGTCGCATATTTTTACAGAAGTGTCTATAGACTACTAACTATAGAGTAAGTCCTAAACATTCCAAGCAAAGTAAATCTTTACTCTTTCCTATTCTTATCCACTAGTTTAAGGAAGAATACAATGTTTTATTACCAAAATTTGATGCATGGCTGTGCACAAAACTTAAATTTGACTGCACATCTATGGCCAATATAATACCAAGTCCTACATAATAAATTGTGAACAGGGCCAGGAGAAAAATTAATGTACAATACATCTGCACAATTCACGTAATTATGAAAAGTTTTCAAAAGACCTGTTGATAACTGATACTAGGAGATCTGATCTAATAATATTCAAAAGAATCTAAAATTTGGTAGAAAAATTAGAATTCAGTGTAGGCCAATTTCACAACATTCTAAGAAAAAATGTTCTAATGAAAGAGGCTTAACAAAATTTTGCAGCATAACAGCTTTTCACAACAACCATATGTATCTGCACAAAAATAGTAAAATCGTTCCACGTAGTCACAATCCTGGCTTCAATGCAGATTTCCTATAATCCTATAATATGGGTAATCTAAATTTCAAGGATTTACGCTGTCAGCAATGAATCTTCCTTACTCTCCTTTCGCTAAAATGGGCCATTTCAATGCAGTTCCCCTCGGATCAATTCGTGAGTTGCCTGCGGAATCGTGCAAGGAGATCAAGGCGAGTGAAGGAGGAAAGGTGGTCAGCGGTAATAATTATTGGATGGATTCAACCAGATCTGGTAACTCTATTTTAGCTGGTTGTGACATGAAGACAGAAGGTTTGTACAAGACATACATGCATACCCCCATGAATGTCAAAACATCAGTGTCAAAACGATGTAAATTGTGTGAACCACGAGATGAACTATACGTGTGTGTGTTACTCATCTGGTTGGACAGGAAAATATTGTAAAAAAGGTTTGCCTTTTGTTGAGAGGAAGCACGAATCCATTGTAATCAATTCCTTTTCACAAAAAGAATGGTTTTACCCTCGATTATTTTTTAAATGATTCAGAAGCCTCGTGCTAAGTTATAATAATGTCAGAGGAACCTATGAAGCTTTTAAAACCCTTCACCCTATGAGATTCTTGCAGTTAAGTTACAATCGTAACGATAAGAATTAAAATTTCCGTTTAAAATTTTTGAACTTTGTAGCCGACTACTGTTATCATTATAAGAATCTAAGAGATGCTGATAGAAAAAGCAGTTACGTAACTCCCGAAAACCAAACACATTATTTGTGTAACGACATACTCGTTGAGGGATGGTATCGTTTTGTGGGAACTGCTGGAACTAAAATGTCAACCACAGGTGTGCCATCATTAAGATGTGGTACAAAATTGTCAGACTGGTTGGGTGGTGCTCATCCTACAGTGGAAGATGGTGAAGTTTACAGGACGGTATGCTTTAGTAATAATTACAAAATTTTCAAATTCTCTGCAAAGATTTTTTTAAAAAAAACTGTTCATCCTACTTCGTCTACAAACCTCATCAGCTATCAGATTGTCCTATGCGCCACTGTGCCACAGACCGACTTTGAAGCAAATGTACTTCACGTAATAGGATTCATAAATAAATCCTTAACTTCATCTTCATAAGAGGTTAAGTGTGGTCCAATTTTCCTTGTCATAATCATTTTAAACACAATTGATGTGTTTAATGCTAGTTACAAACCACCAGAATGTCTTATCTAGAAGTATTATCGCTCGTAATGTTAACGAGGACCACTCGCGTAGAAAATCAAGAATGAAAATATAGTTGGTAAATCATAAACTCGAAGGTAAATAGTTCAACTGCAGTGCCTCTGCATTAATTTATGAGAGATGCGTAAAGAATGATCTCAAGTAATTGGAAATGATGCAAGGCAGGAAACGTGATATTTAACCGTCATGGTCGCCAAGTGATGGGCGTTAGTATATAGCTTTAGGCAAGCCTAAGAGCGGAGCTCGCATTTCTTTTTTCCCGCACGTCTCTTCAACAAAACTAAAGCCCCTACAGTGGATAAAGTGCTTGGTAATATTGATGGATTTTCATTCGCAACTTCTCCGTATCCGTGTAGAGGACTGATTATAAGATAGTGCCCGTGGTACAGTTGGCCGCGCATGCTAAAAGTAGCACCTTGTACGGTCGGTCATACGGTCGTACGGTCGTACATCCAAATTTTTTCGGCTTGATGGGTTACTACTATTTTGGATAATTATGGGGCTACGCTCTGCGAGCTCCGCTATTGAGTACTTGAAAGTCTTACCATTGGAATGGTCTAGTGTAAGTCGAAAAGGGAATTTTCTCTCTCTCGAAAATACTAAGCAGTTTATTTTCAAATTTAAATCTGAGTGATTTTTTCCGGTACGTAGCTCCCTGAAAGGGCGTCGAACTTCATTCCACAGTGACACCGATTCTTAAGAAAGCACTTTTTTGTACAATATAAGGTTTAGGGGTTTTAAGACAAATATTATCAGAAGTAGAAAAACGTGTGTTGTAAAATGAACTTTAGATGTTTCCGCAAATAAACTACAAATGTTTATTGAATCTGAGGCAATTTTAACATTATGAATCAATTCAGATAAATTTTTACTATACAAAAAGGGTTGAGGTAGAAGTGTAACTTTACCGGCAGAGGGATGGTGTATTCATACATGTATGCAAAATATATGAGACGGAGTGCACGTTTACTGTAACAGTGATATTTTGTTTAGGTGAGACTTACAAACAGATAATCCGCAATATAAAGAGAGATTAAAGATCGAAAAAATAGTTAAGTACAAAGATGTACAAAATATATAATAAAGGTCCTGATACAGAGCCGCATATTGTGAAGGTTATTTCAGATACGGTTGGACTATTTTGCATAATTTACGTCTAGTCTTTTAGATACGATGAAAAGCGTTTGTTTACAACTCCACAAAAAACAAAGTGATGAGGCAATAGAAAATAATGGAACAGAGAAGGGGGTTTCTAGGTCTTGGGATATGTCGATTTCCATCAAGTTATTTACAGATAGTTTTCCGACCATTCCATGCGTGTGTTGACATGCAATACTGGCTATTGAAAATTAGGTTTATTAGAAATAAATGACGGTGACATATATAAATCACAGGACGATAAAATTTTAAGACCAACTAGACATTAGGAATCCGTTTTTCCTTGTTCAAAACTGTTGTAACACAACACCTCCATATGCTGCGAGGCGAGAGTCACGTTTCGCTAAATCCGAAAGTAATGTTGTTTAATTGTTTACTTGCGCAAGTCACGCATCGCTTTTCGTTTCGCGTAAGGCCCTTAGAAAAAATGAGAAGAAAAAAGAATTGAAATAAAATAAAAAAGACGCCCGTCCTCGTGTCGCCTGTGGGTAGTATTAATGCGTCGGCGAACAGCGAGATGAGATCGGCTCTTTTAGTACCAAACTTTCTAGAGCAATAGGTAACTACATTGGGAAACCACGATGCCTTTCACCCCAAGATCAAAACAAATTTTTTTTGTTCTAAATAGTGTTTTCAATATTTTTAGTTGCATCTTGGGTGAGTGTTTCTCGCGCAACCCATATAGAGAGGGAATTCTGTTAAAATCAGATAACAAAGATATTGCTTAGGTTCGTTTCATCGTCTGTCTTCAATATGGGGATGATTTTTGACATTTTTGACCCGGCTGGGTTAGGGTTAAGTTTCTAGTTAGATCTGAAGAAATTACAAGATTGAATCTCATGGTTGCATGACATATAGCTAAGAAAAAAGTCACGCTAATTGTCTCTGTCACGCAGCGAAAATATCTCATAGCCCGCGGTCATGTCAGTGGTTGTGATCAAGTCAATACTCGCTGTGTGTCACACATTACAAAATAAGTGTCCCAGACAGGTTTTGTCAACTGCCAGACCTTACGTAGTGTTCTTTGCCCCGACGAAGAAATGATTCCTCAGAACCTTGAACCTTGTATGACCACTTTTGATCCGGCTAAACTTTTTAAATAAACGGGATTTTTTTAAGGTAAGTGTCAGTAAGCGTTTGTTGCGGAAGATCGACAACGTGTGTCTTCTTTTGTTTGTGTTGGAAAAATTGAATATTCAAGTTTTAAGGCTCTTTCGGCCCGTGGATTTAAGAAGTCGGTGTAACTTATAATCCAGTTTCGTATAATCCACTTTGTAGAATTACTGTGTTCGGTTAAGGACGATAAAATTGTGGGTTAGATTCGACTGTCTTCACAGATAAGAAAATGATGTCAGTACATATATATTGCTGGTGTCTTCGATGAGATAGACGGCATTCATTTCATTTTCTGGGACGCAGTTTCCTTCTAGAAAATAAAACTCTTGTGTTTTGATTCTCAAAGAACGTTTTTATATTTCATTTTCAAAAGGTCTCGATTTGCTCTTGCTTAAAGGAAAATAAAACCATTTGCATTCAGCTTGTGACAGCTGTCTGTTTGTTTGGCGTTCAAGTGTCCCACGACCGACAGCTGTGGAAATTCATTTCACATCAAACTTAGATTTCATTTTCTATTTTAAAAACTCAGATCTTGTCCTGGTGTGAAACACTCAAATAAAAAACATTCAGGAAAAAATCCTAAAGTTTAAGAGTGAAGTATCAAAGTGCTTAATACCCTCTTGGACTATATTTATGTGAAATCCTGGTGTAGCTATGGTTTACAGACACATATTTTAATATAATATTGACATACTGTTTTTACTGTTTGTGATTGGCTATCTTATCAGACAAGTTTTCAATAGGAACATATGGAATGATAGACATAGGTGTTATAATTAACAGTGTCTGGACTGTTGATAATAAATATTCAAAAGAAACTTTAAAGTGTATATGAGGGAAAGATAATAAAAATGTTGATTTTTTTAAATGATTTTATGATTCTATGTGTTTTGTGTGATCATGTGGATTTCAGCAAAAACTGAAATCTCTCTGCAGAACAATTAGAATATTATTTTACACACTTGATTACAAAAAAGTTGAGCCCCAAAAAAGTATGATCCATGAATGATGAGGCTGAAATGCTTGAAGGGAAGTGGTTGTGTAGATATATAATTAGTGATTCACTTTTGTCACTATTTACGAAAAACCTTTGTTATGGTAATTATTTCCTTCCAAGAAAGTGCGGATAGCTTTGCTCACCACCTGCTAATGGTGGCTGTTGTGTGTATGTGTACCCAGGGAGCCACAGGGTCTCATCTTTTATTATTGTAAACTCTTTTCTAAGTGTCAAGCTTTTTGCAATCGACTGTATGCTGGTGCAAGTGTGCCTGAAGTAATTAGATTAAGTTGTCAAAGGTCTTAATTCAACATTGGGTTTTTTTCTTTTTTCTTTTTTTTGAGGAAGAATGCTGGTAACTTTTTTTCAGGATTAGGATGAGAATTGTTTCCTTTTTAACTAAGATGTCAATCCAAAAAGATTCATAAGTTTATAGTAATATTATATAATACTTGTGTCACAAAATGATGTAACTACAGTCAAACCTTGATTATCCAAACCTCTTTGAGAATGGCCCTTAATTTTTGCATCATGATGATATTGCTTAATTGATCTGTATTCAGTTTTTTGGTTCATCACTATTTATACTTTAAATTATCTGTACTCTTGATTATATGGACTCTTCAGCCCAGTCCCACAAGTCTCTATTGCATGTTAATCTTACTGTGCAGTGTATATTTTGAAATATATAATTATATATTATATATACATATATATATATATATATAAATGAATGTGGGGGTAGAGTCTACCTTGGTATAAAGTGCTCAATGCTGTGGTAGCAGAGCTAAGTATACATAAGTTAAAGAATTAAAGAGGACGCATTGATTCTCTGTGACTCTGAGTTTCGTGCCTAAGGGCTTGTCAGACAGAACTTTTCTTTTCTTTTTCAGAAAAGTTCTGTCTGACAAGCGCTTAGGCGTGAAACTCAGAGTCACAGAGAATCGATGCGTCCTCTTTAATTCTTTAACTTATGTATATATATAATTTATATATATATATATATATATATATATATATATAATTTATATATAAGTGAAAGAATCAAAGAGGACACATACATATAGAAAGTTCTGTCTGACAAGCGCTTAGGTGCGAAACTCAGGGTAACAGAGAATCAATGTGTCCTCTTTGATTCTTTCACTTATATATACTCAGCTCTGCTATCACAGCATTGAGAACTTTATGCCAAGGTAGACTCTACCCCCACATTTATATAATTTTATATATATTTTTTTGATATTGAAATCTTAGGGTACTAATCAAAACTAGAGAGATCAATGAGAAACAAGTCTTTCTTACAAAATAACATTGGTTGCTGTAAAGGTACAATTAGAGGGCATTTTAAGCAAGGTCATCAGTCTGTGGTGTTTTTTACAGATAGAGTGCATAGGTGAGAGTAAGTAAGTGAGTGTTGACTTCCAAATATTTTATTATCATGTAAGTGTACATGTGCACTTAAAACGCCACAAAAGACAGAGGCTTGTTTTGGGACCAGACAGTCTATTTAAATGTATATATCCTAGGTAAATAACACACTAGACTATTACATAAAAGATATTTGACAAATACAGTAAACCAACAATCCAGTAATCCAGAATAATTAACAAACACAAGTGAGATTAATTAAGATACAATGATTCTTATGTAATACTTTTGATTGTCTGGATGGGAGGGAGACTAGAACTCTCTTAAAGCTAGAAATAAACTTGTTATTTACTTGCTTGCCAGATTACTAAAAAGATGTGCACAGATACCTAAGCAGTAATATACTAAAGTACTATATACTAATTTGCACCCTGCTTGTACCCAGTCCAGGCCTCTCAGTTATCAATGTCTAGATTCCAATTCATAGAGATTAATATTCACTTTAGCAACATCTTTTTTTTTCTTTCAGTTTTTTTTCATAATTTACGGCGATAATTTATGATACAGGACTTGATATGGATGAAGATAGCATAGTCAGTGATGCTGATTATCAAACTTTGAATCTTTCTTCAGAAGGTCTGCATTATTTATTAATAATTTAGTTATCTGTAAATTCTCTTTCCTTATTTCTTTTTTGTTGTTGTATTTTTTAAATTTTTATTGGAAAATTTTAAGTGGGAGTTTTTTCTTGTCAAAGAACTGAGCTGGTTCATCAAAAACCTTTTGTTTATTGTACTGCTATTCGCTCAATGTTTTACACCCAAACATTAGTATGAATACTCTCCATACTGTCGTTCTCTTTACATTTCTTTAGGTGCTGACAAAGAGAATTTGTTTTACAAACAAGAGTTTCTCGTGACCTTAATGTGTGATTTAGGGTCAATATTGTAGGAAGAAATGAGATGCTTGTGGCATTTAAAGTATAGAGTGACAGAGAAATGGGTTTCACACTGAAATGAATCTTTCCTTAGATGTAGCTGTTGTTGTTCCTGGAGGGGACTTTCACAAGGTTTATCTCAAGCCAACACAAACAGCAGCAATCAAAAAGAAATGTAAGTTACTCCTGTTTTGTTAACCTTTACATCCTAACATCAGTATGCATATTCTCCATACTGTTCTCTATACATTTCCTTGGGTGCTGACAAGGAGAATTTGTTTTATAAACAAGGGTTTCATAAGTTGGTGATCATTTCTTTATTCTTGTGACTTTAATGTGTAATTCAGGGGTGATATTGTAAGGAGAAATAAGATGATTGGTAATTGTTGGAATACATGTATGTACTTTCTTACTGCAAATGTCATGAAATGTCATGAAGCCAACAACATTTAGTTTAATGGGTTGGACTCAGAATCAAATACTCCTTTGTTTGAGGACTGGTTGACATGACTTGTGCGGGGAATGTCTAAAACATGATTCAGTAAAAATTTTTCCCATTGGCAATGAACTTTTTATATGGATTACAAATTACAATTTGACCTAGTGTGCCGGACATTAAACCAGACTATTCACGTGACAGATTTGTTTTGCAGCCATATTCCAGACTAGACATTAGAGGTATCCTATTAGGACCTTTTCCAGGACATTTTGTTTCTTACAGACCCAGTATTGGCCATTATACATTGTGTGCCTCTGGTTTTGTTATGGTTTTCGTGAGAGCAAGGCTTGTATTATTTTCCTGAAGCTTGTGGAACCAAGTTAATGGCCCCTGATGGCCAATGCAGCATGCAGTGCATACTGGTCAAAACTGGATCTTTAAATCAGCCAAAAAATTTGAAAGAAGCTCTTAAGTGAGATTGTTTAGAAGGGTGTCTTAATTAAAAGTTTTAGAAGCTACTAAGATTGTAAACTATTATTATTGGTCAAAGTGACTCCTCAATTAATTTTTTTTAAAATTAATTTTGACTGGTTTTCTTGTTAAATGTTTTATTTGTTAATAAGACCAACCTCTATTAATCCCATTCTATCTATGTACATGCTTTCCTTGGATCTGATCCCAAGTGGAAATTATCCATGCTAGGGTGCTTTAAGGTGCAGTTAATCCTTTTACTCCCAAGATCGGAGTAGTAATTCTCCTAACCGTCTGCCAAATGATTTTCATTTTGTTGGCTGGGAAATTTGGTACTGGATCAATTAGCAATCTCATAGTTGGTATTTTTCTTTATTCTCATCACTTGTCTGCATGATATTGTGTAGATATAGTAAGGAGAAATTCTGTCATGGTCACTCTCAGGAGTTAGAGGGTTGAGGGAGGCTGAAACTGTGCATGCGATTTTGTTTTTTTTTTTTTCTGAGTGTAATTTTTTTCTATCTTTCATCTGATGTTCATAGATTCAAAAGGACCTAGAAGACCCCAACCAAAGAAAGAGCTGTACTTAAAACTGGATGAAATCTTGTTTGATGCTCTTCGTCAAGAGTTTGAAGTGTGTCCAGGTTACACTATTGATCGACTCTATATGGTGAAGTTCTTGACAAGCGTTGTCCAACGACATTTAAGTGACTTTCCAGATCTTGACAACCTTTTGAACCTTCGAGACACTGTGTTGACTGGTCGCATCAAAAAGGTTTTTCCAGAGGTAGAGTATAAGAGAAGACAGGTCAAAGAGGATCAGTATAGAAAGGCGTATCCTTTTGGGAAATTGAAAAGAAGTTTTTAGAAATACAGTGTATGATTAAATTCAATTTTCGATTAAGTGTAAAAAATAATCTGGGGTTGTTTTGGTTTCGTTTTACTTTGCACTGGAATTGGTTTGAATTAAGTGTATGCCACCTTGTTGATCAATCAGATTCAAAGCTGAAACCAACTGCTATTGTCTTTGCTTTCTTGTGTTATTTCTGTTATTCTGATTGCCTGTTTTGAGTACTTTGCTTTTGATTTTTCAACACTCAAGCAAAGTTAACTACTGTACTGGTTTCATTATTAGGAGTGAGAGGCAGGAAGGAGGTGAGTTAGGGCAGGGGGCAGGGGGCAGGGGGCAGGGGGCAGGGGGCAGGGGGGGTAAAAACTATGGGGTTGAATGTTTGGGTGGGAGGATTGATGAGGAATACTCCATAGGAGAACCTAGGGTGCATCTGAGGAAGGGTGGTCACTACAGAGGCTGGTAACTTTAGGATTTTTTTTTTAGTATTGATGTTAGTTTTGGAGGATCAATACTTCTAGATGGTCATTAAGTTTCACTTAGCAGTAGCAATTGGTTTTTTTTAAAAAATTTGATTCAGTGTTTGACTCCTTGACTAAAATCTTTAGGTGGTTGTATGTAAATATCAGAAGGAAACCTTCCAGAACCACTCATCACAATGAAGGTAAGACTTTTGTTTATTAGCAGTGATAAATGTTTTCTCTTTTTTCTAGAACATTTTTTTCCAAATCTGGTGTCTCGCTGTTGAAATGTAAGCATTTTTCTGTAATAGCACAGATGTTTAGATTGGCGAGTTATTAGCGGATCAAAGTTACCATCCTCTGGGTTGTCGTATGTTTCCACTCTTTTCACTAATTGTTTGAACTGGTCGAGCTAGAGTTACTACAGTAGTTTCAACTCAGGTCATGAAAAATATAATACAGGCAGTTCAACCCCTCACACATCACACTAACATCAGCATTCATATTCCGCTCCATAATGTTCCCCAGACATATCCTATGGTGCTGACTGGGAGACTTTGTTTTTAAAACAATCGAGATTTTCTTTTGTGTTTGGTCCTTTGTTCTCATGATGTTAACGTTTGACTGAATGGGGAATAACCCTTGAACCCTAACAGTTACTTGTATCTAATTTCTCCTCACAGTATCTGTGGTGAATCAAAATGTAAAAGTCTTGAGAATAAAGGATATGATCACCAATTTTAGAAGCTCCTGATTGTCAAACAAGTTCTCCTTCTCAGTACCATCTGAAGTGTAGAGAGACCAGTATGGAGAATATGAAAATTGATATAAGGATATAATAGATTTCAGGTGAAACAATTTGTGGCTGAAAAATGGATAGAAAATTAAAGGTTTTAGGGCAGATTGATCTTATCTCGTATTTATTTTACATCGTATCTGACCATATCCTACTCCCAGTTCTTAGAGATTTCAGAGAACAGAGAACTGACAGTTAATATTTTCAAACCACAGTTAAAATTGAAAGTGTAAGCACCACTAGCACATGGACACCACCTGTTGCGTCTGGAAATGTATCACGGAAGCGAGCGTCGCCTGCACCACACTCCTCATCATCAGCAGGTGCCGGCCATCACCAAAGTTCACCCGCTTACACAAGTGCCACATTGGAGCGCTGTAGCCCCAATACGATGGTTGTAGACAGCAGCGGTGTAGGACTATACGGTGGCGAGTCTCCTGGGTGTGATAGTGGTTCTGATGGTATGGCATTAGATGTGAGCACTCATTTCAACGTCGAATGTGAAGGGAGTGAGAGATCAGCTTTAGTTATGGACAGCTCCAATTTGCAGGAATGGTAAGAGGAGAAATAATCTCCATACTGTTCTCTAAGAATTTTCCTTGCTAACAAGGCTTCTTTAGTTGGTGATCATTTCCTTTATTCTTACGACCGTAATGTGTGATTCAGGAATAATATTGTGAAAAGAAATTAAGTGCTGGCGGTCAAAAAGTTAAATGTGCATTTTGTATCACTAGAAATGAAGCCTTGAAACTTTCCTAATGCTTCGGACTGATAGCCATAAATCGCGCCTGAGTCGATGGAGGGATTGAGGCGTGCGAAAGCTGGATCACATTTCGCAAACGAAACGGTCTCAAACATTGTCTCGTTACTACAACAATTACCAGTAGTTGCTGAAGGTACTAATTCACTATTATGGTCGGAATGAAGGTCAAATAACAACGTTTGTTGTACTGAACAGGACTATCCCTTTAGAAAGAGGAGAAGATAACGAGGGGGCGTACTGTGCTGATTTCGAATTTCCCTCTCTCCCCTCCCTTGCTCTCTTTCGCACTCTTTGACACCTACATATACGGTTTACTTTCAACACAAACAAGACTAAGTTAATGTTTTAATACTGCAATGTTTAGGGTGGTTTCAAGCTACGTGCAGGACAGTTCATGGTATGTTCCCGTTCAAGATGTGGTAAAAGCATTCAAACAAGATTTTAATGTGGACATTACGTACAAAGAATGCCACCAGCTAGTCCTGTCCGCTTACGCCAGTCCTAGAAACCGACTGATCCCCAAGAAGAACGTACGAGTGTCTTCCATTGGGCAGCAGTATGTGTACAGGGGAATAAGACCTATCAATAAAGGTTCTGGGTCTTCTGAGAAATCTCAGGTAACCTCGATGTGTTTAAAGTGGCTTTCAAGAGCTTTCTTCAAACTCGTTCTCAGGGTCCTCCCTCTTTCTCCCTCGAGAAGGGACCCTGGCTGCGGCTCAGTCGCGTGCCTATGCAGACCAAAGAATACCGTAAGGAGCAAGAGATTTTAAACTGTTTTTAACCTTTTATTAGGGGAGTAGGGGTTGGGTCTTCGACGCAATTTTTTCCAACTCCCTAAGCTTAAGCTGGGGTCCAAAAAGTTTCCCCCTACCCATCCTGTTAGTATTGCCAAAAACTTGACGCGCAAGACCGTCCCTCGGTTTGGTTTTTGTGTCTCCCAATTTCTAAGAGACACATGACCAGCTTCGAGGGTGGAAGAGAAAAGACCCTGGGAACGAGGTTCGGTCTTTCTTGACGCAGCTACCTCGCGATATTTTCATTAAATTTTTTTTTTCTTTTGCAATATATAAAACATTTTTGACTAGGAAGAGACAGGAAAATATTAACTTTGTTAGTTAGATAGAAAAAGACGAAAGTGATGCGATCGCCCCCAAGATATCATTAGTCATTACTGTCTACTATAAAGTCGTTGATGATGTTAGTTCGGAGACGTTGATGATGTTAGTTTGGAGACGTTGGTATTGGATCGACTAATTATCTCTTAATTGGCATTTTTCTTTTTTCTAGTCACTTGTCTACTTGATATTGCATTGATGTTTTAAGGAGAAATTCTGTCCTGTTTAAGTAATATCGTTCAAGTTATTTTTTTCCCGGAATTCGTTGCAACTGGGAAAGTTTATTGACTGGGTCATTTAGTATTATCAACTGAGTTGATAACGTAAATTGGCCACCGTAAAGAGTTTTAAAGCTGACGTTTCGAGCGTTAGCCCTTCGTGTGAGCTTAGCCCCTTCCTTCACTGATTCGCTCTGACGAAGGGCAAACGCTCGAAAAGTCAGCTTTAAAACTCGTTACGGTGGCCAATTTACATTATCAAATCAGTTGATAATGCTTAATTACCCTGTTATACTTTCCCACCGACGCAGCACAACAGTTTCTTTAGAAACTTACCACCTTTATTAAAGTTTATTGACTGTTTGTGTGTCCTTTGTTTGTCTCCTTGATTTGAAATTTTTGAAACTACAATGCAGCTTGACTCTTGAACCTCTATGCCTGAAACTCGTAACATTGCAAAGTGTTCTCGTTAAAGTCTCGCAAACTAATTCCCGAAGTTTCTTGTAGGCTAGAAACGAATTAGAGTTAGCTCGAACCTTTCAAGGGGAGGATTCCTGCGAAGAGCCCGAGGAAGACTGGAAGCAAAGGATGAAGGAATTGACTGATGAGCGCGACCAAGCATTAAAGGAACGGAATCAGGCTCTCGCGGCCCTAATGGAACTAGAAAAAGAACATGCAGAGGCATTGGGGACAATAGAGAGAATTAGGAAAGAAAAAACGAGAAGTAGCGTGGCCGAAAACTCTTTAAGGACGAAGAGGGAAACGGTAGTCAATAGCGTAGAACTCAGCGCGAATCACTGCAAAGAATCGTTGCTTGAAAAGTTGTGGGAAAGATTAGGAGGAGCAAAAAGCGATTTTGTGACAGAAAAGAAAATGGAATGTGATCGAGATAATTCTGATTATTCACTTTTGAAGGAGATTGTCACGCAAGCGAATGAAGAGCGTGACAATATACTGAAAAGGTTAACGGTGGTTAAAACTGAAAGGAACTCGTATTTGGAGCGCATTCACTTGTTGGAGAAAGAAAACCAACGACTGCGTGACGCTGTAGATTTTCAGCACACCGATGTGTCACAGCACCGGCTGTTAGATGACATTTCACGACATTTGCAAACTAGCTGTCACGGTGAAAATGACCCGAAAGAAGCGTTAAGTTCTGTTCTGGCTCATTTAAAATCAAAGCGGTAAGTGTCTCATAATGGGCCATTTCCGAATTACCTTTGGCCTCTTTTTCAAGGCGAGTCCTTGAGCTCATCCTCTCATATGATTATAGGGTTTCATTCACATACAAATTAAACTCATATTCATGCGAATGGTTGAGCACCAGGCCTCGTTTTGAAGAAGAGGCCACTTTCATCCAAGTGGCATGGAAGCTATCAGATGATTCCGAAAAAAACCGCCAGACGAATAAAGTTCATGAACGAAAAGTTCCAGAAATTGTTCAGACGCTCTTTCATGTGAAGAATCATAATTTATGTTATCATGCTCAGCCTCATCCAATCATTGCTTAATATCTAATCTAGTGTTTATTTGTTCGTGTCAGCTAAAAAAATTTAGGCCTCCATATCTTTTTTCTACTTTCAGAGAGAAGTTCAGACCTACCTTAAATTTGCGACTGAACAACCTTGAAATTTTTCATCACTTGGCCATCAACCGATGTAAATTAAAACTAGTTATGTTTGTCTTAGCAATATCATTGTAGACTATTGCGAACCATCTTAAACTGTGATGGACTTTTGAATGATTGTGATAAACTATCTTTGTCTTCTTTGATCCACTCTAATCATTTTATTATTATTGCTATTATTATTATTTCAGGAAACAAGTGACTCCGTCACGGTTAAACAAGTCTCCAAGACTTGATCATGGCAGTGGTAGAAATAGCAGCGAGGATCCAGCTACTCACCCAGTTACTTACACCTTGTCTTCAGAGATACGAGACAATGGAACAGCTTTTTCAGGGGACTTGGGCGCCTCAAACGATGAATTTCTGAAAGAGAGATCTGAGGGATTAGTAAATGGCAATGTCGACAACAAAGAAAGTAACGCAAGCACTAAACAACCGGATATTGAGCAAGATTTTCTCGTTTTTACATCAGGTAGTGAAATGGTCGAGTTCTCACGACATCCTCTGGAGGACTAAGTTCGATACAGCATGTCTTCAATCACAGAATGAAGTTTTTTGGGTATGAATCTAGCTCGCTAACTTTTACTTGGCGAAGAGAGCATCTATACTTAATTTAAAAGGGTTATCAGAACTCCTTTTTGTGCTGTACGAGTTGTGTTTAAGAACGAAGTTGCATTTATATATCGTACTCAACCGGAATTGTACTCCACCGGAATCGTCCTCAATTATATTTCAGTCGTATCGGAGTCTTCTCAGGTCGTACATTAGTCGTACTGGAATTAGTCCTAGTTGTTTCACGGTCGTGTCAGGGTCGTCTACAGTCGTAGTATAGGAGGTCGGTTGTGACTCGTACCAGGATTGTCTATAATCGTACCTGAGCTATTCCTGGTCTTACATTATTCGTGCTGGAGTCGTCCTTAGTCGTTTCGGGTTCGTCTTCAGTCGTACATGAGTTGGCCTTAAGTCGTATATTAGTCGTGCCTTGGTCTTACACAGTGTTACTTCTGTTGTACTGAATTGGTAGCGGTTTGCTTGGTCGAGCTGTAGGTTTACTTCATTTGTTCACAGTCGCATCGAGTTATTACGTGAAAATTCCTTAACGTCGTGTACTTTCTGGCTGAGGATAAAAGTCATCACCTTAGCAAGAGTTATTCGTTTCATGTAGATTTTCATACGCGCAGTCAATCCACTGCTAAATTCGGGCGGATGATTTTAGTCATATTAACATCAGAGCTTTGATGGACGTTTTAAACGAGGTAAAACTCAGAGTGCAGTTTTACATTAGAGGGTGCTCCGACAGCATACCCAGTACTTCGTTTTGTATGGAATTTTTCCTTTTTTCGTCAACAGAACTAGAGCTTTACAGTTAAACATAAAGAGTTCTTCCCCTTAATTTATTGAGTACGTAATTTATTTTAAACCTCGATAACTTATTATGCTATTATGTTATGTTATTAGTCTTTTTTTTTCTCAGCAGAAGAGCGGGGTACCGGTAATGTTGTTAGACGTAGGATAAGCGGGTAAATCGGCAAAACATTAGATATTTGTTATTGTTGCTTTACCTTGCTTTTGTTGTTGTTGTGGTTAGAGTTGATCAATCTATGTAGCATTTGTGTTATCGATTTATTGACATCACACTTCTTTATTCAAGCAGTAAAGGACTTCCGTGGTCACATAGCCTCATTTAAACACGAAAGTGGTGGTGTTGGTTGAGGGAGAGGGGGAGGGGGAGGTTGGTGAAAATCTGAGACAGTGATACATGCCCTTGAGGGTTTGAGGGTTTGCTTAGGGTTACTTCGTAAAAATTACCTCCGTCTTCCCCCCCCCTCCCCCCCCCCACCTTTCTTAAGGTGTTCAGACAAGGCTGTGAAGATACAGAATAACCTTTGTTTCTTTAGAGTAATACACCTTTTCAATACGCCCTAATCTAAAGCATGATAACGGTGTTCACAAGTACCACTCAAGCAACGTGGGCACACGTGGTTTCTAATTCATTTATTTACGAAGTGATATAAATTCGTTATATAAGATTGTTACTTATTGTAACTGTGTAAATTGTAAATTATTTAACTTGGGTTTTCCTAAGGTCAATTTTTAGTTTTAAAAGAAAATAGGAGAAAGAACACAATTCAATATACTAAAGAAATAATCTTAACTGACTCCTGCGTATTGTCATAGCAGTAAAAATTCTCCTCAGGTTTCGCAAAGCGTTTTTAATTGACTGTCTTAATGATAGCGTCTCGGGTTTTGCTTCACAGCGGCCTTTGACTGGTCTTAAAAACACGTGTCACCCTTTCGACCAATCAGATGCAAATGTAAAGAAAATTGCACCTTGTCACTCGCGTTTTCCCGCGCAGTGGGCAGTTTGCTTGTTTTTACTTTGAGTTCTTATTTTAATCCATGTGATACTTTCTTTGCTCTGATTGGTAGATTTTATTACTTTGCTTTTGTTTTTAAAATATTCAATCTAAATTTGCGTTAAAGGATCATACATACGTGGCTTTTATTGTTAAGAAATAAACGCTGAAGTTTCTTCTTATTTTGTGTCGTTTGTCCGTAAATTGGAACAGGTTCAACGCGCATGGCGTGTTCTGGGATAATGTCAGTCTGTATTTGTTAAGAAGGAGACTCGGAGCGTCAATTGATACCACCCCGGACTCTCGATTATGTAAATTATAATCCCAGTAAGAAACTCTTGGTCCAAACTTAAGCCCGGTCGGTTCGATTCGTTATATAGTGGCTTCTGGCGAAATGTGTTTCTCTCACAGCGTCTCTGTCCAAGCAAGCTTGATATCGGGTACCAGCAAACAGGTATATTCCCCTTCAGTGGAGAAGCCAACCTCGTCCCCAGGGTTTTCTCGGTTTTTAAAAATATCGGTCGATCGAATCTGAACGCTTTCTTCGTACCGCCATCTTCAAAAAAACCTGCCTAAGAAACCTGTTAAGACGAGGTTGGAGGAGAAGCTATGCTCAAAATTACTTCACGCTGCTTAAACTAGGGCTTTTGGAGATTGAACTTCCCTAAATTATATTTCCGTGTTGACTAGAACAGTTACCGACACCGACGTACTTTGGTAACAACCGACTGTAAGGGTGCACGTTCAAACGCTTGATCGGCCCAATCAGTTTTTTCAGGCGAAAAGAGCAAGCAGAGGTTCAGAATTTTTTTCCCCAGCGCCTGCAGCAGAAAATTTCTCTGAGAAAACCATTGAAAAATAGTAAGAAAATGTATTCACATTTGCTGGTTGGTGCACATGCTCCCCCTGACCATCCATCTTAAGGCCTACGACCAAAGCCCCTTTCCTGACTTCAGGTCCTTCATGGTGTGCAGAGCCTCAGTATACTTTACGCTTCTTAGATGAAACAAATTGACTAGAGCAGCAACAAAGCCAAAAAAACAAAAGGCCAGACACAATAAAAAAACCCAAAACAAAACAAACAAAAACAGTGAACAGCAACAACAACAACAAAAGAAACGCACACGCAACATAAACAACCAAACACAAGAGAAAATACTGAAACCTTAATGTAGACAATAACAGAAACGGTTTTACCCATCTGTCTTAGATCCTATGTGATTGAAAAGGAGTGTGCTTTAGCAGCCTTCCCACTGCCGCGACATCACTGTACGCTCTACAAAACTTCCCGGTCACCTCTTCGATCATCTCGCCCCCAGGCAAGAGATGTCTATATTGATTTTTACGACGTAGTACAACTAAGAAACTTTAATTTATTCCGCGCACTCCGACAGTTACTCGCACAGAATAATATTTTAAACTAGCACTTAAATTTGACCATAAACAACTGTTTAAATAACAAAAGAAAAAGTATTTTCAAATAAATTTGTCATAACAACAGTCTAGTCAGACGCGGTTACGGAATATTTTTAGCCCGATAACGCGCGGCTGTATTAAAAAAAAAACTGTTATTTTCCAAAGTTCAATTTCGTGGCATTGATCAGTGCCGTCCTCAGACCCAGGTTCTTTGAGTATTTCTGAGACAATGAGTCGGCGAACGACCAGCGGTTTTTCAAGAAAGCAGGCGTGATGAGTGTGATCGAGAGGAGAGAGATCAGAAAAATTCCTCTAAGTTCATCTTTGTAGCTGCGGAAAACTGTCATTTGTGGAGGTATCATCATGTCGACTTCACCTTACCATATAGCGTCTCTTTTGGACAAGGTAATGTGCATTTGAGTTATTTCACTTTCTTTGGCGATGGCAAACTTTTCATTTTAGTTTGTGTACGTGTGGGTGCAGGTTACAATGATCCATGATCCGATCCCACCGCTGATAACTGACAGTGCAATTCTTCAATCGATTATTTATGCCAATTTGTTCCATCAAAAAGGTGTGAGCCTTTTGGTGAGGACGGTTTCATTTCGACTTATTGTAAAATAGGCACTAGAAGGGATTGAATTCGTTTACTTGTGATCTCGAAAACAAAAAGAGAAATGTCAAACAGATTGCAGAATAATTGTATCCGCTCAGCTTCGATCAGTGATCGCGCATGTATGAAAAAGCCCACTTAACGGCAGCTCGGAGTTAGTAGATTGTTATTTTCTGTCAGTTACCTTTCCTCTTACGCTGAAACTGGGTAGATATGGGCTCGCAACTGCGAAAGACGTCGTTTACATCTTGCGCCTCTCTATTCATGACAGCCTGAATGTAGTCTCCTCTATGGCTGCCTCTTGTCACTCAGATGTACTCCAAACGATCGGTGAAAAAGTAAATGCAGATAAATCTGTGTTGAGTGAATGGGGTATTCCAATATGTAGTGAAGATAATATGTTCCATGTAAATTTACCAGCCATGTCCTGAGTAGACTTCCTTGTACTCAACTGTCAGTGATGATCAGTTCTCATATTCTCCACACTGATTTGATATAATGTAGTGAAAAGGGAGAAGGCTTTCTCCAAATTTCCAACTTAACATTGCAGGGTTAATTTACAAACAACAGTGTAGTCATCAGTTACAGAGCTTTGAAGTTGATTTAATCCTTTAACTCTTGTTAATGACTAAGACAGAATTTCTCCTTACTATATCTATACAATATCATGGAGACAAGTGATGTGAATAAAGAAAAATATCAAGTATGAGATTACTAATAGATCTGATACTGAATTATCTAAACTAACATAATGAGAATCATTTGGCAGACTGTAAGGAGAATTGGGAGAGGGTTATAGGGAACAGAGTGAAATTTCAACCACATAGCCTTCAATTGTAATGCAGTAGGCATCACCTTCCTGGAGGGAGAGGAGGGGAAGGTATGGGGGCATACTCCCTATTACTCTGTGTGAGAATATCCTCTGTTGGATGGTGTTTGAAGCAAATAAAAAGGGAACGAGGAGTAAATGATGTTTAGAAGGATAATTGAATTAATACGTAGTTACCAGTTAACAATAACATCATTTTGCTATCTCAAAATCAACAATTTAGATGAAAGAAGTTTAAATGCATGAAAAATAATAGTTTCAGTGTAGTAACATAAGATTGAATTTGTCTGCTCTGTAATAGATAAAATTAGCTTTTGGGTGTGAGAAGATAAAATGGCAATGCTGCCAAAAAAAACAGGATTTTGTTGCAGCTGTGTTGCTCTGTTTCTTTGTTTGTTTCTTTTTAAGAACATCTGTTGCAAGTGCTTTAAGTTTTTTCTGTTCTTTTTGTGGAGTACCTAAGTATGTGTACCTAGACTCTTATTGGAGTGTGTGTATGCACAGCTGTAGACACTTATAGTGAATCAATCTTGAACAGTCCTGACATAGCCTTCCCATTTTTTTTTTCTCAAGAAAATTTTATCTGTATTTTAAATTTCCTCTGTAAAAGATATATAAATTCATTTGAATAGTGTTGAAATAATGCTTTCCTTTTCACAAAGTATTTTCACATTTTTCTCATCACTACAGTTCTCAAAGCCCAGGGCTAAAAATTAACTCCAGTGCTTGGTGGCCAGTCGGGCCAGTTTCCTTGAATTCTTAGTGGCCCATCCCAAAATGAAGTAGCCCTCGATTTCCTCTAATTTAAAATGAAAAACTTGAATAAATGCCCCATGGCTTTTAACAAAGCATTAACTAAAAGGAAAGAACAAGCTCGTGAAATCACTGTTAAAACAGCTCAGAATTTCCACTTCAGAACTAAATAATTTCCTAAAATGGATGATCTTAGAGTTCAGGCAACAAAATAAAGAGAAGGGTAGTCCAATTAAACTACATATTTAGTTTTATTTTTAACTTTGTACTTTGCATAATTTACATAGCAACTTTTCAAAATTCTGTAGCATAGTCACACATCGAGCATTCAAACCTTAACTTTTGGTGGCCCTGGTAAGTTTAACTCGCCACTGGCGACTGTGCAACTGCCGATTTTTTGCCTTGAAAGCCTATAGTAGCTGAGAAAAGAATGCAGTCATGTGTGTTTTATAGAGCCTGGAGGGCAGTTTTAGTCTGAAGACAAACAAACCAAAATTTTAAACTCTGAAGCCTCCCAACTAGTGATTAATTTTATTTCCCTACACAATTAGCATCATTTATTCAATTTTGCATGTTTGCTTGTATTAATTGTCATTCTTTGGCTTGTGTTTAGATGACATCAAGTGACAAGGACTTCAGATTTATGGCAACAAATGACTTGATGGCTGAACTCCAGAAAGATTCTATAAAACTGGATGACGATAGTGAAAGAAAGGTCAGTTATCCGTGCATGTATTCAGCCAAAACTTGTATTTCCTGGGGCTCCAAGCACACCTTGTTTCAAAGTACTTCTCTTTTCTTTTCTCTTTTGTTTGTTTGTTTTTTTTGATGTCAACCTTTACATACCTGTAAGCAGTTGTAACCTTTTTTTTTGGATCATTTCAGGTTGTTCAGATGCTTTTGAAATTGCTTGAAGATAAGAATGGTGAAGTACAAAACCTTGCTGTTAAATGGTGACTATGTCATTTTCTTGGCTTCTTTTGGTTGACATGATCTGATACTCTAAATATTACAGAAAATTAATATTTTGTATTCAATCATGAAACCTCTGGACCTGGTCTAGAATTACAATTCACAGTCAAAACAGCCCAAATGCACCTCTTGCTCAAAGAGTTACTAAATTCAGAGAAATTTACATGAACGCCTTTATCTCCCTAAATCCAATTGAAATTTGATCTGTTTTTACATGAAATATTCAACAGAATTTGTGTTAAACAATCATTTGACTGAGCGTCTATTCAGGGTTTTCAGCAAGAAGTGGTGGCTGGGAAAATTCACCAGCTAGATGCTCAGTATCTGGCATATTTGGCAAACACTCCCTTCCTAACTCTTTAAATCCCAGATCAAATTTGTAATTCTCCTTACTGTCTACCATACAATTCTTACAATATTAGTTCAGCTAATTAAGTATTGGATCAACTAATTATCCCCCAATTGATATTTTTCTTTATTCTCATCACTTGTCTGTTTAATATTGTATTGATATTGTAAGGAGAAATTCTGTCTTGGTCACTCATGGGAGTTAAAGGGTTAACTTACTCCTGAATCTTTGTTGCCTATTTGGATTCTTACTGAAAATTCTGCTCTTTAGATAACATGTCTTATGGTATGGTGTATGTATAATTATGTATCCATACTTCTTATCTTTCTTTTAATCCCATTTTGTTTTCTCTCCCCTTCCTGTCTTCTTTCCCCTCTATAAACTTCTCCTCTGTCTCCCTCTTGTTTCAGTTTCTTTTCCCCTGTGATCTTCCTTTCATCTTCACCCCAGAGTCAGTGTACATATTTTCCATACTGTTCTCTATGCATTTCCATGTAACTGTCAGTAAAAAAAAATTAACGTGTTGTGGTGTTGTTATTTTTTACCATCTCTAGCCTTGGCCCTCTGGTTAGTAAAGTCAAGGAACATCATGTGGAGACCATAGTTGATTCACTCTGCTCAAACATGCTGTCAGACAATGAGCAACTGAGAGACATTTCAAGTATTGGTAAGCAGTTAAGAATCAGCAGACTTTGTGAATGCATATTTACACAGTGGACATTTCTTTTGTGCAAGTCGACACTTTTGGACTTGGAAAAAGTTCAGTCTTATGAGAAATTAAATCATCAGTCATGAACAAGTGTAGGAATAGAACTTAAAGGCTTGGTAGTATGACAGCGAGTTACAATCATCCTCACCAAGATGCACAAGAGATTGAATTAATCTAAGCTTTACACTAAGCACTGAAATGTCTACTGTGTTTAAAAAGGAAATATTAACTAAATGATGTATCTCAAACAACAGCCCTAATGAATTTGACAACTGTATAAAAACATACATTCTGTACAGTATTTGAAATAATCTGATGTCTACAAGAGAGCTCTACTCTTAAACATTTTTTACTCTCCATATTCAGTACTGTACTTCCAGCTTTGCTGAAAAGGTCTTCCTTTTGAGAAAAATTTCCCTTACAGATGCAAAGGACAGATGTACATGCATGTTGTACTTGTCATTGTAGGTTTGAAAACAGTTATTGGTGAATTACCCCCTGCTTCATCTTCACTGGCTGCCAACATCTGCCGAAGAATAACTGGAAGACTCACAAATGCTATTTCCAAGGTAGCTATTTCAAGAAATGCATGCAGCATTCTCCTTGAAATGGATATTAACAGCAAAAGTACTCTTGTATTCATGCTATAACATTATAAATGTGAATACAGTACACTTGTGTACAGTATATTGAAAACAGAACAACGCCTGCATGTGGTGTTTCTCGTACATCTCAGTTATGAATAATTGGGCTTAATGTCTTTTTTTGAGAAAGCTAACTCAACAAGGTTTAGGTCTTGGAAAAAAATTTGGTTTTATTGGTTGTCTGTTAATGGAAAGTTGACTGTGTATAGATTGGTTCAGAAATTTTTTTTACCAAAGAAAAATTTGATGCAAAGAATTTTACACTGTCATCATGGAAACACTCCTCAATGGAAATTCTTTATTGCAATGTCTCATGTGATTTCAGACCAATAAGGTGCAAAAATCATTTGATGCAATTTACATTTTTCGTATTACTACAGTAGTGGCAAAACATGGAACACCTTCATTCATGTAAGCTTTTTTGCCGCAGTATGTACTGCACTTTATCACTGTGTTCCTTTTTTTGATCAGAGCACTGATGTTTCTGTCCAGCTTGAGGCCTTGGATATTTTGGGTGATCTGTTGAGCAGGTTTGGAGGTATGTAAAGCAATTCTTGTGGAATGTTTAAGTTGTGCTATACAGCATCACCTAAACCAAAGTGGTGATGCAAAGGGCAAAGGGTTGTAAGGTCAGCTTTAAAAACTGTTCACAGTAGCCAATTTGATAAACACCCCCCCCCCCCAAAAAAAAAAATATATATATATATATCTTGCAACACCCCCCTGCCTTATCACAGTAGCACAGTTTCACCATGAACTTACCCCCTCTTACTCCTTTCCCTGCCCATGCCCACCTACATATTGCAGTCAATGAAAACTGTAGACATGATTAGTTGTCACTCTAAGGTGCAAACCAGCGAACCCTTTTACCCTCTAACTCCCATGAGTGACCAAGACTGAATTTCTCCTTACTATTTCAAACCAACATCAAGCAAACGAGTGATGAGAGTAAAGAAAGATCTATATCAATTAGGGGATTATCAGTTGATCCAATACCAAAATTTAATTCTCCAAAATAACACCAAAATAATTATATGGCAGACAGTAAGGAGAATTGCTAAGGAGATCTTGGGAGTTAAAGGGTTAATCCCTGAGAGTGACGAGCATCTAATTTCTCCTTTCAATATCACCCCTCAGTCAAACATTAAGGTTATGACGATAAAGGAAATGATTATCAACTGAAGAACCTCTTGATTTTCAAACAAATTCTCCTTGCCAGCACATTATGGAGATTATACATACTGATGTTAGGGTGTAAAGGATTAACATACAATTATTATTCATTTGACAGGACTCTTGGTATCATACCACCAGTCTATTCAGCAAGCTCTGTTACCACAATTAACAAGTGCCAGGCTTGCTGTCAGAAAGAGAACCATCATTGCATTGGGTAATGAAATAACCTTCCTGATTATTCTGAATTCACATGGAATTGCAATTCATACTGTAAACATATTATACTAGAATTATACCCCAGAAACTAAACAATCTTTTTCTCTGTCACAAAAATGGTACATGTATTGTACAGAAGGTTACTATATCCACAATTTTTAGGTTTCACAGAGTAACCAGACTGCTCTATCATCATGCAGGCTGCCATTTTAAAAGCAACTCAGTATTGTGCATGTACGGTTTGATTTCTTTAAATCCAAGAATTTTTTCTTATTATATATAATAAACTTCTGCTACCCTGATCATAGCTGGAAAGTTATTTTTGGAGCAGAGCTGTCAAAACAAATTGTCGACTCTGAAAAACACATGGGTTATTCTGAAAGCTTGTGGCTCTATTTTCAGCATTGAAGAATAACATTGAACTGCCTTCTTTGTAACTCAAACTGGCTCTCAAAATCTTTTTGACAACCCTGTTGGAGTCAAGAGCACCTTTGATGGTACATGTAGCATCAGCATTCTGTACTAGTCAACAGTTTTTACTTAAGTGCATGCATCAGAATTCTATGTGCTCTTTGTTTGAGGCATTCCTGCTTGTGCTTTGAGCATGAACTTGCAGGTTTGTTTGGAGTGGCAGCTCATTGTCCAGGCAGTTTTTCCCACCCATTCCCTACCTCTTTCCACTGTTCATTCAGTGTGGCAAGCCTGTTTCCCTTTCCTACTTGAGGGTTCATAGTTGGGTTGCCATGATTTTCCAGCGATGGGAGCAGTCTCCATCTAGGAGCTGGCTCCCAATAGTGGGAGCCCCTGGATGTCTCAGTCACCCAACCTCCACTTAGCGATGCAGTTGTTAATCTCTAGTTGGAAACTTATTGTACTTGTTTGATGTGATTGTGTTCAATGCAGGCCATCTTGTGTTAAGTGCAAACAGCAGTTTGTTTGTTGAACTAATGGATCATTTGCTTACTGAACTGAAGCAAAATGCCTCGCATTCTACAACTAGAACTTTTATCCAGTGCATAGGAGCAATATGGTAAGTCACATTCTTTTGTATGGAAACTCCACAAAATGAATTATTTTATCACAAATCCCTCTTTTTATTTGGTTTTCATTTGTTGAAGAAAATGCAGAGAAAGAAGCCAAAAAAAAAAAAATTAAAATATAAAAGAAAGAAAAATAAGGCGGTGGATTTTAAACCCCTCTTCCCAGATATGAGTTGAATGAAACTCTCAGCTTTTTCTGCAATTTTTCCAATTGATGTGCATTGCTGAGGATCAGTTTGTCATTTGACTGTTACATGTTATTGCACTTCAGTCGCCAAGCTGGTCACAGAGTTGGAGAACATCTAGAGAGAATCATACCCATGATAGTACAATATTCTAGGGTTGAAAATGATGATGAGCTGAGAGAATACTGTATTCAGGTTAGCCTTGACTCTTTATTTGAACTACCAGCATGCAAAACAGTTTCCTTTACATGTGCTGTAATGTTCTATTCCAAGAGCACTACTTGTATTTCTGAGCTTTTGGTCCAACTCCATGTGCTTCAGAAATGTAACTCTTAGTTTGCTTAGCCTGTAATATTCTCTTGAAACTTTTTACAAAACTTTATTCTTTTTTTTGTGAACTCTTTGCAATTATGAGATGAGCATTCAAGCTCCTATTAGGAACTTAGGCAAGTCTGTGTGCACAAAGCTGGCCTCTGTTGTTATCTTCCCATTATACAACTGGAGCCTGGAGTAAAAAAACGTGAAAGGCTTGCACAACATTTGCAAAGTTTTTTTATTTTTCCCCCACCCAACTTAATATCCTTGCATGTAAAGGAGTATTAATAACAGAAAGCGTTTAGTGCTGCAACAAACTTACGTTTCCTTTAGTGTTGATAACTACTACCTCACATAAAAAGATAATATTAAACTGGCACTAATAAAGTTTCAAGGGGTTTTTGTGGTGCAGATGCGTTGCGCTCAGTACATTTTATGATGCTTGAAGAGGTTTATGGGCTGCACATGCGTTGTGTTACATTTTATGATGCCTGGGTAGTGCCGGTTGTGAAGTATGTCTCTCTTTGGTTCTTTTGTAGGCATTTGAATCATTTGTTTGCAGATGCCCCAAAGAAGTAACCTCTTATATTCCCAAGGTAATTGTAGTTTGGAAATCTTTTTATGCTTTACTCTATCCCAAACAACACAGAAAGGAATATAAGAACAACTCATGCTTTTACTAAACTATCCGTAGTTCAAAAGATTGTCAGTGTTAATCCAGGATTAAAATCCAAAAGTGGATTTGATAAACATTTTCTAATGGCATAAATACAATGTACAAAGGCTAAGCTTTTACGGGGTCTCATCTTAGTTTAAAACAATTCTAGAGGAAACAAAACATTACACAAATCTATGCTAAGTTAAATGATCTTTTTAATTACCTGGCCAAGCAATGCTGCGGCATGTGTGTTTTTTTAAAATTAATATTATTTTACACATCTCCACTCGAAAATTACGAGAAACACTTTGTTAATTAAAAGCGGTACCACTAGTTTTTACTGTCTTGCTCCCGCTAGATTTCCCTCAAAAAACAATAACAACCAAAATAACAATGAGACGACAGCAGCAAAATCGAGTTCGTGACCAAGGGCAGTCTTTACCCACCCCTCCATAGAGAGCAGTTTTATTTGAGTGTCAAAATACCAAAAGCAGAGTAATCATGACGGCCATTTATTTAAAAAAAAAAAAAAAATATATATATATATATATATATAATAAGCCAAAGGGAAATCAAAGTAAAAACGGGTAGATTGCTAAAAGCGCGAGAAAACGCGGGTGTTAAAATCACGATTGGTTTTAAGTTTGCGTCCAGACAAATCTCAGAGCAAAGTAAAGCAAAACCAAAGAAAGTCCTGATTACTTTTGACGCTCACTTGAAAATGACTTTTAACAAGCTGTAAAATGTGACATGTTTTCGTCTGGTGTTCCACAGATTACAGAGCTCTGCCTGGAATTCATTTGCTATGATCCAAACTATAACTATGGAAGTGACGACGAAGATGAAAACATGGAAACAGACTTGGATGACGACGAGGAGGAGTAAGTATTAACCCTTTACACCCTAATATCAGTATGCATATTATCCCAACTCTTCTCTATACATGTCCTTTGGTATTGACGAGGAGAATTTGTTCAACAATCAAAGCTTCTTGGGTTGGCGATCATTTCCTTTATTCTCGTGATCTTAGTGAATGATTCAGATATATTACTGTGAGGAGAAATTAGATGCTGGTCAGTCTAAGGGGTCTAAAGTTTTAAACAACATAAATTACAGTCAATAGCTGATATTTAGAATCCTAGCTGACTCAAACCAAAAGTTATTTCTTCCTGGATTCTCGTTACTGTATATTGCGTATTAGCTTGGTAGTATCGCTTAGTATTTTTACGAGCTGTGCCGCATTTTGAGGAGCCCGTAGGGGGAGTCAAAATACAAATAACGAGTAAAAATACTCAGCGATTCTACACACCAAAACGTGTAAAAAGTTATTTATGCCCAACTGCTTTTTTTTTTGGCCAAAAATTTCAACTAATTTCTCATAAGGAGGGAAAAGTAAAGCGGCGAGAGAAGCGTAGCGCGCGCAGCCGACGGGTTAAACAGGCCTTTTTTTTACAGGACAAAATAACCAACCGTACAATATCGCAGGATATTTGTTCTTTATTTGCATGTTATTGGTACTCTACTTCATGCGGTTGAATAATAACTGTACAAATCGTATTAATTCGACGAAGCGTCCGACCTCGAATAAGTACCCACCCAGCAAGTAGGAAGAATTACTTAACGCGCGACCTCTATTACGCATGTGTGACACATGCATGAGACATGGTCCACTTATCCCTTGACATCCTCACATCAGCATGCATATTCTCCACACTTTTCTCTGCACATTACTGTGGTATTGACAAGGAGAATTTGTCAAACAATCAAGAGCTTCTTTAGTTGGTGATCATTTCCTGTATTCTCGTGACCTCAATGTTTGATTCAGAGCTGATAAGGTGAGGAGAAATTAGGTGTCGGTCACTCTTAGGGGTTAACCCTTTACACCCTAATATCAGTAAGGGTATTCTCCATACTGTTCCCCATACATTTCCTAAGCTGTGGACAAGGAGAATTTGTTTAACAATCAACAGCTTCTTTAGCTGCTGGTAATTGTCTTTATTCTCATGACCTTACTGCATGATTCAGGGGTGATATTTTAAGGAAAAATAGATGCTAGTAAGTTAGGTTAAAGGGTTAAAGGGTGTACAGTAGCTTAGCTGCGTTAAGACTTCTGTGGGTCCTGAGAAGGTTTGACCAAGACAGAGATTACGAATTTTAACTGAAAACAATGATATACAATGTTCTTTAACTTGTGGGTTGTTACCACTCTTCATAGGGACGAAGATGACGACTATAGCGATGATGATGACATGAGTTGGAAGGTAAATGTAATATGGTCATATGAGCGTGTACGTTGTATTCGTTATTAGTGGAGACTGAGGCAGAGCTCAGTAACAGTTATACTTGTGATATTGTTGCGGTGAAAGACGAGTTGACCATGACTGCAATGTGAGTCACACCATGCTATCAGAGTAGTTTTCAATTGAGTGTCGAATCCAGGATTACTTTGGTTGTGCTTTTTTTCGCTCTGTGATTGGTCCAGAAAACCAATCAATTCAAAACTAAAACCAATCACGACTTGGTCGCCCGCGTTTTCCCGCGCTTTAGGCAGTTTGTTTGTCTTTACTTTGAGTTCTCATTGGCTCTTAGAGTTATCTTCATTTCCTCTGATTGGTCGTTTCGATTACTTTGGTTTTTATTTTACGACACTCGATCCAAGCCCTCTAATATAGTCACGCATTTTTTTTTTTAATTTTAATATATATATATATTTACTGATGGGCCTGGTATATAACCCTTCTTACTGTATAGAGAGCATTAATTTTGATATCGGCGAAATCATAGATTGATTTTATTGTCAACTGCAGGTTCGAAGATCAGCAGCCAAGTGTTTGTCTGCAGTGTTAGGATCAAGACCAGAACTGTTGTCTGAGTTCTACAAATCAGTTTCACCAGCGCTTATTGCCAGATTCAAAGGTACAGCAAATCAATGAAGTATTAGAAAAAATATTAGGATTGGTCCCTTAATCAAAAAGTGTGGATTTTTATTTTGTAGAACGGGAAGAGAATGTTAAAGCTGACATATTTGCAGCATACATCACTCTTCTGAGACAGACCAGGCCTGTGGCTAGTCAGACGCTGGATGCTGAAGCTATGGAAGATGATTCAGGGTGAGAGGAAACTACAAACAAACAATAACAAACAACATGTGCCGTTTATTACCGAGTCTCATTACATTGTTAGGAACGATATAATTGGTAGTAATAATCTGAATTGGATTTTGTTTGTTTGTTTGTTTGTTTTTATTGAAGAAAGACGTTTTACTTTACGTTATTATTCCACAAACTCCAGCACCTTTTCTGTTATGTTTACTCACATGACGCTTTTTGACGTTGTTGATCCAAGCAGCGAAGAAACGCTCTTCCCAAAGCGCTTAAGTTAAGGACTGGTCGCAAGCTAGTGACTGTCGTGGTCTGGTGTTAATCAAAATGACATGTAAAACGGTCATTGATACTACACTGTAGCTGCCAGTCATCGCTATTATCACTTATCTTGAGTTCTTCCACAAAATATAGAAAATACACTACATGTACAGTGCACTTAACCCTTTAACTCCCACGATCTCATTAGTAATTCTCCTAACTGTGTTCTTGTAATGTTACTTTGGAGAATTTGGTATTGGATCAACTTATAATCCCCTAACTTATATTTTTCTTTTTTCTCATCACTTGTCTGCTGGATATTGTATTGATATTGTAAGGAGAAATTATGTTGTGGTCACTCATGGGAGTTAAAGGGTTAACAGCATATTACCGTATGTTTATTTTTTTGCTCTTTGTAGCCCTGTGAATCTCCTGACCACTCAGATACCATCCATTGTCAGAGCTTTGCACAAACAGCTGAAGGAAAAGAGTGTGAAAACCAGACAGGTACACATTTTCACGGTGTAGTTGGCTCCATGACTCGTAAGCATCGAGGAAAAAAACTGACATGCTGCTTCTTTGGTTCAGAGAAGCGAATTTTCTATGGACAGTTTTCTCAAAGATGTGAATTTTCATGAACAATTTGAGATAAACCATATGAAGTATTTCCGCTCGAACGAGAGCATTGTGCCTGCCATGCTTCATGCTTTCAGCTGTTCATATCCACTTGAGTAGGTTAGAGAGCACTCAAGAAGCGAGGGTTGTTCTTGGTTGCGCCTCGAGCAATTCCTACACCTCGCTCTTGCTCTGCAAACTTCACCTAGTTATACTAACAGCTAAAAGCGTGGATCAATTTTTGATTGAAGATGTACTTTCACTGAACTTATTTAACTTTCTTCCATTTCAGGGATGCTTCCATTTGTTGTTGGAACTTGTTGCTGTTTTGCCTGGGGCTCTGTCTGATCACATCAGTGCCATTGTTCCTGGAATACAGTTTTCACTTGGGTAAGGCGTTGTTTGCTTACTCAAGAGGGTTTTGTGTACAGCATTTTCGACAAAGGGTGTGAAGCAGAGATGTAGAATTGTACGTGAAAATGCTCAAAGGCTATCTGAGTAGTGCTTGTTTTCTGATGTTTGAATAAAATGCACGTTATTTTGTATTTTATTTGGAAAAAAAGTGTCGTTGTCTCGTATCGCGGAAAATAATGATTGCCCTGTCCGATTTTATGCTTCTGAAGGAATATCTTTCACCGAGCAGCTTTGTATAACGTTTGTTGACCATGTACAGTGACACAAAAACGAATGGTTTATACCGATACTTCGTCGTGGAAATTTTGAGTTCTTGAGTACCTGATTACTAAAAATATAACAAGCACTTCTTTCTTGAGGCCACGAAGGCAATTGAAGCAGGATGTATTTGTTGAATGGGCTATTCTCGCTAATTAATTGCCTTACTTTACCAGTGAGAGTTCAAAGTTGTAAATGGTTGCTTCTTAGACGATGATGTTTTTTTAATTCATAAATAATCGCCTTTTTTCTTACATTCTTCCTGTTTTTTTCAGAGATAAGAGCTCAACATCAAATATGAAAATCGACACCCTCGCCTTCCTTGGCTGCATTCTAGCCCAACATCCACCCAAAGTTTTCCATCCACATATTCATGTACTAGTTCCGGTAAATAGTCATTATGTTTTATTTTTGTTTTTGTGTTGTTGTTGTTGTTGTTGTTTACTACAATTTGAAATATTGGGTGAGCAAGGCAGGGGTTTTGTTGATGGCCGGTTATCATCAGTCTTCCGCCACCTGTAAGACCCCTTTCTGTCATTTGTTCAGCCTCTCGGTACATGTTTCCTATTACACCATCGACAGCCGCTTATAAAAAGAAAAAAAAACCTTATTAAAACCCTAATAAGGTGGTTTTGTTGTCTTCAATTCCTTCATTATAGAATGCAAGGGAACATGATTCGCATAATTATGTAAAAGTGAACTTTCACTCGAAAAACGACAGAGTTGCACTCAAAATTAGTTTTGCATCTGATTGCTTAAGAAGGTGGCGTTAGATTTGAAGAACCAACTCAGAAGTTGAGTCAGGCAAAAGCAGGAAAACCATGAATTACTTTCGACGGTCCTTTGGAACTTGCTCTTTTATTTTACAACTTGAAGCAATTAGATCAGGTAGTCGACCTTAATATCTCTTGTTGAAACTTTTTTTGTGTGTGTGTGTGTATGCTCATAGCCTGTTGTGACAGCAGTTGGCGATCCATTCTACAAGATCACTTCCGAAGCTTTGATGGTCACTCAACAGCTGGTCAAGGTCATCAGACCTCACGGTATGTCACAGTATTTTGATTCATTCTTTGTGCTAAATGTATGTGAGATATACATTGACCTAACTTGACCTTAAAGTTAGCTCGTTGGACTCTGGGCTGAGAAGTCCGAGCTCAAGACTTGCCAAGACACTTTGCTCTTACGGCCCCCTCTTCCACCCAGGAGAATAAATGGGTACCAGTGAATTGTCAGGAAAGCCTGATGAAATGCTAGGAGGTAATCTGCGCAATGAAGTAGCATCCCATCCAGGGAGATCAGTAATACTATAAAAACCGGGATAAGCTCCTGCTGGATGTGTCTCTCGGCTTTAGTGCCGTTACCTTTACTTTATAAAGACATACACTCTATTTAAAATCTCCATCAAGCTAGCGCGTCCGGCGTTTTTTGTTTTGTTTTGTTTTGTTTTTTGCGTGCCTAAAAGACTCGAGATGGGACGATGAGGGAAGGGCCAAAACAATTTATTGGAGTTAAGGTACTGTAGTCCGAGAGGAGAGTGTCATTAACTTGAGATCTTAGAAGAGAAAATACCCATCGACCTCCTGCACACAGTTTCTCGAATCGAAGCTCTGGTGCTCCACATTGCTGTCTCTATTTTCGTTAACCTTTTCCACCTTAACATCAGCATGCATATTCCACATAGTGTTCCGTATATATTTCCTATGGTGTTGACAAGGAAAATTTGTTTCACGATTAGGAGTTTCTTTAGGTGGTGATCATTTCTTGTAATTTTGTGACCTTCATGTGTGATTCAGGGGTGATACTGTAGAGTAGAAGTTAGACGCCAGTCAGCCTGAGGGATCAAAGGTTTAAAGGTGCAGAAAAGTCAGCTGCGCAGAATAATTCCCATTCAGCTGGCGTGACAGGAATCACCATACCGTTTTTTAACATGTAACAATGTCCTCGGACACAACATTAATTGCTGTTTCTCGTCAAATCGAACAGGAGTGCCAGCAAGTGAATTTGAATTTAGGCCGTATGTGAAGGATATTTACCAATGTACTCTTGTCAGACTCAAAGCTGCCGATATTGACCAGGAGGTCAAAGAAAGAGCCATATCATGCATGTAAGTTATGATTAAGGAGTGTTCATTTCTGTGGAAAGGCGCTCTGTGCAACATTGATGTTGAATGGTTTTTCAAAAGCCATATTCCCGATAATCGCTTGTCTTTGAACCAGGCAAAGAAACATCGGTGAAAAAGACAAAAAAGCAGTTGATCGGTTTGAACTTGACTCAATAATTTTCTCTATTTTATCGCGGGCTTCATCAGTGGTTTAACTGGGCACTCAAGCGTCTCAAGAGCCTTCTTGCTTGCTGTGGATCGCTCACTTTGATCTCGCAGACAAAGAAAGTTACTGGAAGCTGGTTTGCTTCCAGTAACTCTCTTTGTCTACAAAAATACGGACAGAAACAATCCGCGCCTTCTTTGATTTCTTTTCCGTTTTTCAGACGTTATTTTTTCAGCGACGAACTTCGAAGCTTTCGGTCATCAAGAATACTTGTAGAAATGGTTTCTTTTGTGTCGTTTTCTCCTTTCACACACGCCTTGTACGATTAGTACGATGCTCAGATAAGACCGTATGAGCATTAGTTTCGAAAAGAACAAGGCGTCAAAAGACTAGAAAATGAAATAACAGTGAAATAATAAATCCCCTATTCGATGGTTTAACATATAGTGCGAGGGGACATTTTGCTCATTGTTCGTATGCTTCATCGCCCATAAGGGGCTCACAGAAATACTACGCAACTCGCAAAATATCCGCGCGTATGGCATGTTAAACTATCGAACAAAGTATGACCTCACAAGAAATCTCTTCTTTTGGCCACAGTTTTTTTTTTACCTCAATATTAGCCCGGCTTAACGGGTTAAAAGCTCGTGTTTAGCACCAATTCTCGGTGCACAAAGAAACAAATCAAACATGGACGCATTATCTCTTCCAGTTGGCTTTAAATTTCCAATGATAAAGATGTCTGTTTTTCAGGGGTCAGATTCTGTGCAGCCTCGGCGATGAACTTGGTCAGCAACTTCCACAGTGTCTCCCAATATTCCTTGATAGACTGAGAAATGAAATCACAAGGCTAACTACTGTCAAAGCTTATTCACTGATTGCAGGGTATGTCGACCAACTCCTTTACTCGCCATTTGCAATCAGCTGCGATGAAAATACGTGGGACGCTCAATCAAATAGAGTTGTATTGTAAAATCAATTTAGCTCACAGATCATTTTAGTTTCTAAGTTTCAATATGACGTGGGTTGGGACTGTACCTCCATTTTGTAAAGTACCATTTCAATCCCTGCATTAATCTCCTCTTCATAAGCTTTCCGAAGCCAATGAATTTCCGGACCCCAAGCTAAGACCTCTTTTTATTTGTCTTTCAGATCACCACTTAGAATTGACCTCTATACAATACTGGTAGGTATAAAAGGGAATGAAATCATTAGGGTCTTGTGTGTAGCTCCAATAAGCCGAATATTTCATTCACTGATCATCTGTTTTTTTGTTTGTTTTGTTTTTGTTTTTTTAATCACTGTTTAGGGTGATTCTATGCCAATTCTTGCCTCCTTCTTGCGCAAGAACCAAAGAGCACTTAAGCTATCAACCTTGACAACCCTCAATGTTTTGGTTACTAATTATGGTAAGACTTTTTTTTCTTTTGTTTATATTGTCATCATGATCCCTTTTAACGAGGAGCGTACTATAGTTTGCTAACGGCATCCTTGGAACAGGCTTTGTGATTGTTCTAACAGTCTAACTCCTAAGAGTACGAAGCATCTAATTTCTCCCAAAAATATCACCTCCCTGAATCAAACATTACCCTTTCACTCCCATGATCTCTTCAGCAATTCTCCTTACTCTCTGCCATACACTGCTTATAATTTTAGTTTGGAGAATTTGGTATTTAATCAAATGAAAAATCCACCAATTGATATTTTTCTTTATTCTCATCACTTGTCTACTTGAGATTGTATTTATATTGTAAGGAGAAATTCTGTCTTGGTCACTGTTGGGAGTGAAAGGGTGAAGGTCATGAGAGAAGAGGAAATGATTGTACACTCGAAGAGTTCTTTCATCGTGAGAAACATTCCCCTTGCAGGGCGTGAAATTGCGCCCAATACCGGCGCCAATGCGACTAAATTTTTCACCTTGGCGACCAAGTCCTGAAAGTTAGTCGCCAAATTGGCGACTAGAATGTTTCATCATAACCTTACTAAGAGATCTAGTGAATTAAAAAGATTTGCAAAGACAAATCCGCGGCAAACTTCCTCGTTAAGTTTGTTTCCAAAATGCAGCACATGCATCTCGATCGATAACTAGACGCCATCTTTGATTTAGATGAGCTTAAACGTTGCATATCATCCTTCCTAGTGTCCATTTTGTAGCACGTTAAAGATCTTTTCCCCTACTTAATTTCTAGAACGATGACAGCGTAAAAAAGAGGTTTTGTTTGTCTTTGAAAATGGCGACCAACTTTTCTTGAATTGGCTACCACTTTGAAGAATTTAGGAGCCAAGTGGCTGTCAGAAAAAAAAAATTAATTTCACGCCCTGCCTTGTAAGTACCATAGGAAATCTGTAGAGAATATTATGGAGATTTTGTATACTGATGTTAGGGAATAAAGCGTTAACCAATGTGCTTCCGTATTGTGTTTAGGTCATTTATTGTCTCAAGAGAACATATCAGGAGTATTGACAGAGGTTCCGCCCTTAATCAGCGAAAGCGATCTTCATATCTCACAGGTATGGGTTTCTGGCGCATTTAACGCGTCGCGTTTCGAGGGCTGTGCTGTAAGGTTAATGTGAGGGAAACATATGAAAACGAACGATAACTTGAACTGCGGTTCAAGTTATTGCACCCCTGCTTCCTCTTCACCAGTTAGGCGCACTACTAACAACTGAGTTACAAAAGCTTACCGTTGAGAACGAGGCAATCGTCATCAACAGTGTTTTGTACTTTATTTTTCCTCCACTCCAGTATTTTAATATATGTAAAGTCACTATTGAGCTCAATAGAAGTTTGATTAAGTTGTAGTTTTGTCATCAACAGTGAAACTATGTAGCTATACAAAAAGGGGCTATGTAGCTTTACAAAAGTTTCATTAATCCTGGGCTAGCATAAGCGTGTTTTGAACGGTCTGGCACCACCATGCCTTTCTTTTTCCTATACTTCTTTTATTCAAAATGCACCTTATAACTTTGTGTGGTTTATATAATTGATTAATTGATTGATTGATTGATTGAATGATTGATATTATTTTCAGCTCTCACTTACATTGTTAACTTCTGTTGCCAAGATCCACAAGGACAGCATGGCGCAGGTAAAGCCCTGTGATTGCTACACGAACGAGCGTTTATTCTCTTTGCTAGGCTTCCAAGCCTTCACACCTTCCGAAGGGAGACAAATGGTCTCTCCCTATCTTCCTCTTGCTCCAGGAGGGGTGGGAAGAAGAAAAATTTGGAGAACGACTTTGACAACTGTAGTTCCTATTAGTGCTTAACCCTGACCCCTAAGGTTCTTTATTTTACACCTATTACTAGGCCACAATCAGCAACAAAATCAGTGGAAACACCAGTAGCAATAATTCTAAGCACTTCATGCCACTTAACTCCGAGAATCAAGGACTAGATGATGCTCGTGACTATTTTACTTCAATCCATAGTCCATTCCTTTTCCCTGATACTCTAACAATGAACTATCACGCGTTTCACAGGCCTGCACTTCCACTCTGCCAGCCATCATGGTTTTGATAAGGTCGCCACTTCTTCAAGGTTAGAGAGGTGTTACCAAGCTATCTCATTTACAATTCATAAGATGTTACGTAGTCTCTTAAAATTTTATAGCTCTGCCTATAAACCCCTGGGTATCGGGGCAGGGTGATTTGCCTCGCATTCAGCCCTAAAGAGAATATATTTTTTCGTCATTTAGAGTAACGCACCTGGTTAGGAGCGTTTCCGTTTGTTTTTCCGACGAATTAAATCCAGGATCTCTCCTGTTTTTTCTCAACATCGCTCTGTGATTGGTTAAGGTCTTATGCATCATCCTCTTATCCAATCAGATGCAAAACCAACACCAATAGCAGCTTGCTTACAACACAGCGGTCTAACGTTTACGAATGTGCCAACGTTATAGAAGCTAGGTTCCAGGCTCCTAGGGCTGTCGACATAAAATTGTCTTGCACGAGTTATAAACAATTACACATATTACAGGGTAGTTTCTTATGTTTCCTTTCGTAATTTTGCGCGGGAATTGAACCGCGGCTGGCCAAAGTTGGTCTTTTTGTGCATGCTTTACCTTAGACCGCTGGTTACTGATATTTCCTCATGTTTGAGTTTGATATTTCCTCATGTTTGATATTTCCTCATGTTTGATATTTCCTCATGTTTGATATTTCCTCATGTTTGATATTTCCTCATGTTTGATATTTCCTCATGTTTGATATTTCCTCATGTTTTTTCTTTTAAAAAAGATTTTATCATTGGGTAATAATTATCATTTCTTAATCGCTCAGGTGGAGCACTGAATGCTACTCTCACTCTTCTTACTGAACTGGTTACTTCTGGAATAAAAGGAATGGGATTTAAAGATCTCTTCCAGGTATGACGTAACCCTTTGACCCTTAAGACTGACTGGCATTTAATTTCTCCTTACCATATCACCCTTAAATCAAACATTAAGGTCATGAGAATAAAGGAAATGATCACCTACTAAAGAAGCTATTGATTGTTAGACAAATTCTCCATGTCGACATCTTAGGAATTCTTTTGAGAACAGTATGGAGAATATGCATACTGATGTTAGGGTGTAAAGGGTTAACTTAGGACTAAATGAGAGGCCACTTTCATTTAGGAAACCATAAGGTGACTGGGGCGAGCGGTACTGATACTGAGTGTCAACATCGCACTGCATGAATATCACGTAACCCTGCACACCCTAACATTGGTATTAATGTTCTCCATACCAGAAAATTTTTGATAATTGGGAGCTTCCTAAATTTGTGATTATTTTCTTTATTCTCCAGACCTTAATAAGCGACTCGGGGGGTGAGGAGGGGGGGGGGGGGGGGTATTGTAAGGCGAAACGAGATTTCAGTCTCTCTGAGGGGTTAAACTTGTACGCCTTCGGCACTAGAGTCGATGAGAAACATATAATTTGGCTTCCCTTGACGTTCAATATTCGAAAGAATAGGAGAAGAGAAGGAACAATACAGAGTAAGTGTGAATGAAACAGTGTATTTCTTGTCTCTCCCAGAACCTACTTGTACATTTGTGAGTAATATTTGAAAATAAGGCAAGCTACGTCATAACACTTTTGATTCTTTCACTCTTAGATGTTAGTATCTCCTATTTACTCCTCAAGCCAAGGAAGTCAACAAACAATCATCCACAAACAGGTATGGTTATCCAGACTATGTAAGAAAGCCTCTAGGAACAAGGAGGTGCGAAAACCTTTCCTGAAAGAGCGCAAGACCACAATAACGGAAGGTTATAAAATTGCTTACCTAAATCAGTTGAATTTTGTTTCTATAGGGTTTATTTTCTATACTTCCCAACTCCCTCTCTCAGCGACTACTCCCTCCCCCCCCCCCCTTCCCCCTCAAAAAAGATTTTCTTCTCACAGTCTGAGTCTATTTGACGCTCTGAATACCATGACAACAAGGAAAAATGGAAATTGTTTTAACTATTATGACTGAGGCTGGGTAAACAAGTTGTTTCTCTCAAAACTGAAAAACAAAATTGAACAAGGACCATGATTGAGACCTGATTAGCCAATTAAATTTGGTTTATAATTAACGATACATGGAAAACCATTTTCAGTGTAGAAAGTATCACTTTTTTGTTCTGTCTTATTTTACAATTCCCTTAAACATGCCGAATTTTTTTTTGTTTTAATTTTAATTTTCCACTTTTTCCATTTTTCTTCTTTTCCCGCAGGCCTTCCACTCCATTGCTAAGTGTGTTGCGGTACTGGCCATGTCGTGTCTATCCGATGGAGAATCTGTTGTAAATCAGTTTGTCAGAGATATTCAGGTAAAAATGAGTTTTAATGTAAAGTGTTAAATTTATACTTTTGTCATAATTCTACCTTTGATCAATAAATATTATTATGTGCTTATTTTCTTTTTATCCACAGAGTGAAAAGGTCGCTGATCCGTTACGTTTATTTTCCCTGCTGTCATTGGGTGAAATAGGAAGACACATGTACGTTGGTAGAAAATTGTTCTTTGTGTAGCCTGCAGTACAAGCGTTTTTGGGCCACCTCAAAGGCCCTTGTGCTTGAATTTCGTCTTACGGCCCCTCTCCCGGCACAGCCTCCTATTACATCATCGGTGACCGCTTGCGAAAAAGGGGAAAGTTACTGAAACCCCTGGAGTGTTGAAAATTCCATCGAGTGTTTGAAACACTCACTCGAAAGCAGAGGGGGCTCAGATTACCTGGGAGAAAAACTCGGAGGTGGGGGCGGGGGAAATGTCATTAAAGGCTGTCGCCAGGAGCTTATCTAGGGGGGGGGTTCATGGGACCTTCCCCCTCCCCCCTCTTCCTCTCTACCACTTTGTATAGCCTTATCAAATTTATCGGATTAAATTTAGGACTATCATTTTTGACCTTTCAGTGACTTAAGCAGTCATCAAGAACTAGCTGTGGCCATCTTAGATTGCTTCTCGTCACCATCAGAGGAAGTAAAGTCAGCGGCTTCTTTCGCATTAGGTTTGATCTACTGCGTGTATGTTAACTTCACTTAGATCTAAGACGAATATCAAAGTCTTTCATGAATGAGCTAATTAAATGAATGTGGCTGTCAATGGTGGACAAATTTTCAACATAGCGTAGAGAGTAAACGTGTGTTGCTTTGGTTTTGGGCTACTTGCTCAGTGTTTGGTCCAGAAAACCCACGCCACTCTCTCGGCCAATTGGATGCAACACTTGTTACAATCTCTCAGTTAGTGCCGCTATCGCTATGTTTTATTGATCTGGCGGGCCGTTTTTCACTGCACGGCTTGCAAAATTCAAAAATTTGCTTGAATTGAAATCTCCCCCTTCTATTTGAACCAAGAAATATAATGGATATCTTATTAACCTCATTTTTCTTGGTCCGTATTGAAAGTTACAGAACCTCGTTTTTATTTTTCGCTCGAATTTATGGCCTGCGCTTCGCGTTTGGGGCTAAATCCGAGCGGAGAAAGCTCGGTCCGTAAAGTACAGTACGGAACTCAAACTCGGTTGGTAAGAGATATTTTTACATAAGGATTTAAACTACGTTATTTTGTGGCCCTAGATATGTACAAAGCCTCATTTTGTGTCTTTGTGCCCTTTCATCGTTAATCCTTGAACTCCTATGAGTGACCAAGATAGAATTTCTCCTCACAATATCAATCAAATATCAACCAGATAAGTGATGAGAATAAAGAAAAATATCAATTTGGGGATAATTAGTTGATTCAATACTAAATTCTCTGAACTAACATCATGAAAATTGTATGGTTGACAGTAAGGAGAAGTACAAATTTGATCTGGGGGTTAAAGGGTTAAAACTATCGTGGCTCGTCCCCTTTCTTTTTAACTTTGCTGATGTTGTCTCTTCTGTGTAGGTAAAATTGCTGCGGGAAATTTGAACTTGTATTTACCATTCCTGCTCAAGGAGATTCAAGCAAATCCCAAGAGACAGTATCTGTTGCTTCATTCTCTTAAAGAGGTACGAAAATTTACCAAAAAAAGTATGTACTAGAATTTACACGTGAAGAAGGCTCTTTCTTGCCAAAAGGCAGCTGACACGGGACAAAGGTGCAAGAAAAATAAAGGAAGATAAAAACAAAGACGAGAGAAAACGCGGTGGGCTAGGTACTAATGTAGTGTGACACCTCAGCCCTTACTCTCACAGTGCACATCTGAGTCTGCTGAGTAGTATAGATGGGTACCGGCATAATGTTAGAGAAACTCTTTTAGAGGCTTGAGGGTAACGCTGCCATGAACTGGCTTCCCATCAAGAGGATAGATGCAATTCTCCTAGTCGCTTCATGCGACGAAAACCGTAAAAGCTCTTGCATGATTTGCCTGCGGGCTCGTTAGCTGACTTTTCCGGCTCTTGTAAACTTCGCTATTCCTTTACATGTCCAATACTTGTTTTTGATGGTGATTTTCCACTAGGTGATCTCATGTGAAGCAGGAAGTCCAACTGGAGTTGAAGCTTTAAGACCATTTATTAGCTCAATATGGTAAGAATGGTGATCAAATGGGATAGATGTATAAACATGTCCTTGTTCAACTTCTCAGTAAGCGTTTTAACCCTCTTACGCTGCAAAGTTTGAAAATAAGTTTATTGTCATGAAGATGTGCCTCCCGTGCTGTAGAAGTCTCTTGTTCAACTTCTCAGTAAGCCTTTTGACGCTCTTTTGTGCTAATTTTGCATAAAGTGTGTTGTCATGAAGGTGTGCCTTCCGTGCTGTAGAAGTCATAGTTTCAATAATTATTCAGGTGATTGTCTTCCCGCAGGACTTTGTTATTCAGTCATTGTGAAAGTACGGAGGAAGGAACGAGGAACGTTGTCGCCGAATGTCTGGGGAAACTGACTCTTGTAGATCCATTGCACCTTCTACCACAGCTTAAGGTATGTGACTGTACTAAATATACATCCCAATGTAAACAAGTGCAATAGGGTGTCTACGCATCCAGAATCATCGATGAAAGCAAACAAACTGACTACATACAGTCAGAGACCTAAAACGATTCTCCACATATAGGAATTATACACATTGGACTCAATATCTTGTAAGGATACTTGTCATTGAAAGCTGAAATTTTTACTTCCGTGATCAAAGTGTCGACTCTGCACCGTCTGCCGAGCATTTCGTATAATGTTGGATCTGAGAATTTAGTATTAAATCGAACAACATCTTGTTTTTTTTTTAGTCCTTCTTCTCATTGGCGTTCTCTGCGAAAATTTATTGTTCATATTGGAGAAACTCATTTGGGTCAATCCATGGGAATGAAAGGATTAATAGCTTTAAGAAATTTATAAAAGAAATTGAAATAAATGAATAAATAGGCGTTTAACCAACGTAAAGTGATTTTTTTTAAAATGATCTGTTTCAACTCTGGAAAATTGGTAAAACACTAATGCACCAAAGTAGAATTTCTTTTGTCTCAAAGTTTTTTTTTAATGATCCTTGTTCACCACTAAAGTTGCCTGTATTTTTTAACACAGCATCTCTTGTAAGCGACTGTGCTTATTTTTCCTTTGTCAAACTAGTTTTCTACTTTCTACCGCAGGACTACCTGAACTCAGACTCAGCCTTTGCTCGGAGTACTGTGGTGACAGCTGTAAAATTTACCATCTCGGACCATGTAAGGAAATTACTGATAACGTCATATTATCTCGCCTGCGTACGAAACGCGCTGAAGGCGTCACCTGTTGCTTTGATGAAGCAGGTTGGCGTGCGATGAACGAGCCTGACTCTTCCCTTTTGCGCCGCTAAATTATCCACAAATGTCCGGGAATATCTTGAAAGAACATACTCAAAAAAGATATCCCTTTATATTTGCGCCGCTAAATTATCCACAAATGTCCGGGAATATCTTGAAAGAACATACTCAAAAAAGATACCCTTTATATTTGTGTGAAGTATAACCTTGAAACATGGTTGTTTGGGAAAGTTCATTTTTACTTCGTCCTGAAGAAAAAAACATGGTTTATTTACATGTACTGCGTATACGATTTAGGCACGAAAGCTCGCTCATGGTTTCTTTCACTGTTTATTCAGCCTCAGCCGATTGACAGCCAGCTAAGAGGATGCATTGGAGATTTTCTCCGAACAGTACAGGACCCTGATTTGGTATGTTCTACCTGGTCATTTTGGTTTTCCAACGGGCTTAAACCTCTTTGTTTTACCCTGCATTGTGGAGAATCTTCTTTGAATCTTCTCTGTTTTGTTTGTTTTACTCAGAATGTCCGCCGTGTCGCTTTAGTTACATTCAACTCAGCGGCTCACAATAAACCGAGTCTCATCAGAGATTTGTTGGAACAAATTCTTCCTCGACTGTACAACGAGACGAAAGTTAGGGTAGGTTAAACTTTGATATTTTGGTTTCGGTAAAGAGTATTTCTAACTTGAGTAACAGTTTTAAACTTTAAATAATTTGCTGGACATTATTTAGCAGGGTAGTTTGCCTGTAACTTTGAAGGCTGCGAGTAGGTCCTCTTTTATTCTCCCAACAGGAAGCGTGTTCCTCTACCCGCGGGAAGATTTGAGAGGAGTTGGGGCGAGATCTACCGGATGTCTGGCGTACTAGACTCGTTCCAGACTTCTCACCTCAAGGTGTCATATTTTCCCGCGGGCACAGAAACGCTTTTGACGAAGCCTTTTCACACATAGTAAATGTGATGACTGTCTTCTTCCTTTAGAAAGAACTCATTCGCGAAGTCGAGATGGGACCGTTTAAGCACACTGTTGATGATGGCTTGGACATCAGAAAGGTACCTAACGTTTCTTTGTTCGTGTTTATTTGGTAAAGTAGACGTGAAGTGATTGTTTAATGCGCTATAGTGCCGCAGGCATCCAAGTGAAACACCTGTCGCTTACAGTTGCAAAGGAATATAGTTAAATTTTACCATCTAGATAGGATGGCAAATAGATAAAACCTTTTTTATGTTTGTCCCTTCTTTGTTACTTTATTTGTTTATTTTCTATGTTTGCCTTTGAAAAGTGCTTTGTTGCTGCGGGACATATTTTGCCTCTCAGTTAAGTTTAATTTGAGTTTTACTTTCCTATTCTCCATTCACACCAAAGATAAAACTCATTTTAAGCTGTCTTGTCAAAGAAATTATTGTCTTTATTGAATTAAGTAATTTCATACACTTATCTTCCCTCTTACTTGTGCCGATGATGATATTCCGGGTAGGCGCACTTTTGCACTGCAGATGCTCTGTATACGCTTTGGCACTTCTCCGTATTTTAATTGTGGAAAAGGAAAAGAAATAAATGGAAAGAGTTTGTGTTCGAATGTTGTGGCTTTTATTTTGATATTCGCTTCGTTGTGATTTTAGGCAGCGTTCGAATGTATGTATACACTTCTCGACACATGTCTCGATCGCCTCGACATCTTCGAGTTCTTGAGCCATGTAGAAGACGGACTTAAAGATCACTATGATATCAAGGTTTGTACAGCGGTCACTTTTCCACTCTATGTCGAACCCAAACGGAATGACTCCTTACAATTTTTTGGTAGATGCCGAGGAAATTATTGGGTAAGCTTAGAAGGGAATGAGAAAACCTTCGATCACCTTTAGCCCGTGACCCTTTGACCCCTAAAAGTGATTATCACCTACCTATTTCTTCCTATAACATCAGCCCTGAATGAAGCCTTTAAGGTCACGAGAATAAAGGAAATGATCACCAACTGAAGAAGCTATTGATTGTCAAAGAAATTCTCCTTGTCAACACTTTAGGAAATGTATAGAGAACAGTATGGAGAAAATGCCTAATGATTTTGGATCGGAAAAGCTAAGTGCAACGTGGTCAGTATAGGACATCTCAGGATCTTTTTTTCTTTTTGTCGTTGTTGCTAAATTTTATCAGGGGTGGAATGTTAAATTTTCTTGCTGTGGAATTGTGGAGTAATATGCACTGCTTGTTACGTTGGTCAGAGTCTAATAATCAGTGTTATTGATTCAGATGCTGACGTTCCTGATGTTAGTGAGACTGTCTTCTTTGTGTCCTAATGCTATATTACAGCGTGAGTATTCACCAGAAAATTACCTTACGTTTGTTTTCTCTTCTTTCTTTCTTCTTTTCTTGAACCCTTTAAACCCTAAGAGTGATTAGTATCTAATTTCTCTTTACAATATTACCCCTGAATCACAAATGAAGGTCATGAGAATAAAGTTAATGGTCACTAGGGAAGGAACCTTTTGATTAGCTAACAAATTCTCCTTGTCAGCACCTTAGGAAATGTATGAAGATCAGTGTGGAGAATATGCATACTGATGTTAGGGTGTAAAGGGTTGATATGATAAACTGAATTACGCGGGCATTTTGACTGGTTCTTATGGTCTATTGAAGGGCAGCTGTACTGATGACCTCACCATTAAGAACATTTTCCTTTTTTTCATGTAAAACGTCTGCGCCTCTTGTGCCACTGTTTTTTTTTTCTTTTTCTTACCCCATTTTGACGTCGTCTAAGTGCACAGCAACACTATGTTCATTAAATTCATTGATTTTTTTTCATAGTCCTCAAATATACGCGTATTATTGTGATTGGGTGCGATGTTGTCAGTTCGAGTGAAAGGGAGCGTTTCCTCGGAATACGTTGTTAATTTTTATTTTCTTTGACCCAAGGTGTGGATATCCTCGTGGAACCGTTACGTGCGACGTTGCAAACGAAGGTGAAGGCAAATTCCGTGAAGCAAGAATTCGAAAAACAAGACGAGCTGAAGAGATCGGCGCTGAGAGCCGTAGCTGCCCTGCTGTCGATTCCAGATAGTGGTAAGTATTTTTAAGTACACACATAAAAAAAGTTATAAATAATAAAAAAAAAACGACGTCGATTACAGCAAAAAGAGAAAAAAATGTGAATTAAAGCTAATAGCGCCGATTTCACATTGTTTTTTATGCTATTTTCGAATTTCGGAATGCGCACGAAGGTTTCCGAAAGAGCATTGTAAGCATCCAAAGTAATAGCATTCGAAAAAATTGGAAGTTCTTTCAATCGAACGCGCTCGAAGATTTCCGAAGATGCAGCGGAAGCATTCTCAGCAATAGTATTCGACAATAGAATTAAGCAACGCTGTGTTATCTAAAGAATTAGTATTCCTCGCAGAGTTGTACGTGACTTGTTCAATAACGAGCAAGTAAATGGTGATTATGGTCCAGTGTTGCGTAGACTACCACACCATCAACTGTAGAGCACTTTTCGATTGAGTGTCGTGAAACCAAACCTAAGGTAATCACAACGACCAATCAGAAGAAGAGAGATACCGTGAAGAGCCAACGTGAACTCAAAGCAAAGAAACGCCTAAAGCGCGGGAAAACGCGGGCCACCAAGTCGTCGTACGTCATAGCTTTTTTGCATCTGATTGGTTGAGAGAGTGGCGTGAGTTTTCTGGATAATGACGTTGCAAAGAGAAACAAAACCAATGCTATCCCGGATTAGTCTCGACATTGAATTGAAAATTACTATCTAATCAAGGTAAAACAAGCTAGCAAAATTTTGTGGTGGGCGGTACTTGTCAGTGCTAGATTGTTCATGTGGAAGGAGTGTTTGTAGAGACGTTGATAAGATTGGCCATTCCTTCATTTTCTTAGAGCTGACATCCATTTTTTTCCTTCTAAGCCAAGAAATCAATTTTATTTTTCTTCTTCTTCTAGATAAAAGTCCCTTGCTCAGCGAGTTCCTAGCGCAGATCAAATCAAGTCCTGAGCTGTCCGCCATGTTTGATTCCATCCAGAGAGATGCTGGTTCAGCGGAAAGCATGGACACTAGTTAAAGCGTGTTACCCTGCTTGTCAAATAAAAAAATAATGATACCCCCCCCCCCCAAAAAAAAAAAAAAAAACCACAATTACCAGAATACCGTCTGCAAGGAGGTATAAAACAGTAACAAGGAGGGCGAGTTTTCCAAAAAACTATTGTAGCTGTCTTTACACCAAAGAAAACATTATTTTAAAACAAAACTGTTGTAATTTGCATAACTTGTTTAGAACTCAACGCATTTGCAATTAGAAAACCCTTTTTTCTCGTTACCTTTATTTAACAAGTTCAAATGATCAAGAAGTGAGAATAAAGGATTTGATTTTGTTGGTAAGAAACTGTTCCTTTTTGTCAGAAGAATTATCTTTTGTGACCAATATCTGGGGTCAGCGGTTGACGGATGGACAAGGTCTGGGTTTTTTTTGTAACTGGGTCATCGTAATGTGTCCTTAACTTCTTGATTCTCATGAGTGACCAAGACAGAATTTCTCTTTACAATATAAAGATACAATATCAAGTAGAAAAGTGACGAGAATGAAAGAAAATATAATTTGGGGGATTATTAGTTGATACAGTACCAAATTCCCCAAATTCGTATCGTAAGAATTGTGTTGCAGACAGTAGACAGAACCCTTGATGAGATCTTGCGGTGAAAAAGTTGAGCAATCATTTCACCCTCGCACCATCGACAAACTGCGAGAGAAACTCGAAGAACTATTGCGAGACTAGCCTTCGTATAGCCGTACCCTCCCTCCCCCTTGTTTCTACTTGTCAGGGGGGAGGGTAGGGGAAGGGAGCAACGAACGAGCGTTCGAAAGCGTAGAAAAAGCCTAATTTTGTTCACAATCCTGCTCTTCGATAGGAAAGTTACGATTTTTTGCAATTATCAACACATCGGAGCACGAATGGTTACAAAACGGTTAACAAGAGTTCGTATCTTTATATTGTTGGTATCGCCATGGTTGCGAGGATTTCAGACGGGGATTCCCCCAAGGTAATCGCTCTTGGACATGTCAAACAACAAGATGGCGACAGGCGGGGAGAAAGATTTTTCGTATCCTTTCACTGATACTTTGTCCTCACCTTCGTCTTCTTCTTCCAGAATATCTTTTTCAGAATCTAACAGTACTGAACCTACAAGTAGTTCGGAAGGTAAGAACCAATTTTGATTTGAGAAGAAATAAAAATCGAGAATGAACGTAGAGGTCTTCATGAAATGCTTCGAGTTTGTTTTGATTTGTTCGGAAGGCAAGAGCTTTTTTTTGACGTGAGAAAAGTCAAAATCTAGCGTTGAGATTTTTTGTCTCCTTAGTTGATGCAAAGGTGGTCTTAGACGAAGGAATATACGGCTGGATCTTGCATTTAATCGAGGAAGGGAAAATCGCTCGAATTGTCGACCGTTGTAACTGGATTTACGAGCTCGATTGGCAAGATGCAGTTTGGAAGTACTGGCATGAGTTTCGCGAAGCAAGGAGAGGTGGAAATAGCCCCCTTAAAAAAGACAACTTCAACATCAGAACGGCAAGCAATGGTTTAAGAGCTGCTCTGCTGAATTCTTACAAAGATAAAGGTGCTAAAGAATATCCAGAAAAGAAGGTTATGGATGAGGAGAACAAAACAAGCAAACGATGCTTCAAATTGCCTTCAAATGTGGTTGATAAACTTGCAGGAACAGCCTTTGCTAGTCATGCTGTTTCGAAAGTTGTAAGTACTACCTTTTTTTCGATTCACCCATTTATATTCTAAAGCTAAGTACAGTAAACTCATCCTGTGTTGGTGCTCTGCACAAAGAAAAAAAGAGAGAGTTATGACAATTAACCCTTTAGTCTTGGAGTGACATGCATATAATTTATCCTCATGATATTACCCCTGAATCACACATTTGGGTCATGAGAATAAAGGAAATGATCACCAATTAAACAATTAAACAGATTATTTGACAAATTCTCCTTATCAGCACCCTGGGAAATGTATCAAGGATAGTATAGAGAATATGCATACTGATGTTGGGGTGTAAGTTATTATTTTGTTTTTTTTTTCCCTCATTTTATTAGTTCATTTGAAGATTTCATAGTTTCATTCAAATGAAAGGAAGTTATGGACTTCAATTTTCATTTTTTTTTTTCCCAGGGATATTTTTTGTCTTGTTTTGCTTGTTTTTTTTGTTCCATTTACCTCAGCCTATACTGATATTGTTTTATTTTACACTTCAGAATGAAACTTCCAGTTCTAATGTGACTGATTTTAGAGAGACATCTGAGTCTAAGTCAGATGCACATGGAGGAGAAAACGCCATCAATGGTACTCTTCACGCTTTGTAAATGCTAAAAAATAAAAGATATACAGTAGAACCCCCCCCCCCCAACTCTAACTCAGTTAACTCCGTCAACCCCGCCCCCCTTCCCCCCTCTTGTAACTCAAAAAGGATTCCATTTTGAGTCATTTACTATCAGGTAACTTGAGCCCTGACTAATTAAAAACATTTTAAGTTTCCTTTAGGAGTTCAAGTTACATAGGGTTGTACTGTACATTATTTTTAATATTAAGTCTACTGTTGTATAATTTCACTTGATAAATAACATTGTTAAATCAATCCAATTTTGATATGTTAGTTTTAATTCACCATTATCTAGCAATCACAGTGTTTAAGAGCAATACTTGATGTTTTATTTATGTTGAATATTTATACATTTTAAAAAACAGACTCTGCTTCTCATCTGTCAAGACCACCTCCTACAGCTTCTATGGACTTAAATTCTCTCAGTGTTGATCCTGAGGTAATATTCTCTCTTCTTAACTAATTTAAACCCTTACCCCTAAGGGAGACTTGTATTCTATTTCTCCTTACATTATATAGCCCCTGAATCACAAATGAAGGTAACAAGAATATAAGAATTGATCACCAACTAAGGAAGCTCTTGATTGTTGAACATAAGGATAAATCAACTCACTACATACAACTTTAGTATTTACATAGAAAATAAATTCTGGAATCAGGATCTTGATGTTTATATATAAACATTCAGTCACTGTAGTCTCCTATTGAAAAATTCATAAACTAATTGACCCTTTAACTCCCATGAGTCACCAAGACAGACTTTCTTCTTACAATATCAATACAATATCAACCAGACAAGGGATGAGGATAAAGAAATTAGTTGATCCAATATTAAATTCTCTGAACAAACATTATAATAATTGTATAGTTGACAGTAAAGAGAATTACAAATTTGATCTGGGAGTTAAAGAGTTGAGACTAACTTGTTCTGTGTTTCAATTGCAATTAATTTGGTTATAAAGGCTGACTGGACAACATTCCTTTTCTTTTTGATTGCAAAAATTATGCAACATCCAAGAAAAAAACAAACAAAATCATGCACTAAAGTGTCTTGCTTAATCCCTGTCAATAGCTTCATTGATGAATGAGCTAACAACAAGCCCATTTGTTTGCTTGCTTATTTTTTTTTTGCCTTGGTTTCACTCTTAATTGAATTCAGGGTGTTACATAGCATTACAAATTTCTGTAGGGTCTTAACTTGATTTCCCTCCTAAAAGTTTTGAAGCTATTAATATTAAAAAAGGCCTGTTTTTAGATGATTGAGGTAGGCATAGGAAAACTGCAATGTTAATAGTAACCTGCATATGATCTTTCAATTGTTTATAATAACATATAACCTGTTGATCAATTTGGAGCTTCAAGGGCCCCCCCCCCCCTCCTCAGGCAACCCCCTTGAACTTTTGATGGTGCTCAAATACCCAATCCAAGAGTCAGTTGTGATCACCACATTTTTTTGTAAAAGGCCAAACCACAACCCTGGCTTTCTCAGTTATCGACCAGTAATTGAATTTAAAATCTAAACCTGGTAGACCTTTTTCCCTGAGCCACTAGCTCATAAAAGTGAACTCTTTTTACCTTGAAACACCTCTATATTAAAAGATAAAACATTTGTATTCCACTTCCAAAACCGGCTCAAAATCCCCACCCCACCCTGGCAAGGTTCAAAATTTCCATCCCTTCCTGTGGGTTGCCTGGTTGGAGTGGGGGCAGTGAGGAGGGCTGAAGCTTTAAATTCTTATATAGCCTACAGCAATTCTATGAATCAGCATTGCTATCATTTTTAAATAAGGTTATTTTTACCTGTGGTTACATTTGTTAGTTATTTGCAACTTAATTTCAGGAATCCCAAGTCCTGATCAATCACATACTCTCCCATGATGGTAATCTGCTCAACCCAGATTTTGGTCTCACTCCAATGCCTAGTAATGATGAGGAATTGTTACCCATACTTCCTGACTGGGCAAACACAAGCCAGTATGATGCAGAGTCCTCTGGTTATGAAAGTAGGTCTATAACAACCAACACATAACATGTAGTAGCCTGAAAATTTGTTTTTGTGTTTGTTTACCATCCTGTTATTAGTTTATAGGGTTCAAATAAATAAAATCTGCCAGTAACTTCATTAACTACATTTCTTTTGTACTGCCTGATATGAATATATTTTTTGGAAATAATATCAATTAATATTAATTATTATTAATACTAAATCATTCTCTAAAATCATGAGTCAGGATAAAGCAATTAAGCTTTGACTGTTAAAAGAATTCTCCTGTTTTTTTTTTTTTTGTTTTTTTTTTTATCCCTTTTAATTGCATACCAGGTGGCAAACTTGCTCTCTAATTTTGATAGAAGATAAATTTCATAAGTATCAATTAGGTCACTTAAGTCAATTTATGGAGTTATGATACTCCAGAGCAAGGAAACTAATAACATTTTATACAATGAAAAATCAGTCAACATTCTTTTGTGTCACCCGACAGCTGGTATAGATGAGAATCTGGTGAAAGAAATGGACCCCTGTGAAGGTCCCTATCAGGTAATATGCATTTTGGAAATGATTACCAACTAGTGTGCTCTCTGTTCTTCTGTCTGCAACTTCTCTTTGTCATTGCATAGGAAATGTGTAGTGAACAGCATGGAGAATATTCATTGGCTACATGACCCTGCTAGTCTTTCCTTTATTTCCAATTGTTTTTAGAGGGCAGTTCTCTATTTTCTTTCCTTTTCTTTCTTCTTTTTCTCTTTTTCTTTTCTTTTTTCTTTTCTTTTCTATTTTCTCTACTTTTTTTTCACTTCTCTCCTCTTTTCTTTTCTTTCCTCTTCTTTTTTTCTTCCCACCTCTTTTCTTTTCTTTTCTTTTTTTCCTTTTCTTTACTTGTCTATCCTTTTCTTTGTTCGCTTTTCCTTTCTTTTTCCTCATCTCTGTTTTTCTCCTTTCTTTTCTTTTTTTTAACTTGGTCTTTCTCTTTCCTTTTTTTCTCTTTGGTTTGTTTTGTTTTGTTTTTGTTTTTGTTTTTTCTATCTTATTTTATTTTTATTTTTTTTATTTTTGACAATCTGTGTTTACTTTTTTCGTAGGGGGGAAATATGTCTTTTATTTTCCTGGAACAGCCCTTGTCTACTCGTTTTCCTGGAGTTAACAGTACCAGCAGGTGCAAGGTGGTGTTCTCTTCACCCAAGCACAGGCCTATGTCTCCTCGTGTGGTTCATGCAACAGTGAAAAACTGTTATACTTTAAAAGTCCGTGTCCCTCGCTGTCCAAGTGAGTTTCCTCTTCAGCATGTCCAACTAGGGGATTTTAACGATGAGCAGTTGTTAAGCAGTTAACAGCTAATCTCTCTGACTTTGTATGTGCGCAATGATTGGTTAACTCAGTGGGTCGTATTTTACTGTGCGGCCCACTAAATTCTAACTTTTGTGTGAATTGAAATCTCCCCACCCCACTAAATTCTGACTTTTGTGTGAATTGAAATCTCCTCACTATAACCTCGAACTCGGTTAGGAAGAGATCTGTTTTATATGACCATGATACAGAGGGCAGGGACCGCGCAGAAAGTTTTTGGTTGGGGGGGGGGGGGTGATAAAAAATGACAAAAATGTAATTTTTTTTTTCTTTTGCAAAAAAGGGAAGGGGCCAAAGGATCCCCAGCCCCTCCCTCTGCGTGGTCTCTGGAGAGGCAGTGAATATCGAGTTCTTTTATTTTCGCAACAATGCAGAATCAGATAAAAACCGGACTTTTTTTGATATGGTTACGGGATAATCTTCAAGTTTTAAGGTAATAAATCAAAGCTTGACAACGTCATATGAATACTTTTTTCCAGGAATTCCAGGAGAACAGTTGGTGCGTGGGAAGTTGACAGTTAAAGTTGTTGTTAGGACGCAGGAGGATGCCTACATTGGCGAAACCAAATACACCTACAACTCTAACCTGCTGAGGCAGTTTGAACAGTGCGTCAAAGCCTTAGATGACGAAGATATGGAGCTTGACTGTACTGGTTCCCCGGTTGAACACCACGTTACCATGAGCCTCAGAGGTACGTTCACTGAGTTAACTCTTTAATCCCTAAAATCTGACTCATTTGCATTTATCCCTTCTGGTCGATTAACATATATAGCCTGTGTGATGACGTGCTGGCCTAGCTGCGCGTGTTTTCTACGTCATAATCAAACATTTTCCCCTCCGGCCCGGCCTAACTCAGCTAGTAGGTCTAGATAACAGTAGATATGTCACGAATTTAAGAAAATATATGTCATTAAAGCCTATTGATTGAATTTCAGAAAGGATATGACATTTTTTAAAAACATGTTTCGACATGCTGATTGGACAAAACAAACAATAAAAACAGAACAATGTCAGCAAATTACACTTTAAATGCAACTTTGTACTTTGTATAAATCAGAACTGAAGATGACAGAAGAACTGTTGAAACATGTTTTTTAAAAATGTCATATATTTTCTGAAATTCAGTCAATAGGCTTTTAATATTATGTGACCGTCGCTCTTTCATTTTCAACTCGCATTCCCACAGGGCCGTGCGGCTTTTTCCGGTCCTGCCCGGAATATGTATATTGTAGATCACAAAACTGCGAATAAATCTGTGATAAGCTCACCTTATCCCTGATTTTAAGCTCCTGATAAACTCCTAAAAAGCTACGAATTTCATTTCCAGAACGAGGTTTTGCCACTGATCACCAGTTCAACTTCGCTACCCTGAGAGTGCTGGTCTTTGTTGCGGTGAAGGAGAAAGCCTATAACGTCTTGCTAGCAGTCTTGAAGTGCCCTGTTATTTCGCAAGTATTTCAGCGCCATGCACACAAATTACTGCCATTCTTGGAACAAGTGCAGAAAAGAGAGAGACAAACTGACAGAAGTGCGTTGGTCCTTGAAATGAGCAGAAAGTGAGTGTGAATGAGCACGCAGACTCAGGCTTAGTCTGTTCTAGGCATTCAGGTTGGGGGTACAAGCGAAGAAGTAGAGCGATTGATGGAATAAATGGATCATTGTCAATATCTGCGCACCCACATATTCCTCCCCTAACCCGACAGCAATCAACTGATATAAAGCCAGGGTTAATGTTGAGTTAGGAGAGGGGTAGGTGTGTAGTTGATCAGATTCAAGCCCCTTCAAGAGAATTTTCAATGAATTCAAATCAGCAGGGTTCCATTGTATTGGACTGAAGGTTCAGCGTTTTATTGGTGTCACCCTCTGAGTTGTATCCACCTTGACCCTCATTACTTTGAGACGAACCTGAAACACTTATTTGATCGAGAACAAAAGCTTTCCTAGTTGATACTGAAGTGCGATTGATACGCGATGCCTTAGTGTCCCTCATATGATGATGGGTTGTTCTTTTTGTTGATCCTAGGCTTTTATTGGAATGCAATGGCAGCAACGAGTCTCTAAAGCAATGTAAGTTGTTACTAAGTGCAAATTGTTCATTCGTGAAATGCTTGCCTCCGTTACGAGGCAAGATATAGCTACTCTCTGATAAGTCGTAGTCTCTTTCGCATGATATATTAACCCTTGACCCTGAGAGTGATGACCATCACGGCTAATTTCTCCTAACAATATCAGCCTTAAATCAAACATATAGTTCATGAGAACAAAGAAAATGATCGCAAGGTCAAGATGCTCTTGCCGTGTGATTATTTGGCAAATGCCCCTTGTAAGTACCATAGGAAATGTATGGAGAACAAACCAAACTGATGTTGGGGTGTAAAGGGTTTAAACTAGTTCATATCGAGTTTCAGTTGTAAATCATATTGTTAATGTTAATTTGCTTGTAGCTTTGACTTCGATTTGATTTCAAACGTCCACAGTTTGTCGGTAAATTTCCTTTTCCAGACGAAAAATCCACTCGAATTGAGACCTCCGTCAAATTTAAGACTGATGCTTTTTGTCTTGTTAAGTGAACATCTTGCGGCTAACCATTAATGTATTTGGAATTGCAGTCAAGGAAAACGCACGAGAGACGACGGACAAGTTAATTGAAAATGGCTATGAGGGGGGCTCAGAACTAGAAACCCAAGAAGTGGAAGTGTCATTTCATGATTGGAATGAGTCGTCTTCATCCTTGAAGCGTAAAGAAGAAAAGACGGAGAACGGTAAAAGGTTTGAAACAAGAGAGATTTTCCGTGATGAGGAGAACACAAGTCATACTGAAGTGAGAGACACCCCCGTCCATTTAACATGCAGTCTTTCCACAGAGGAAGATGCAACAATACAGAGCAAGGATGAGAGAAAACAAGACAACGAAGAGATCTCTAAGCCAAAGATTTTTGTTCTTCGGAAGCCATGTTCTCCCGTCCCAATAAGCAGAAGTCGCTCTAGTTTCCCAGATCCCCGAACGGACATTTTTATCGAGTTGCAAGTCCGTAATGACCAAAGGACCTCTGAATACAGCGATAACCAAGGTGGCACTCTTGACAACGTGACAGAGCACGTGATCGTTAATAAACAACTCGTGACAGAACACGTGTCAAACACGAAACACCACGTGACTGTGGATGTGAAGCACAACGGTACTAAACAGACTGCGAGAGACTGGGAGGCAAAGTATGTAAAACGTGTCAGCGGCAAGCTGGGGTACTGGTTTCGATTTTACGAACCAAGTTGTGAGCTATTGCTGATGTTTACACTATACGACAAGCCTCATCCTACCAAGTCAGAGACGAAGTTGAAGGAAGCAGTCCTGGACTACGTTACTATTGAGGTCGAGACGATCAGTTGGAAGTTACATTCCTCAAGGGAGACCAGAGGAGAGAAGGAGCACGATAAACGCGAGCTTGCACTTACTCGACAGGTTCCCCTTGTGGCTGTATCGCCCTCACAGACCAAGGTGTGCATCATTATGAACGAGCTGCATGAATTATGCGACAATGGAGAATGGGTGAAGTTTGAAGAAGCGTGCGAGATGCACCAACATTCGAGCAATTCTGATGTCAAGGTTGCAGTTTTGCTGGAGAAAGCCATTGCATTTTTGTACCACCGGGATCTGGAAAAAGCGGAGGCGACAGCTTTGGAGGCTCTCAGGATTGTTTCCGTAGCTGACAATCACCAACTCCTCATAGGACGAGCTTACTACTACCTTGCGCATGTCTACCGCCGGCAAAAAAAACTTGGAGAAGCAGTGCGGTGCATTGACTTGTCCAAGCAGAATCTTCTCCTGATCGATGTCTGCCTTGACCAAAGTTTCATGGCCTACGAAGAAGGAAATGTCATGAAGGAGTTCATCTCTAGTGGAAGCATTTTGAGGAAGAAGCTTCTTCTCCAAGCTAAGCATTGCTTTGAGCATTGTCTTGATCTTAGTCGGCGGCTGGATGACAGCAGCAACCGGGTGATTCCTCACACGCACAGTTTCGCCCTCATCAAGATGGCCATGCTCCTTCTCGATTGCGGGAGCACCTCAGGACGAGAGCGGCGTGTGAGCAAGGAGCACGTCATGGAAGCGTCAAAGTTCCTTACTCTTCTGCAAAATAATGGCCTGGACGACATAACCGAGAGAAGAAAACTCCAATACCTTTTGGCGCGCTCGGATCTCGACTACCGGCTTTCTAAATACCAGGCAGCAGCAAGTAGCGCCCATCAAGCTTTGGAGATGGCGCAGGAGTACGGCTTCCTACTGGAAGAGATGCCAGCCCGTGATCGAATCTACCACAACCGTCAGTTACTTGAAAAAGGAGGAGCTTACGCTTGTCCAGAAATTTAAGCTGACGTTAAAAATTGAATCAAATAATTGTTATTTTCCTGGTTTTACTAAGACGTGTTGCTATAAAGCAGAACAAAATTAATAACCAAAGGCTCTAAATTATTCCTATTAACCCTTTAACTCCCAGAAGTGATTCAGATGAAACTTCTCCTTACATACTCATACATTATCCAGCAAACAAGTTATGAAAATACTCAAACGTATCAGGTAGAAGTTTATGTCCTGATCGAACACCAAATTCTTTTATTTTATTTCCAAGGAAACGAGTAGCAGCTAGAGGAGAGAATTAACAATCAGATCTTGGGAGTTAAAGGTTTAATAGTTTAGGTAATCTGAGCAACTCCTGGTTGAGTTTGGAAATTGGGGGGGGGGGGGAGGACAAAAGACGGAAGTAAACTTCCTACCCTTCCCTCCACTGTAAAATATCTTAAATTGGATAATAACTTCGGAATTGTTTTCCTTTATCCGCGGCAGATTACTTAAAGTAAAAGTCGCAATGTAAATAGCTTTGAGCACAATATGTTTCTATTTTAACCGGAAACATGTACATCAAAGACTACTCCAATTGTAACTAACAATAAATGTATCTTAATTTGATTAAGATCAATTTAATGATTAAAATAATATGTTGGATACGTTACTGTTTCTCCACGAGGTAGTTCTCCCAACTGAATACTGGGAATTTTGTTTTTGGCTGGTCCTGATATTTTGATGCTTATCAATTTTTATCATTTTTCCTGTTTTAACCTTTTTATTTTAATTTTTATTTAAATTTTTTAGTGCATGTAAATGCAAAAGTCGGTTTGTGGGTATGAATATGTGAGTGGAATTTTTCAAAAACGAGAAGAAGGAAAAAAAAATTCGGAATCATCGTAACCATTCATATATAAAAGGAAAGGGAATATTTAAAATAACAATAAGCCATTTTACTATTATAAATAACGCTAGCATCAAAGCAAAGCATCTTGCATTAAAGGTTATGAGTATGGAAGCGATCTTTACAATAATGAACTCTACTTAGGCGGTAGTGAAAATACTACCGCTTAAGTAGTGTTTATTATACGAAGATCGATTCCATATTCATTTCTTCATCCGCAGTTCACATACATGATTTTCATATAATTTCAGTCATTTATTAAAGATAATGTTAGTATTTTGTGAAATATTAGTGTTACCAATATGTCAATATTGCTAGTAACGCCAGTATCGTTAACAATGTCGGTTTTGTATTTTGTAGCTAGTGTATAGTTAATTAAAAACTTATGAAATTAAAACAAATTCAGTGCAATAATGGATAATGTTTATATTCTCATCACCGCTGTGCCGAGCCGTGGGCTCTAAACTTAAAGGAATTTACACGTTGATCAGTCCTAGAATTGTTTAAGGTTAAAGTAAGCCGACGTCACCGCTAATCTATTTAGGATGAAAAAAAAGACAACAACAACAACAAGCTTTTTAAGCTCGTCATTTGAAATAGTTCGCTCTCATTTTATTTTAGTAAAAGCAGTGACTTAATACATACTCTTAACAATGCTAAAAGAATGAAACGCTCATACTCAGCCAGCCTTAGAAGCTTGGTCGTGATCGGTTTCATCTTTCCTTGTATCTGTTAGTTAGCCGTCTCCTCCACAGTTCGTTATCAATTAGTTTTTCATCCCAAGGCAGTCGACTTACATGAAGTATGAAGAAACTTACGAAGATTCTAAAAGTAGATATCTGTCCGTCAACTCATTCCACACTCGCAGGGCAGATACTTCCGGTTCGCCGAATGTGACTCAGTATTCGGTATCAGTATGTGTAGGCAATTAATGGATGAGGTTAAGCATAATATTATGAATTAACAATGCCGAGGTCTGAGTTATCTGCCGATGCCGAATGCTGAGGCAGAGAACAAAGACACAAAGTTTGATAATCACCACATCATGCGAAATTGATGTCTCACCGTGGTAACTACATTGGCCAAAAGACACTGTCTATAATGATGTTGACACTTTCAAAATGACACATGTTAAATAGAGAGAGTGCACCTCGTGATCACATGGCGATGATTGGGAAACTATCTTCCGTCCCGAACCTCACGAGGCGCAAACCAAAAGGAAAAGTTCCGCGGTCCAAACGAGTAGCTTCTTGTCCCCCATCTCCCCTCTCCCCTCAGTATTTTTCGACTTACTCTTTTGTCAAGGGGACCACGCTGCTTTTCCTGAGGGCCTTTTAACATTAGCAAGTCAAATAAGGGTAATACAATAAAACAAAAAGGTTAACTACTTAAAGAATTGACCGGTTTTTTGTTAGACGACCGCATAAAATAAAGAGCTTTCGTGGCAACGTGATCATAATTAGAAAAAATTTCGAATCCTCTATAAATAGTGCAGCTTTGTATGGGTATTATTGAATTTCAATCTCTCTACGACAATAGTAAGAGGTGTAGCTTGTTATGCACCTCCTGCATATTTTCCGCGTCGTCTGATGATAAGTTTCCTAGATTGTGTTCATAACATTTCAGTTGCTGACACGTTTCAGGGAACGAGGTGAGTTAGTCCACTGTCTTTTTTTTCAATATTTCACCGTTCTTAAGCCTTAGGAAACTGCTCTAAAACAGGTGGAGATCCAATGGGGTTTAATTTCTCTCGTGGGTGACATCACCGGGCCTCGTGAAGATCTTTGTGTGGTTGTTATTATCGTTTCGCGGTCTCGAAAACTCTCGATTTTTGTATTTATTCTTCCTCAACGACTGTGTGGTAAAAATTATATACATACATACATTACATATATATATATATGAACTAGAACCACACATGGTAACTGTGAAACGAAGACGCAATGAATTTCTATGCATTTTTGTTATTTTGCGACCGGAAATATATCACGCATAATTCCCTTAGTCACTTGGCAAAAATGAAAGATTTAAGAGCCCGATCACCCAAATGAATTAATATTTGGCTACTAGACGCATTTGCAAAGTTCTCAGGATTGATGAACAGAAACGACGAGAAATGTGTTATGTTATATTGGTTTAGTGTTTGAAACGCATGACCTTAACAAGCCTCACACGTTGTGTGCATAATATAACGTTGTAAACAATAAAAACATTTCTATTCTATGAATCGACTTTGCAAAACATTATGTATTTATTCAAGATAAGCTAAGGGCGGTCATTCATTCGGGCGGTCATTCGAGCTTTACCGAGTACAGTGACGGTGATCGACTGCCAAATGGTGAGTATTTATAGCTGGCTTAAACTGCAAAACTAAGAAACCAAAAAGATAGAATGATTAAGTAGAAGATTGGTATCATTTCGTAAAACGTTGCTCGGGGTCATTTCCAAGTTATCGATGTTGCATCGCATACGTTGTAATTACCTATCGAAAGTGCAACCATTAACTACAATTGTAACCAACCGACTTCAATTTAAAGCCCTATCTAATCCAAAATTGATCTACTCGGCTGATTCAGTTTATTTAAAACCCCTAGTCCAATTTTCGGCTTACTTGAATCAAAAGTTTTTGGGTGAACCACTATAAACTATTTCATGTCTTGACTTTTGGAGCACGAGACGAACTTAGTATCATTTTATCATCATCATCTAGTTGTTATCGTTACCGCGCAATTTCGGGTATGCGGAAACTTTCGAAACCGAAGGAAAAGACTATCGTGCACATTAGCAAAGGCGATGAAAAGTGTCCACTCAGAAAAACAAAAAACAAAAACAAAAAACAGAAAATAAAAGTAAAGGGAAAGTTAAAAAATAATCGAAGTTACCGTAATTACTCGATTAAACGCCGCAGTTTAGAGCAGAAATATTAATAAACGCCCCCCTCGAATAAACGCCGCATCATGATGCGGCGCTTATTCGAACAATAGACTAAAAAAACACATAGCGATAAATGCTTCGATCGCAGTTGGAAATTTGGGGTGAGCCAGATACAAATCCTTGTGAATTTACCAGTTCTGATGTCGAGAAAACATATCCGACATTAGATCTTTATTAACTTTATGTATTGCAGTAGCATTAACATGCAAATTGTGAAATCGAGAACGATATGGAAAATTACTTTTTAGACAAACACTAAGACATTTTTTTCTAAATTCAGATGGTCAGTTGCCATATTATTGTTTGCAAGAAATGAATTGGATTTTAAATGAACGCCGCCCTCGTATAAACGCCGCCCTGGAATGTTTATTGCACTCGAATCGCGAAAAATTTGATAAATGCCGCGGCGTTTAATCGAATCACTCCGAGGAGTGACTGGTGTCTAATGTTACGAGAATGTAGATAAAAAAATGATTGTTAAACAAATTCTCCTGGTCAGCACCATAAGAAATGTATAGGAACAGTATGAAGAATATTCAACATGATCATTAGGCAATAAAGCTAAAACCTCGCCACTCGACTTTAAAACTGAAAACAATTATTTCATATCTCTTTCGTAACGCTTTGAAAGTGCCACGAAACGGAAGACGCCTTGATTTTTTTCTCTCTTGTAACGGCTTAAATTTTCTACTCACTACGTTAAGAGACTGATAATCTGACATCCAGATTCAAACACACGATAAGCTACCTGTTAGACAATGAAGTGTCCATTCAGTTCAGACATTTCAGAAGGTAAAACTGCCCCCCCCCCAAAAAAAAAAGAAAAAAAAAACATGCTTACACTGTGTTTCAAGGAAAAAAAGTAATTAGGCACGAGAGACTAACCGCAAGCACCAAAGGTTAAGATTTGTGGTTTCTTTTTAAATCTGTTTTTATCATTATTATTGTGATTGTTTTTTACACGACTTATCTAGTCACGTCTGTCTGAGTCATCCCGCAAATAAAGGGCTGCGTGGTGTATTTAGCAACAGACCGCACCTTCTTGCGGGTTACCACAATAATAACCCACGCAGGATATTGAAAGAACACGAGAGAAGTTTGTATATCACGAGCCTCCGGCTCGTGATTAACGAACTTATCGAGTGGTTTACTAAGCCAATAAAACTATAAATAGCGCGGTCTACTGCTTTTATAAAATAAACTTAACATGGGTTTACTGATGAAATAAACGTAGGTTTTTGACCGATTAGGGTGCTTGTGGTATTTCAGTAAATTTTTTCACGTGTACTCTATTCCTAAACTTAGGAAGTGGGTGTAAAGTAAAACGCGATGAAAAATGATCTAATAGTCAGCGGTAAGCTCATTTACGGTAAGCAGGAATCCACGTATGTGCATCTATTTCAGTTTCCTTAATAATGATATTAAATATTCGTTTTGATTATTTGGAACTCAATGTGATATTTAGCCCATGCATATCTAAAGGATATATAAAGATAGTATTGTTTATTTGGTTAAGCCTTGGAATTTTGCCAGCCTCCAGAAAAAGCTTATTTTATTCTAAGTACTTTTGTTTTTGCGTTTTCGGGGTGAATAAAATTCGGCGCGAGGCGATTGCTGGGAGTTACTTTAACAAGATGAGAAAATGACATGACAGATAGCTTCCGACGGTGTGACCTGTAGCGTGTCTGAACGTGACCGCTCAACCACGTGACGGTGTATTTTCTGTTTACATTACCGTCGCTAGCCATTCGTAATATATTCGTAGGAACTGTCAATGTTTACAATTAACTCTTGCGAGGATTCAAATGTAAATCTTCTTTACCAGCGACACCCATGAACAAAAAGAGACGAGAAACATTCGCCACCAATCTTAGTACTAAAAACTCTAAAGGTAAGGAAATTTTTTCTTAAATGCTAAATTGCAAAGCTGCTTTTCTATTGTGACGAATTTAATAGCGTCATAACCAAACTACCTCGGAAATCATTAGCTTTGCGAAATTCGTTTAAGGTTTGCTTTCAAAATGTGACGCACTACACCACACTTCGCTAATTTGAAGCAGTGGTGAAGGCCTTCGAAATTTTATTTCGCAATAAGAGTCAGCGGGTAGGCGGAGTGTTCCCGAAATATTGCCTGGTGGTTTGGACTTGAAAATCTAGGCGCCATCTTAACAGTGTCAACATCGAATGCTTTGTCAGCACTTTCTGCAAACTTAAATATCTTGGATAAAAGATGAGATGTTTTGATCGAAATCGAAAATGTACTGCAAAGCTTGGTCCATAAAGATCCATAAAAGCCTTAGATAATTAAAATTTAAAAAAATAACAAGGAAATATTTTTACGAGCATCTAGTTAATATTCAACCGCGACAAATACCCAAACCAAGGTAATTTTTATCTGACATATTATTCCGCTTAGCGATACATCTACTGAAAGGGGCCAACTGATTCGAAACCATACGTGACCTTCGATGCTAAGATTCTATGAACGAGACACTTAAAAAACATTGTTTCACTTTATTTTTTTTCCCCGTGCTAATACGCTATTATTTTCAACTCTGCAAAAAGTCAGAAATAATTTTGTTTTCTATGGGTTTTTTTTGGCATGGTTTTGTTTTGTTTTATTTGTTTTGCAACACAACCACTGATAAAATCCTTTCCGCGAAGGCTCCCTTGTTTTGATCTATATCTCTCTATGCCTAAGGCGAGGGTGGCGAAATGCTTACTTTGATTTTATCTTATATGGCTAATGAGGAAATTTCTAGCCCGTTTCTCGTTACCTTGACCATAAAAATTAATTTGTAATTAAAAATGTTCTCTCTAAAAACTCATAAGATTTGTAAAAGTTTTAAAATAGACCTGGAAGTAGCTGCTACTGAGTTTTACCTCAAAATAGCATTTCTAAGTTACTTGAGTCAGTGCTGTGGCCCTAGGGAAGGCGTTGTGTTAACGGGAATCTTAAGGAGTGATTAACTCCCGAAAATAATTTTTGCACAAGGAAACACTTTTCGATCTAGCAAAAGAAAACGTGTTGCTTCCTTTTTACGCTCAAATTTCCCCTAAGAGTGCATTTGAGCAGATACGTTTGTAGAATTTGCTTGAATATTTGGCATTATGATCGATCTTTACTTTATTAGTCAAGAATGTTTTTGGCAATTAGAGCAGAAAAACGTTTCTGTTGATAAAATCAAAGGCAAAATGATACCCTGCGTGAGGAGCCCTCGACAAGAACGCAAGTTACACGTGCGTGAGAGAGCAGAAACGCGAGCGTAACTACTGGCTCGCGCGTGTTCGACTCAATCCCTCGCGTCCGCGCGTGTCTGGTGTGTTGTGATTTCTTTGACACAAGGTCTTTTTTATTGTATTATGTAAACCTAAACGTCATTTCAGCTGTTGCCATTATTTTGGTTCTTTTTTTTTTTTGTTTTTTTTTTGCCTTTTTGGTTTTTCGGTTTTTTTGTTTTATTTTTTTGTGTTTCACTCAAGAATGTTTTTTGGCGATCAGAAAAGAAAAGCATGTCTGTTGATATCAATTAAAAGCCTTAATGATGGCACATAGATAGAAGGAAAATAACAGAGGCAGGAAAGAACAGATCTTGCTTGAACGTAAGCTTATCCTCAGTGAATATGAAGAAAAGGTTGCAGCCGTCTAGGTTCCCCTCTCTTTCATATCTGAAGGTGTTCCTATTCAAACTTTTTTTTTATTACATGTAGTCACATTTCTTTTTGAGGAAAGGAGAAGAACTAATTTCACTTTCTGGTAAATCAGTAAAAATAAGCGGTGATTTGGCGTTCCTGTCTTGTCTACCATGCTCGTGATCTAAGGATGTGTGAAGGAATTGCTAAGTTGCTTCAAGTGACGTAATGAAAACTTGATACGCGTCTCAAATTTAGCAAATTGCACAGTCAGGTTCTAATCTTCACAAATATATCTCCGATTATCTAAGGTAAGTTGTCATTTCTCTGAGACATATTATTTATTCAGTGCTTCGTGTTCAAAGCAAACATCAAAACCCACTTCCCAATTATTGAATAACCGTCACGATCAACATTGAATGTAAGAGTATATTGAAAGCTACGAACCGTGAAAGGTTAATGTGTATTGAACCATCTTAAGTGGACGGGTGGCTCTCCTTCCTTCCAAAATTTGCGCTTCTCTGATGAAGTAGCATCGTGGGCGGGAGGCAAGCAGTGCTATCATTGCCCTGGAATTTTATTTCATAGTGGGCTCGAGCCTTGAACATTTCCTTCTGAATTTGGAAACCTCTTCACGAAAAACGTCACTAGTTAATTTATAGTCAGTCACGCAACACTGCATCATTCATGACTAACACGATATTGAAATTTTCTTCATTTGAATCTTGGTTAACCAGAGCGACAAGAGAACTGAAAGATTTCCGCTATTGCGTTTTATTTATGGCTTAGTTTAAAGTATTCATATTTTGGCCGTCTTTCTCCAGTATATCCTGTATATAAATTTGACGAACTTATCAATATGCATTCGTTATCGGTCTGCGTATGCAGAGCAAAGCATAGCTAAAAATAACTTTTCATAAAAGCTGTGCAAAGGTCGTAAAAGAGCCCTTTGAGGCTCGTTTTAAAAAACGCGTTGCAGACTTGATCAATCCGAAAATACGATCCTAGTTCCATCCACACATCTCGATAAGTCGAGACAGCTATCCTTCTCTTGAAACGCAAATCTCGATTGGTCATAATTTTAAATTCTTGGTACCATATTTGGTATTGCCATTGAGTGCTCTGTCAGCGCTTTTGAGAACCATTTTGACTTGAAACAAAGATGAGGAGTTATGAACTCAAGATTTTCGCAGCATTGTGTGGAAAAAGCCTACGCCGATGAAATATTCCAGGTCGCTAGCTGAATTTGTCGGTCAGTTACAAGTAGCTAGTTCATGTTATTCATATCATGCATGGCATCTGACTTGTGCAATTAATCTGTCTGAGCATATTTCCGCAAGTGATACATCCTGGCAAAAGAGGCCAACGAATTCGAAACCTCTCACGATCCTATGATTCTGTGAATGAAATTATCTAAAGAAGTTGTTATTTTTTTCGTTTATTTATCAGATGCTTAAATTTTTATTTTCAATGTTGCATAATATCAGAGTATATTTCGTGATGCGACTCAATCATTTACAATAATTTGGCCTTAAAGGCCATTTTGTTATGTTTACAGATAAGCAATATTTAGATCTTTAGATGCCTAACGTGACAGGCTAAATGCTTGGCGGAAACATCAACTAATATGGGAATTCATGAAAATGCCAACCATAACTCGTTACGCTTCTTTTGTTAATTAGCAGTAAAAGCATTAGTTGCTGTTTTGTTTTTATCAAAGAATTGACCAAATTAGCAAAGTTTTACGCAGCTGTTCCTCCTCTCCTAAAATCATTGCTCTTAAAGGTTCCTTTTGATATCCAAACTGGAAGTCGCTGCTAAAAAGTTTGACCTCTACCCAAATTGCCGACTTGCCGACTCAAATCAATACAGGAGCTCCAAGGAAAGTAAAGCATGCGAGGCTCCTAAAAGATGATCCACATAAATCTTCTCCCTACAATTTTTTTACATTATCCAGCAAACTGGTGATGTGAATAGACAGACTTAGCAGCACGAAATTGCGACCTAGATATGACGTGAAAATTCCATCCACTTTACTGCCTTTCGTCACGTTCACTTTCATTTCGTTTCATGCATTTTATTTCATCTCATTTTGCCTCACTTTCGACTCCATTTCAGTGCTTTTTTTTGTCTCATTGCATGTTAATTCATTGTTTCATCATTTTTTATCGTTTTAGAAAGTTCTGCTCGGAAGCCGAACAACATTTCGTTCTAAATATAGTGCAGTAAATATATACAGTTGTTTGCGGAGTACTCCCTTCGATTTCCAAACTGATATCAATGTCTTTGATCCCAATAAAATTTTTTATTTGTCTCTAGATTTGTGAAGCTGTCATGACTTTGCTAGCATTTGGATTTGAAGAAGTTGCCAAATAGGTGAGTGTCTTTTTTCTTTCTTAGCTACGAATTAGGCTACGATGTGTTCATTTTTTTTGAGTCGCTGAAAACTGCAGTTTGATGGAAGAAAAATCTACACGGAACCTCGTCAAATATTAAAGACGAATTATTAAACCTCCTGAGAAGCTATTAAAATAGAGATAAAATCATAACAAAGATGGAAAAAGAATGATTTTACTTGGAAAAGTTAAGAATTATCGTAGAGTATGGAGTATGTTGTAATGGAAAATGGGAAGGGGGGGGGGGGGAGAGGTGGGATATGAAATGTAGAAATACATGTAAGTATTTGTCAACTATGATTTTGTCCATTCAAACGTTGCAAGACATCCTCGTCTCACTGAGCGTGTACAACTGATGGAGGTTTGTGTTAGTGATATTGGGGCTTTTCCAAATTGGAAACTGTATAAATCATTTGGAGACAGCGTGACGAACATGCGTGATTCTTTTTTATGGGATATCGTAGAAGCCATAATTTCCTTAATTAAGATGCATTGAAATGACTAATTTTCCTTGCAGTCATCCTTGTTTTGTTGTCCTTGAACAATGCAGATATTTAGTAGTTTGTTGTCGTTAGACAATATCTCTTTAGCTGGCTTGGTAGTAACGCTCCTTGTCACGCAACACCGTGACTGTCGATTATCGATTATAAAACTTCGCCCAAAGATTGTATGCCCAACGATAACCAGTTCGCAAGAAACATAAAAGACTCTTACGCAAGCAATACCTCAAAATTAATTAAAAATTTGATTACGTTTGCAAAATGACGAGTTCATTGGTTAATTCTGCTTCAAAGCATTACTTGCTACATGAACCCTTAGCAAAAAGTCGTATTGGACTATGCCATATTTTACAACATTCGGTGATCGTACGAAGAATTCTTCAATTTATTAATTTATCAATTAATTTATTTTTGAGATGTAAATCGACAGTTAAAATTGCGATTTACTTCCCCATAGTGTTCACAGGATTACTTGATCATGAGATACCCTTGATTTTGTCACGTTTATAAATGGAAAACTTCAAATCTTTCCAGTTGTGTACAAGATTTCAGGGAATCATGAGGTTTTCACGAACTGAGAAAAAAATTCACGAGTCACCAATATTTTAGGAGGCATATCACGTCTTATGCTGTTTTGATTTAAAGAGGTGATACAAACCTTGTGCTAGAACCCAGTCAGTATGAGAAACGACTGCCTTGTCGATGTCATAGAATATGACAGTTTTAATACACGGCCATTCACCGCTGTTGCCTTTTTTTCCTCATTATTTTAATATTTGTTCCAAGGGAGAGGCAGTTAGTTGATCAACCCGGCACTTGGGTAGGGTATTTGAACGCAATTTTGGCCATAGGGAGGCGGGAATTTGTCGGAATTTGGACAAACCATCAAAATTTCGGGTGGGTTGCCCGGGGGTTGCCCGTGTGGGGGGTGTTGAAACTTCGTATAGATCGACCGTGATATAGAACCCAGCTAATCATTCGAACACGGGTAACTCGAGCCCCCCCGATAACCTGAATAAGACTCGATTTTTCTTGACCCGATTTTTTCCGTCATTTACTCTCGGCTGTCTCGAACCCGCGCTTATTCGAACCATTTGTTTATGTTTGGAGTTCGAATTAGCGGGGTTCTACTGTATATGAGCGACAATTTTTCTTTACACTTAAGCTCAACTTGCTCCAACTTTACTGAGCAATTTGCTTGAATGTTTGGCATAGTTATGTATTCAATAATGTGTTTGGCCGTCAGAGCAGAACATTCTGTCTGTTGATAAAACATTCTTATGTCTATTGATAACGCGCGTGACAGCCTCTCGAGAGGAAGCAGGCATGATGATCTTAATCACTCGCGCGGGCCCGCGTAAATAAAGTGCCTTCAAGACAAGCTTCATGATAAGAGGCTAGTGACCGTTGTGTTGCAGAAGATATTGTTATGTTGTTACAACACTTCAAACTCATTGTGATTTTTTAACGAAATGGAAGGGTGGGAATGTACAGCAACTACTAGGGAGGACTATTCATCGGTGAATCGAGATTTTGACCACATTTTAATATTTCAAGCCGCACATTGACCTTTGAGGGCTTCTGATGACTCATCTCATGCATCAGCCTTTTACTACTAATTCAGCATGACTGTGATTCTTCAGAAAGGAATTCGGACTTGCATTTCATCGAGGGCCAGCTGTTTGAGGGAAACACAGGGAAGCAATATACTTAATTGTTCCAGCATCTGGGATATGAAGAACAGTATTGATGTTTCAGTTGATTTAAAGCAGTTGCAACCGTAGAAGCCGATGAAAGGCGCTTGTCTATCAGAACGGAAGTGTTTTTTCCGCATTTTTTTTTCTTTTTTCAAGTTGCGAGCACGTAATAATTCTTTTTTCGCTGAGAATGGACAACCGAAATGACAGATTTAAGAAGAAAAAAAACCCTCGAACTGGGGAACGAAAATATTATGTGATTTAGCAGTATTAGTCATAATGCACAGATTATAAATATTATTCTGAAATATGGTTATGAAATAATAGAATTACGTAGCCCGTATCTTAGCAATAATAGAGTGTTACAACAATTCTTCTTAATGTGACAGTCATATGAAAAATATTTGTATAGTGGTCGCAAAATCCTCCATACGTCACGCTTTGGGTAGCTTTTCGGTCCAGTCCGTTTAATCAATCAATTTTCTCAATGCTAAATGGCACTAAACTGACTGGTTGCAATCATTTGTCAGCGATGACCTCTTTCTTAATTCCTGTTCCTGTTCAAACTGATTTTTACTACACGCTAATCTCTTTGGCGTTTCTTGTACATACACAGTACAAGGACAACTTACAAGTGTTCATGATGATCGAAAGAGTTGCTCATTTGCGCCTGACAAGTAAAATAATGAAAACATGATAGTAATTTGCACCGTCACTCTCTCAGTTGTCTCCGATAATCATAACCCTCGATAAATATTTCTCGGATTAACTCAGGTGAGTTATCATCCCTCTTAGTAAACATATTCTTCATATTTTCTGGATGAAATTCATCGTGGAAACACCAACCATCAAAACCCACGTCCTGCACCTGGAAAAATCGTTGTGATCTGTGGGAGTATTTACGCTACAAAACCGTCAAATCCAAAATGCAAATCGCATTGGTTCAAGTGAGCGGGTGTCTTTTTTCCCCCAGCCGGAATTTATGCTTAGCTGATGAAATGATATCCTGGGCGGGCGATAAGATGAGCTACCCTTTTCGCCGGAATCTCGGACCTTGGATCTTTCCATCAAAATTTCATCGTGATGTTAATCAACGTCACGCAACACGCCACAACGCTTGTGACAAACGCGGTGTATAAGCTTTCCCTGTTTGAATCTCTCTTCACCAGACGAGCAAAAGACTGAAGGATTTCCGTTATTTCTGGTCTTATTCATGTCTAATTCTAAGTTTTTTTTTATATTTAGGCTCACTATCGCTTAAATACCCTGCATTCAAAATTAATCCTGTAAATTTCGCGGAACTTGTAAACTGCCACCTCATTCTTCCGCGCGGTCTGCGCATTTGTAGGAAGTCATGATTGAAAATAGGTCTTTTAAGCAGTGTAAAGCTGCGTAAAAAGAGCCTGAAAGCATGTTCCAGCATCATCATTCCATACAAGCGATCTAATCACAATTATTAACACTTATCATAAGTGAAAACACATCTCGATTATTGGTTGGCTCACGATCGACCCACTCTTAAGACGAGAATCCTAATTGGTCGAAGCAACTTCCGCTCTGTTTGAACAAGACTTGAGAGGTCACGACTGAATAACATTTTAAACGCTCTTTCAAGCTCTGCAACGAATCTTCCATGTACTTAGGATGAAGTTTATTGTTTTCTATGTGGGATCGCGAAGTTCGGCGTAGGTCCTTTAGCTAAATTTAACCATTGTGAACACACTTGGGCGACATTATAGTATTTTGGTTCGTAGGTGTCAAGATTCTTGCATGATGTTTCATTGATGTTATGAAATTTAATTTGCGTAGGTGATGGCATCCGTCGCTTGGGTTGTGAAGAACGTATATGCGCACTAATTTTGAAAGTGCAATATCTCCCTCAAGGGATGTACCGGGAGAAACACGTCGGTAGTGCTTGCTACGGAGAATCCCTAACATTCGAAGGACACGAGGAAGTTGGGAGAATAATCGAGGAATCACCACCAAGAGCGCCGAAATGAGTAAGTGAATTAATATTAAACGTAAAATATTCTGTGAACCGTTTCACACCTCTTCAAAAAAATTAGATTCAGTCGAATTATTCTCGAGGTAGTCGATTGGAATCCGTTTTGGTCACCTTGGGCAATATTTCCGCACAACCCCGTACTTCATTATGCAGAAACATCTTGGAAAAATAAAACTGGAGAAAACGATGGAATATCTTTGAGACTACGACTTTGTTTTAGAATAGTATGGGATTATCAGAAAATCTTTCCCCTTTTGGACTTAACTGTCGTCATTGATTCTTTTCCATTGAGCGATATTTTAGCAGGGGACGTAAGATTGCGCGTCGATTGCGTGTGTCTTTGACCTAATTTAAGCCGTATACCAGAGAAGTGACACTTCAAAGCGTTCTCGCTCAATCGGATAATTACTACCACTTTTATTTTTGTGGTTTCTCAAAACGCAAATAACCAAATATGTATAAAGAATGCATGAAATGACTTCGCCATATACCTTTGAAACGTAAGACCACAGCCGAAATCCGCTGTAAATTAAAATTATGTTTAACATAGCTCGCTTGCTTGTCCTACTGATAAGCTTCGTTTGAGCCAAGACGGTCTGTCTCTATTTTCTTATGGTTGCGTGTAGACATTTGATTTCAAAAAAGTTGACACAAAAATATGCGTTTGTAATAAACGATGACAACTCAAGGCTCACTAGGTACACGTACACAATAGCCACCATTAACACGTGGTGAATTATGAAACTTATGTTCGCTTTGTGGAAGAAAAGGACGGTCATAACAAAGGTTTTTAATAAAGAACAAGGAATGTGCATCACTAATTATGTATTTGGACGAGCATTCCCATAAAGCCATTGCGTCCCTTCGTTCGTGGATCACATGCTTTTAAGGGGTCACCGTTTTAGCAAATGAGCTTTCATCACGACGTGCGCAGTTCCAATTCGTTGCGAAGTTCCCGTCCAGTTTTGTAGAGAGTTCCTTTTGCCAAACTTCCGTAATTCAGTCGAAGAAACTAATGAAGAAAATTGACCCCCTCTCAACTGATTCTTCTCCTTCCGGTCATCTGTCCTTCAAAAATAGCAGTGTTGCAGTCGTTCAGAGGAAAAATGGAATTTTAACAACATTTTGAAGATCAAAACTCTTCTCCAAGTCTTTGATTTTTGTTAAGCTAAGACCACCACTGAAACTTTGGTATTTTACTTGGTTTCTCTTGATTCTCTTTTTGTAAGCGAATTTTCCAGGATAACTAGTTTGAAGAACCAGATTTTCATCGAAAATTAAGAACTGATTCATGCTTAGCTTGCGAATGTCGGGGTGTAGATGCACTTGCGGTATTAGAAGAGCACTAGAGAAGCGGAAGAGTCGCTCGTAGGCGAAAGAGCACAACTTACCAACAAATTTTCACAGTGACATTGGAATCCGACCAGTTACATATTTTGATATTCCGGGTTTTTTTTTTTTTTTGCTGTTCGTGTGTCAACCATGATTTATCAATGGAATTTAAAATGCACTTTTCATTTCATTTCCTCGAAATCTCATGAAAAGCTTTGATAGCTGCAAAGCATAACTTTCCTTGATTTTCGGAATGATATCGATGTTATATGTAATCTTAGATGTAACATTACATTTAGACTTTGAAATGCTTAGCAACTTTCATGACCGTGCGAGTTTTACAAGTTTTCAAGCCTTATTTATATGATCAATAACATCACTGTCAGTGGAGGAGGTGGTGCGTCACGCGGATGTCAGAGAAGACTCCAGAAAAACAAACAAAGGAAAAAAAACAAACTATCATAACAATGAGTTGCTCTTCCGGTTAAGATTATAAGTACAAAGTCTGGTTTGCTCAGTGGATCAATGACGGTTGTTGTTTAGAGAAGGAGAAACCATAGATATTTAACGAAGATTTCAAGATGTCTAAAGTGAAAATGGCTTCTTTAACGTGATCAATTAAGTTGTTGGCTCTTTTTTTTTTTCAACGACGGCTTGGACTTTCCGTTGACTGAGCAATTGAGAGGCTCTATTTTCTGGAAAAGTGCCCTACAGCGGACCCACTCACTTACTTGGCATTGTTTCAAATCCTTGTTTTTACCTAAGAACATTCATGGTATGAGAGCATTAGAACTTGTCTGAACTTATACTCTGTTGGTGACGACTAACTCCTCCCTCCGTTCCCATTGAAATTGAAAACCATGATTTCTCCCTTCCCCCCTTCCCCCCCCTTTCCCCCTCCCCCCCCCTTTAAAAAAAAAAAGACAAAATACCTTAGCTTTCGTTTTGGGGGCTTCACGCATGAATAGACAGTTTTAACCAGAGGCTTTTGGTACGTGGCTCTGTTCAAAAAGATTTCAGTTGTAGGAAACACAAATGCGTACTCGAGTGATTTGTTGCTTTCCGCCCGTAAAGTCTTCGTTTAACCCTTTGACTCCTAAGAGTGACGAGCATCTAATTTCTCCTTACAATATCACTCCTGAATCAAACATTAAGGTCAGGAGAATAAAAGATATGATCACCAACTAAAGGAGCTTGTGATTTTTTAAACAAATTCTCCTTGTAAGCCTCTTAGGAAATAAGCAGAGAACAGTAGGGAGAAAAGGGATGTAACGAGTTAGTCCACATGAATGAGAAAAATATAAGTAACTTTCTCCAAGTTATTTGTTGTATCTTTTCTTAGCTGCAGCTCTATCTTCTCATGAGTTATTTGAGATGTTGCAGTCGCTGTCTGAGAAACAACCCGAGGAGGTGCATAGGAAAGACTGGGGCGTAGGTTCGGAAATATATTGTACCGTTGAAGAAGGTAGGTTTTAAACTGAGGAGGGAGGGGTAGGTAGGTAGGCAGGTTACACTTAACTACAGTTAAGGAGCTTAAGTAGCTGTCGGTGGGTAAACCCTCGAGTGTGTGCAGGTCATCAAGTATTCTGGTATTCGTTTGTACTTCTTGCAAGAGAAAGGAAATTAACGAATTAACTGTCTTGTCCACGAACAGAAACGTTGACCCTTGCACGGCTCGAACCCAGGACTTTCGATGCCGAGTCCAATACGCTTTCCTCATGGGCGGGTCAAGGAAGTAAAGTTTCATTGGCCAGAAAAAAGGGTCAAGGCTTGACCGGCTTTTTCTTTGCTTAGAAGTAGTATTACAACGAATGAAAAAAATGATCTCATTATCTGAATTTCTGTTTTTGTATTTCCTTAGACGCAGCAACATCTCCAAGCAGTTTACCTCAGCCAGTACAACCAGTAGCTGAAGAACAGCTAGAGGAGGTGTTTTGTGTGAAATGGGGTTCAGCTTCTGATATGCACTGGCAACTGGACGATACTAAAAGCGCTATTTACAAGTATCTGTTAGAGTACGGTCAAGGAGAATTTCCATCCCACAAGAAAATTCTAAAACAGCTAAAAAAGAACCTGGCGCGGTTTAAAGATGAGGATCAACTCCGTGACACAATGACGAGCGTGACGGAAGAAAGGTCGAGCACTTTTCACGCACTCATCGCTGAGGTCGCGAGTCACGTAATCGTTGCAACCGTGCGTTTGAAACAGCCAGGTCTGCGAAAGTTTTACTCCAATGGCATCGGAAAGCACGTAATGACTTCTGTGGAGAGGAAACATTCTTGTTTGATAGAGATACTTGACGACAAGACACAGGCTACCTCCAGTGACGAGATCGAAACTTGCTTTGACAGTGCCTTAGCAGAGTTTGAGAAGATCTCGGATGTTTTCAAAACACATGTTAGTATTTAAATTGAATTAGTACAACACACTATGAGGGGGAAGGGGTGTAGAGGATATTGATGGAGAAGGGATGTGCCATCAATAAAGATGAATATAGAGCGCAGCTCCCCATCCTCAGATATTCATCAAAATTTTGTTTACGAATTTTGAGGTACAGGATCCGTAATAGCAGTGGACCTCATTGGGTTCACAATATATGCTGGTTTCCAAAAGAATAACTTAATGCTTTCAAGCTGAAAAGTTCCCTCATCTTCGTTACACAAGCGGTCATGAAATCACGATCTATCTCGGTTTCTATAGCAACAAGGGACTGTAAGTATCACCATTACCCCAAGTTCACCTTCCTTCGTCCCTCATTCCTCAATTTCCTTGACCCTCACAATTCAATGGTGCCTGTTTATAATCGTGGGTGGAGAGACGCATTGTGATATTCAGGTGTCACTCTCCCCTAAGAACACGTAAAAAGAAAGCAAGAAAAAAAAGATAAAGCAAAACAAAAAAAAGTAAACCGCCTATGGGACCAGACCCATTCTCACAGCACTAACCGCTAACATCACACCACATCACCCTAGCTTTATTGTAGATGATCGCCCATGTCGCGAAAACACGGTGCCAAACAGCTATTGAAGAATGGAAGATTATTAACTACGGACGGTGTTTACTTTGCAGATGGGTTCTCCAAAAATTGTGGACGAAAAGGTTTGGCGCGAAAGGAGCTGGAAACGAACCTTCCCTGAACTGTCAGCGGATCGCAGTGAGAGCACATGGATTAAGAACACGCAGATATGCGTATGCATGGGCGATGTGACGAAAGAAACAACTGACTCTTTGTTGATCATAAATACAAATACACTGGAGCTGAAGAAAGGTGGTCAGTTAAACAAAAGTCTCGACCATGCTGCTGGCCCTACTGTCCGAAATGAGTGCAAGCACATCATCTCCAGAGATGGTGCGCAACTTCCCGGCAACATAGTAATGACAGGAGGTGGGGATCTCCCCTCTAAGAACATAATACATGTCATCGCTTACCCAGGCTCTCCGCAGATCCTGGATCTTCAGATGGGAGTGAAAATGGGTCTAAAGTTCGCAGACGAAAGAGGAATGGGTTCTATAGTTCTACCAGCGATAGGCGCGGGGGCCATGGGACTGTCACCATCAAACTCGGCCCGGGTTCTTTCAAGGGGAATTCTAAGCTTTCTTGAGACGCCCCCACGGACCATCAGAGAGATAAGAATTGTCCTATTCAACGCAGATCTATTGTCGACGTTTCGCGATGAGTTGAAAAACGAATTCGCCCCCATTCAAGCCCTTGAGGGCTTTTCCCCGCTTTCTATGCCTGCTGAGGAAGAAGACTGTATGACTGAGATGACACCTTCGGTGGTCGAATTTCCCAAAGAGTGCGGAAACACTCCGCCGACTAAGACGGCAGAGTTTCGAGTGTATGGAAAAGATAGGAAGTGCGTTACCACTGTCATAAACAGTTTGCGTGGCAAGTTTATGAAATATTGCACAGTACAAAAAGTAACTCACAAAGAGATTCCTCGGTTGATTCAAAGCTGCTGGGCGTGGCTTCGACACGTGGCATCAAAACATGACACGGATATTAAAAAAGATGAGCAAAACAGAACTCTTATAGTAGGCGGCAATTCAGACGATGTTTGTGTGGTTGTGAGTTGTATTCGGCAGAAAATCGATCAGCTCATCGAGAATCAGCAAGTACTTGAAAAACGTAAATTGATGACGCAGTACATGCGGTGGCATTATGTTATCCTTGACCAGGAAATTCCTGTCAACGAGGTAGTCAGCTCAATGATAGAAGAGGCGTGGACTAAGAAACAAGATGGAGTTGCATTCTGTATGAGTAATAACACTTACAAAGTGAATTTTAAGTCCATGACTGTTGTGTCGAGCGACATGAAATACCAACCACTCCGGCTGAGTCGGAAGTTATTTACAGAAACCGGTATGCTCTCTTCCTTACCCCTTTAACACTCAAGATCTGATTATTAATTCTCCCCTCTAGCTGCAACACGTTTCCTTGTAAATTAGATTCAAGAATTTGGCTTTAGATCAATATTGCAAACTCTTCCTGATAAGTTTGATAATTTTCATCACCCGTTTGCTGGATAATGTATGGATCTTATAGGGAGAAGTTACATTTTAATCACTCACGGAAGTTAAAGGGTTTAGCTGCTTTATATTGTGGGTGCTAGGTAGTCTTGCGCAATCATTGTTTGTTCTCGTCACGAAACGCATTTTGATAGCTTCTTATCGGCGCCATTTTGCCTTTTGTTATCATATAAAGCAAATAGTTCTCATTTTGCCGTGGGTCTGTACAGTAACGGGACTCAGGAGAGGTCAAAAGGCTATAAGGACATCAGTGACACACTCGGCTACGCCTTGTGTGCCGCTTCGTTGTTCTTATCACATTTTGATGTCATCTGTGATCTATTATTGAAAACGCGCACGGCAACATGGAATGTATTTGTAAACTATAAGAGATACTTCTTTTTCAGGTGTTGTCACTCCAGATTCTTGGTCAACGCAACCTTTCTTCGCAGACGGAAAACCATTTCCAGTTGCCATGTTTACCGTTGCCCCTTCCGCAGACATGGAGTACCAAAGCGTTGCCAACACGTTTTATAGCACTGGTGGCCCGGGTACGATAGTCAGCATCGAGCGTGTTCAGAATCCATGTCTTTACACGCAGTACATCGCTTATAAGCAGGAGGTTGAGCGGACAAACAGTCGATTCGATCGATACGTAAGAAACGAGTTACAACTGTTTCACGGGACGAAAGGTTCGAATGTTAACTCCATTAACAGGCAAGGATTCAACAGAACCTTTTCTGGAACGATGCACGGTTAGTTTGCTGATTGTATGTCATTTATATTCTTTAAGGGCACCAGATTTTGATCTTGACTGAGTTCCATAATTTCTCAGAGAGGACCCATATTCATATTCGAGCTAAAGACTCCAAGAATTTCCGAAGAGCTCCGACACCACCTCCTTCCCAAGACCCCCCCTTATCAAACCGGACGTTTTCGGAAACAAAACCATCAATCACATGGGCATTTCTTCTTCTGTATTCCTTAGACTTTATCTCAAATTATTCTTGCTAGGCGTGAGAAAGTGGTAAGCAGACTTGAAAAAGCGTTAGTTTGGAGATTTTAATCCATTGTGGTCAGATTTAGCCGGTTTTAAATTTCAATTCTGTTTGTTTTGTTTCAGGAGCGGCCTTTGGCAATGGGGTGTACTTCGCATCTAGAGCGTCCTATTCTAAGGGCTACACGGCCCCGGATAAAAATGGACTGAGACACATGTATCTGGCTCGAGTCGTTGTGGGTTTTTACACCTTAGGACAGAGAGGGCTACTTGTTCCTCCCGCGATATCCAGTCATGAACCAGAAGTTCTTTTTGATTCTGTAGTGGACAACACGGAAAATCCATCCGTTTTCGTTGTATTTCGAGACGCGCAATGCTATCCGGAATATCTCATCACTTTTAAGACTTGAGTCAACCATCACAGTAGCTTTCATACTTCTCATTATTGCGTGACTAAACACGGCTGTTGCGTGACTTCATTCTTTTCAATCCAGTCGTAACGCAATCTTCTACAAACGTTGAAACAAGCGCAGTTGTGTTGTTTCGTGTTGTTGTTGCCCTCCTAAAATACTATGATATTCCAAAGTTCAGAATTAACAATCCTCATGGAATTTTTTTTTCCTGTTTGGAGAAATGCTGTTGTTAAATAATCTCCTTGTTACAACAACTTCATGTTTAAAAGCAATCAAAATATTAGGTATTATCTTTAAACAATTGCAAAACACTGGGTGTAGGAAAAAGAGAATTGGGAGAGATAAAATAAAAACAAAAGTTTAAAAAATCCCTTTGTATTCTTTTAGCTACAATTTAACTAATATCATAACCTAATAATACAAAACTATTTACCAAAGTGGAGGTAAATATTCACCACTTTCACTGATAATTAGGTGAATAATTTTTGGTATATACCACACAGAAACCAAAAAGTAGTTTTGTCAATATACCAGAAAAAAAGGTTGGAGACTAAACTCTTGACATGCAATTTTGTCTCCTCAGCTGTTTGTATGTAGGTGGATAGTACTGGCTAATCATGACTTCCAAACAGGCCACTCATAGGGCAAAACACATTATTAACCTGTGTGGTGTACACTAACTAAGGGTGTTATGATATCTCAATATTTTACTAGCCTGCCTTGATTAGTTTGGCTATATGCAGGCCAGCCCAGTGTGTTAAGTGTAGATTAAAGAATAAAGAACCTATTTCAATTTTGTAATAATGTACATGCAAAAATTACAAGCTTTTGATTGGCTGAAAATGAGAGCATTCTTACATAACACACGACCAAATCGCATGAAGGGTGAGCACCCTTTCTAAATTTTTTCTGTTTTGACTCTTTGTGATGTATTTTTTCATGTACATTTTTAACAAGTAACAACATGATTTCCCTTGCAATTTGGTGTAATAAGCTCTTGGAAACGGCTTGTGCAATTTTACTGTCTTTGAAAAATTTACTTGTTCTTGCAAACACCAAATTTCACATGAAATCATGTTATTACCTATATTGATTCAACTTTTAAAAGCATCGATTTCTGATGGGTTAAGTTAGTTGTTCAGGGAAGAATTTTCAACCACTCATCATGCGGAAATTTGTCTTCAGCCAAATTTTACAATGAAAATATACTTTTTAGTATATTGGACATACTGTACAACCCAGTTACAAGTGTGAATCCCACTTTGGCTTCATAAATTATCACAGGATTCGTCTCATAATTATTTCAAGTTTATAACCATTCAAACACATACATAAACAATTAACCTTCTAATCCCTGAGTATCTAGCATCTAATTTCTCCCAACAGTATAACTGCTACATTGCACAGTAAGGTCATGAGAATAAAAGAAATGATCACTGACTTAATATTCTCTTGATTGATAAACAAATTCTCCTTGTCAGCACCTTAGGAATTGTATAGAAAACAGTATGGAGAATTTGCATACTGATGTTAGGGTGTAAAGGGTCAAAGCCAACTGGTATGCCTTCCTCATAGCCGACATTTCAAGCATAATTTATCGCATAAAATTCAAATTTGAATGACTATGTACATAGATAATAGACTCCATTTGACGTAAAAATATGCTCAGATATTTTTCTGTGGACATAACCTGTTCTGAGAAGCAATTTTTTGTTAGAATAAAGTTTGAAGAAAACTGTGAACTAATAAGGACAATTAATGTCTCTCCACAAGTATTAAGGAGGGTAATTTCGAGCCAGTTGGAAGCTATAAGTTAAAGTTATCTTTCCAATATATTTACCTTTTGGATATCACACATAACTTGATGTTTTCAAATGACTTACCCTTGAAGAATTTTCAAATTCTCTCCCAATTTGAGCTAACTTGGTAAAGGGAAGACTTTCATCACATCTCATGCAATATCATTCTTGGGATATCACCTCATATTCCTCAGTTTTAGTTGGGGTACATCCAGTCACATGATGTAATTGAACAAATCACATATAAGCAAGAAACATTTAATGGAATATACTTGTGGTTCTTTGTCTGAGTAGAATACATGGGAGATGATATAAGTTTGCTTCAATAGCAAATATTAAAGAAAAACTACAATTTTTTTTCTTTAGTTCTCCTGGTAATGTTATGGTCACCTCTCACCTAGCCAACAGAATAACACTCAGAAGAGTGACACCTTCCATTCCTTTCTCAGGTAGGGTAGAGGGAAAAAACAGGAGATGCTTGCTAGTTCAGTCATATTTGTAATGATAAAACTGGTTTGATCAGTTTTTGCAGATTTCAAAAATTTATTTGTGCCACATTCCCTGCAAAAATGGTCTGAGCATATGCACTTTGTATGATCTGTACAACTGAAAATTTGCTCTTGAGAAGAGTCCTGAGTGAAAGCTGGGTTATTATTCTAATCATTTAAACCAATGCACCAATCAATTTGAAACTTTAACATCCCCACCCCCTGCTAGCTGGCAACCCACTGGCATTTGAGCATTTCCTGGGGATTGGGGAATTTAAACCTTGCTTAGCTGGAGTGGGTAATTTGAACCACACATACATTGTCCATCAAGTCTGGCAGAACATCTTTTGTTATATCAAGAGTTCCCTTTTGTGAGTGAATGGCTCTGGAGATTAGGTCAACAAGGTCTTATTTTGAAAGCTTGGTCAATGGGTAGCAAGTCATGATCGCTGATTTTGCCTTTAACCAAAAAAATGACCATCAAATCCAGGCTGCTGAAGTGTTGAATTTTGAAGCTTTGAAATGATCCACGCATAATTTGCATTTGTATAAATACTTTGTCTCCCCTACTTCTAAAACTACTGACAATAATAAATGTCATCATTTTCAAGTGATGACAGGAGGTCTGTTCATGTTGATCACTTAATAGTAATCACCAATTACAAACCTCACCTTGAATTGGACAAACTCAAAAGAAGACAATATTTAGGTTTCAAGAGCCCTCACTTTCAAAATTAAACTTGTCTTTGGTAATGAGTCATATTTACATGAAAATAAAAACCCTCATCAGCAAAACTTTTTTTTTTATTTATTTCCTTTTAGCACAAGTCAAAATGTTAAGTTAAGACCTTTTAACTCTTTGACCTCTTGGGGTGATAAGCATCTGATTTCTCTCCACAGTATCCCCCCCTAACTCAAACATCAAGGTCACAAGAATGAAGGAAATGATCACCAACAAAACAAGTCCTTGATGACTGAATAATTCTCCTTGTCAGAACCTTATGAAATGTATAGAGAACAGTATGGAGAATATGCATACTGATGCTTGGGTGTAAAGGGTAAAGGGAACAAAAAATTATAAGCAGGGGAGAGGTGGAGGAAAGGAAAATGTTCCCTTGCCCTCTCTTGATTTGTGGGCTAGGGAGAAGGCTTCAAGGTTTCACACTTACTGACTTTGTGCTTGTTTCACCCTTTAACTCCCAGATTAAATTTGTTACTCTCCTTACTGTCAACCATACAATTCTTATAATGATAGTTCAGAGAATTTAGTATTGGATCTACTAATTATCCCCAAATTGATATTTTTCTTTATTCTCATTGCTTATCTGGTTGATATTTTATTGGTACTGTAAGGAGAAATTCTGTCTTGGTCACTCATGGGAGTTAAAGGGTTAAATTAGCCTATCAGCAGTAATACACAGTCATAGTTTTCCTAGCAGTCAAACATGAATTAGCACTGTACTTCTAGTGCTCTTAACAACTTGGGGCCTATTCTCCACTCTGTTTGCTAAAGGTTTAGTAAGGTGCTGATAAGGAAAATTTGCTTAAAAAACCTAGAGCTTCTTAATTTATTTGGTAATCATTTCCTTTACTCTCATAAAGGAGTGATTCAGGAGAGGAAAATATTGTAAGAAGATATAGGATGCTTGTCACTCTATGGGATTCAAGGCTTAAATCAAACCTCTCATATTACTGGTAACAGAATGATTAAAAAAATCACATTTGGCTCTATTACTTATAATTTCTGTTGCCACAATAGTTTGAAATTAAAAAAAAAAGGAGCCCTTAGATATTGAAAATGCACAATACACTGGTTAAGCAATAGATAAACCTGTGTAAGCACCTTGTATTCATTCCATCTCACATCCTGAGGAGCAAGAAGAATTCCTATTGAATGGCACAGAGCTGGATGACAGAGAATTCACACATACTTCTTCATGGGATGGTTCCATAAACATCATTTCTGTTGATGTTATTAATTTTGAGATATCCTCTAACCTCTCCCGAAAGGGAACGATTTCTAGGTTGAATCCAAGTGTTTCAGCCAACTGCAGTGCTTGAGTGGCCTCACTCTGCGCTGCCTCCAGATCACCTAGCCTATAATTTAGGTCTGACTTCGCCCCTAAGAACTGTATTTTCTGTCCTTCGCTCATCTCATTCTCATATTTTTCTTGTACTGCTCGGAGGCAGGTTTGGGCATCTGCAATACATTTATCACTTGTAACTTGTTCCCGAGCTGCCCTTGTGCCACAATTTAGGTCCAGTGCGGCGAGTTTGAGTAGACCAAAGTGATGCTTTTTAATGTATAGGCTGTTTCCATCAAGTTCTATGCTTAGGTCTATGCATTGCTTCATGTAGTGCTTCGATTGTTCCACGAGCTTTTTGCGTGCAGAAAGATGGAGTGGAACAGAGTTAATATAGATGGTCAAATTGCTTGCCATTTCATAGAGTATCAATGCCTTTACGAAACGAGAGGTTTCATTTTGTGATTTGGGTGATACCTGTTCGGCGACAGCAATGGTGGAATCTGCTTTCCCGTGCTTATACTGCCGTCGATAAGTTCCAGTCAGGTAAATATGGGCCATAGTCACAAGATAGTCTTTCATTTCAACTCTAGCCTCAGAATTTTTTAACTTACTCAACACCTCCCGAACCATCGCTTCCGAGTTCTCCAAGTCATTTTGATAACTGACAACTACGCTCTTCTCGAGAAGGATTAAGAGTTCTAATTCTAAATCACCTTTGCTGTTCATCAGGATACTATCTGCGACCCTGGTAAAGTCCATAAAATTGCCACTGTCTCGTAAAGGATGAAGTCTGTTCAAGATGATGTGAAATCGCTTCATCGATTTTTCAAATGCCAAGTCTAGTTCCCCTGAAGCGGAAGGGAAAATTTGTGGTCCGCAATGACCGTAATAGGAATCTTCATCGCTTTCGTCTGAAACATTTTTCGAGGAAAACTTTGTGTTTGCGCTGAGGGAACCCTAGCTTTGTTTGTCTCCTTTTCGTTCGACGCCTAATTTCTCCCCCATCGTGACAAATAGCTGTCCTTCTAGTCGCGGTTCTACCTGATCGAGAAACTGTTGAGTGCTCAGGATACTGTAGACATCGGCAGAAGTTATTCACAACGTTTCCATCACCAATCACAAGGGTTTCAATCTTAGAATTGATAATATTGATGGTGTATTTTTCGTCTCCTTGTGCGCTTGGTAGACTGACTGCCATAACAACGTATGAAGTAATTGCTATTTTGATACAGTGATAACTTAGCTACTGGGACGGGGCTGGACAGTCATACACCTCCCTACCCCTCTCTACCACTTGCGAAATGTTTCTCAGATCCAACATGCACCGGCATTTCCGGTACTTTCCCATATTTTAATTTAGTGAGGGAAAAGGGAATATTACGGTGGCCCATAGAGGACATGCCACACTTTTTTTTATCGCGCGATAAAATCAAAATATCGCGCGATAAATAATAAATTATCGCGCGATAAATAATAAATTATCGCGCGATAACTGATAAATTATTTCGCGATAAATGAAAAATTATTATCGCGCAATAAATGGCAAACATGTTAGGTCACTTAATCGGCTGTCACGCACGTTGTTTCCGTGGACGACAATGGTTGCCACAGTTGAGGAGGTATGTTTTGAGGTCAATAGTTCATTTTATTTACTTAAAAAGATCATTTAGCATTACTTTGCAATACCTCATAGCTCTGGTAATCAGCACAGTAAACCTTGATTTTGCGAAATCTTACGAGACACTTTCAGGGTGGCTGTCAGTGTCTGAAACCAAGAGTGGATTATCTAAACCGTCTCGTTTCGCTAATTACAGTAAACACAGCAGCCAACAAATGTTTTCGCTTCGCTGTCGCCATTGTGTTTCTATTGACCTCAAAACATACCTCCTCAACAGTGGCAACCGTTGTCGTCCACATAAACAACGTGCGTGACAGCCGATTACGTGACCTAGAATGTTTCCCATTTATCGCGCGATAATTTTTCATTTGTCGCGCGATATTTTGATTTTATCGCGCGATAAAAAAAATGTGGCATGTCCTCTGTGGGCCACCGTAGAAGATATCATTAAAATTACGCGGCAAAACCAGCGAAATAATTCGAAACAAATTACAAGGCATAAGACAAATTACCAGACAAATGAAAAATTACAAAACATTTTCTCTTTGTCCCACGCTCGTGACAAGACGAAAAAAATTCTTTCTCTTCCTTTATTTCTTTACCGAGCTCAAAACTTGACATGTTTAACAAATAAAAAGAAATGTCAATTTGAGGACAGGGTAGAACAATAACAGGATAGACAAAGTTTCGAAGCCTTTGTTTAGCATCATATTGCATAATTTTACCAAGGAAAGCAAAACCGACGCCTAAGCTCAAACCGGATCCCAAATAAACCTCAATCAACAATATGTTTCGGTTCTTGCACTTTTCAGGACCTCATCCACCTTCCCACCCCACCCTGCCCCTCTTACTGCTAAGGGATGATGATTTTCTTTTTCTGTTTCCCTTGTTTATTTGTTTGTTTGTTTGTTTGTTTTTAACAATGTAAAAACTTGATGATTCAGGTGGCGTGAAGAATGCGCTGAAAAGGACCACGTTCAACCAGTGTGCCTTGCGCGCCGTTGTTGTTGCTATCATGCGGGAGCTTGAAATTATTTCACACAACATAGGTGCGAAACTTTATGAGCAAAGATAGACGAAGAAGAAGTGAAAGCAGCCGCGATTCTATCAATGTAACCGACAAAATTCAGCATGGTTTTAGTTGTGAAGGTCCAGTGAACCACTATGGATCTCCAATAACTGGCAGAGAAGGAACTTTTCGATTGCCTAGAAGAGTTGTGAGTTTTCACGGGTCTAGTATATTCTACCTTTATTTTGCAACCCTCGAGGGCGAATGGCTCGAAAAAAATATGTCTGTCTTTCCTAATTTACCCAGACGTGCCTATGCGGACAGAGGGAGGATGGACGGGGAGGAGGCTTGATCAAAGTTGATGTATGTGTGTGGTTTTTTAGTGAAATTTCTGTGGACAACGTGGAGAAGATTGATAAACTTTTATCACGATTCGTCTTTATTTTTTTTTAATTCTGAATGTAGAGACAAATGTACACAGAGAAGAATAAACGAGAGATACCTGCATGTAGATAACTCACTTACATAAAAAAGTTTTGATTTCAAATAAAATGACACCTCAGGGGAAGGGAAAAAGCTTAGAATTTTCAAATCAAAGAAACAAGGGCATGTAAAATTCACCCCAAGTACAAAATACACAGGCAAGTGAAAAACACATGTCTTACGAATGCCTGGTGAAAGATTGTTAACACTTTAGTTCAATTATTTTCCTAATTGTTTGTTCATAGGAGCACCTCAGGGATACCTGCTTCTTACACTTCTCATGGAAACAAGTATTTTCAAAAAAGGTAATTAACAATGACAGGGATAATGTCACCTCAAATAGGACATTTAGTTAAAGTTGTTTGAAACCCAGTAGGTGTCAGTTTCAGAGGGCACTTGCTTTCAAAATTACCATCTCTTGGCAATGAATGGTATTTTATGGAAATAAATGTAGGGGAGAGGAGAGAGGGGAAGAGGAGAGAGGGGGAGAGAAGAAAAGGGAAACCCACCCACCCCCCACCCCTGATGTGAAGGCTGGAGTATGAAACAGTGACTTTCCTATCAAGGTCCTATCAAACCAAAACTGAGTTTGGAGGAGTGTTTTCACATATTTCTATGGCTGTACAACATAAATCAGCACTCTTGGTGTTTCAAACTTTTTTTAATCTTTAATCTAAGGCTTAAAACTCATGTCAGGCAACTGGTAATAGAATGAGTGATAAATTAGATGTACATGTAGATGGGTTTTCTATCATTTCTGTAGCCTATTTAGACCACTCCTGATAATCAGAGTAAAAAAAGAAAATAGATAACAGCACACAGGAAGTTATAAATGGTTTGCAAAGGCACATGGTCAAGGACTGATCTTGTGTCACCAAAAGTGTTCAAATAAATTTTATTTCACTTGGTATTTTGAGGTGGTTCATTGTTGTGGCAAGCACACAGCCAGGAACCCTTTTTTTTCAAACATGCACATTCTCAATGCTTGAGAGCCAACTCTTACATACTGGTCAGCAGGTTACTAGTACTAAATGGCATGTCTGACTTGATAAGAACAAATCATTTTTCTTATCATTTTGTTAGTAGCGAGAGTATTTGCTTATACATGAATTTACACACATTCCTTTTTATGAGACAATAATACCAAATGCTTAATTAAACTGTTATGAATATTAATAAAACTTAATGTGTTGACATTGCACAGGGGGAACAAAACATATTTTGTGTTGTGAAAGTTATCCTTTTTTTACAAGTCATTCTTTTTTCATTTATAAAATGAATATATATTTTTATTTGCAATGGCAAATGAGAATAAAACTGTAGAGGTACATGAATATTTTGGAAACATAAGTGGCTACTTTTCAAGGCAAATTTCAAAGAAAAATTGATCAATAGATTCTGTAGAAAGCTTGGAACCCAAAGGAAACATTAACCAAGCACTGCAAGCTGCCTCAACCGCAGAAGTATGGACCTTACTGCTGGTGATTATCCCTTAGGAGTAATAATGGTAATAGGACAAGTGATTTACAAAATTGGATGACCACAAAGCAGGAGTCTGGTGAATGTCATTCACATGTATGATTACAGACCAAATTGGACGACACAAAGTCCTGTTACCAATTAATCATAACCATGTTTAATTTCCAAGAAATTATTTCCAATAGAGACATTGTCTAATCTAAATAAATCCTCAATTTTGGAAGCTCCCCACTTTGGTTGGGTAAATGGTTGTTACTATGGTTATTGTAAGCAATCATGTACCTGGTGAATTTAGCTGAGCAGGTATAGTGTGATTGGCTGCTTAAACTGTCTGATAACTGCTAATTGTCAGATTACACTGTCCAATCACACTTCTATAGAATAATTGATGAAAAATAAAGCAGCCACATGTAACGCACTAGTCACAGCTGAGGAAATTGTACTGGTTATGATACTATTACAGGAATAAACTGCTACTCCTCCCTGAATTGCATGCCAAACCATTACAACATTAAGCTTCAAGTGTTTGCCAGGTTTCCTTGACAGTTTCTTAAACTTTCACTCCCAAAATCTCAGTAGTAAATATTGTGATTGTTTGCCATACATTTCCTACAAAGTTTACTTTCGAGAATTTGATATGTGATGAAAGTGATGATCTTTATTTAATAGTTTTTGCTATTCTCATCTACCTATTGTTTAATTTTGTATTGATACTGTAAGGAGAAATAATTATGTCTTTGTCACTCATGGGAGTAAAAGCATTTAGAGTCATTATAAAATTTTTGCTTCTAAGTGGAGTGAAACACTTGAGCCTAATGACTGTGTAACTTCATAACAACCCAGCATGGGGACCTGGTCAACTTAAACCTAAGACCTCAAGACTGTCAGAGGTATACTTTGGAGGCAAAAATTTTTTTAACTTTCTTTGCAAGATTTTAAACGATTTGCTTCTGAACTGACTAATCCTCACTACAGCCATTTCAGTTTCAGTCACTATTTACAAATTCTTTGTGGTTTATATCATTAATGCTTCATATGGGTAGATTCTTATTGCAGATTTCTGTATCATGCTATTTTGATAGAGGTAAATATAAACTAAAAAAGGGTTGTAATTCTAACATTTTGGGAGAGGTCCTTCTAACTGTATGGTCAACAAGACCAAGATCAGATACACAGGTCTCGCCTTAGCACTATTTTCGTTACCATGCTGGCCCAGTGTTTCTCAGAACACAGTAGCCTGAAAATCTCAGTCACCTCAATACTATTTTCATCACCGGACTGGCCCAATTTTTAATAGAAAACAGTGACTTGTAACACTCTAGCAAGGCTAGTCGAACAAAACTCTGCAGATTTTGCCTTCTTAACTGCGGGTAAACTGAACTAAAAATTTCCTCAAGAAATTAAATGTAAGGAGAGAATATATATAACGGGGCAAATTTTGTCTTACATACCGCAACAGCTTACTTGCTAGGCTCTTGGACATTTCATAGTCAAGTGGCAAGCACTTTACACTGGAGACGCATCACATAATTCTAGCATTTACTCCATCTCACATCCCGAGGAGTAAGGAGAGTTCCTTTTAGATGACGCAGTACTGGATGACAATGTATCATGGCGGGCGTTTTCATGGGATGGTACAAAATTCATAGCTTCCTCCGATGTTATTTGTTTGCTCATATCTTCTTGTCTTTCCTTAATGGCATTTAATTCTAAACTGAATCCATGAGTTTCAGCTAGGGACAATGCTTGGCTTGCATACGTTTCTGCTGTCTGTAGATCGCCAAGCCTGTAATCCAGGTCTGACTTTGCCACCAGGAACTGTATCATTTGTGCCTCGCTCATCTCATTCTGATATTTTTCATGAACTGTTTCGAGGCAGTTCTTCGCATCTGCGATGCTTTTACTACTGATCGAATGTTCCCGGGCTGGTCTTGTGCGGCAATTCAGGTCCAGCAGTGCTAGTTTAAGCAGCCCAAAATGGTGTTTTTTAATGTAAATGCTGTCATCATCGAGTTCAATGCAGAGAGCTATGCACTGCTTCATGAGGTCCTTCGACTGTTCCACTAGCTCTCCGCGTGCAGGCTGATTAAGAGGGAGAGTAGAAATGTACTTAGTCAAATTACTTGCCATTTCGTAGAATATCAAGGCTTTCAAGTAGCGAGAGTTCACTTTTCTTGAATTCTGATCGGCAAAAGTTATTCTTGACTCTGCTTCTCCGTGCTTATTCAGTCGTCGGTAAAAGCCGGCAAGGTGAAGGTTTGCCATAGACGCCAGGAAGTAGGACATCTGAACTTTCACTTTCGATTTCAGGAGGGTGTCCAAAGCTTCTCGAACCATCAATTCTGCCTCCTCTAAGTTGTTCTGATAACTGACGACGACGCTTTTTTCAATGAGGATTAATATTTCAAGCTCGTCATCGCCTTTGCTAGCCAAAAGGACGCGATCTGCTAGGCTATTGAACTCCTTGAAATTCCCGCTGTCTCGTAAAGGATGCAGTTTGTTCAAAACAGAATGTAATTTCTTCATCGAGCTTTCAAATCCGCGATCGCATTCCCCCGAAACAGTTGGGGAAATTTCTGGTCGATAATAGGTATCTTCTTCGCTGTCGCTTGAAGTAGTTTTCAAAGAAAAGTTTGAATTAGCTCTATGTTTGCGTTGTGAGAATCTTATTTTGGTTTGCTTTCTCTTTTTTCCTCTCCATCCACCGTCGTGGTCTATTATTCTTTGGGTCGCTCTTCTTCCTGACCTAGAATCTGTTCGTTGTATAGGATAGTCAAGTCGCCGACGGCTTGTATTCACAGTGTTTCCATTACCGATTACCAAGGTTTCAATATGGCAATTGGAAATGTTGATGTCACGGATTGCATTTTCTTGAGAGCTTCGGTTATAGACCGCCATGATTATTTTCACCGAAGCGCGGGAAGATCTCAGGAATGACGTCACTGGCTTTTGTTTTAACAGATTTTGATTGGCGCGGTGGAACTGTGGCGCCTCCAGTAAACGAAAGTAAACACTACGAACTGGATTCAATCGAAGATGTTGACGGTATATTTTTGGCGGGATTTTCGAGCTACATTGTACATGGCCTGTAGGATTTCATGATTTGCCAGTTGCCCCTAGAGGAGTATAGATAGTTGCATTTACTTAATCAAAATGGAACTACGTGCAGGTAACTGTGCATACTGACTCTCACTTGTAATTTCAGCTCATCGATCATTAAGAACCGGGATAATAATAACTCAGCGATGAAGGAAACGATATCAATTCAAGATGATTATTGCACAATTATTGCAAACCTTCACGGAAAAATTGACCTCGAGAAAAATATGTTCGGCTACGTTTAATTATATTCTTTGTTACAAAGTTGATTCTACGTCTCTTATCGCTACCCAAAATTTGCTGACACGTTGCGTGATAGTTCAGTTATGACACAACACTTGATTTCAAAAACGCTACTTTAATGCATGCCAATTTTTTTTGACTCTGTGAAAACTGAATATTGACGAAGATTAAAGTTTCAAGGTAACGTTCTTTTAAATCAGTTAAATAATATGCAGTTTCAATGCTCTTATGCAGATCTCAACTACCAAAGCAGAACACCCCAGGCTGGTTGCATCCATGGGCTGTCGAGGTATGCTTTTATTAATTAGGGTAATTTAAAATATTTAAAAGGAAACTAAAAACTAACGTGTGGAAATGAAAAAAAAAAAAATCCAATTTGAAGAGAAACAAACTTTGCATTATAAGCTGACGGTAAATTCAGAAGTAAGCTACATAGATGCGATCGAAGTTTCTCGTATTCACTCTATTATCAAATTATGATGGCAATGGCATCTAAAGCTTTAAAGTTTTCATACTTGGCAATATGTGTGCAATATGAGATTACAAAGTTACCAAAAACAAATGGTTTGATGTACACCTCTGCCTAGTCAGTACCATAGGTATTACAAAAAGCATTTAGAAGTTTTTGTTGACTATTACTTAATGATTCAAACAACAAACACCGGCCATTAGGCCTGATGAGAGAATGATATGGAACTGAACGTAAAGTCTACTCATATACTACGATGCTCTTTGATCGGAATCTGTGGACGAACTACACGTGTAGGTGCTACTTGAAGATGCTTTATCCTGTAGCTTCGCCAATGTTATTTTGGGAGCACAGTTGCCTGAGTTGCGACAAATATGGTTCAGATTTTCTTGTGCAGGGACTGTTTCCAACTCAAATCCATATTGCTTTGCGATTTCCAGCGCTTGGGAACCATACTTCTTAGCTCCTGAGTAATTCCTCTCGAGAAAACAAAGTTCCGATCTTATGATCGCGTTTTTTATTTTTGCAGCTACAGGAACTTCATTCAGAAGCCGCGTACTTCTTTCAAATTCGCGAAGAAGCTTTTGAGCTCTTGCAGAATCCTTCTTTGGAATAATTTGACTATTATCCTCTTTGGATATGGGGATACTTGAAGGTAGCGCTAAACTTGCTAGATGGATTAGCGCGAAGCACTGTCGCGCCGAGTACAAATTACTCGAGAGATCTCTGAACCGGTCGATGGCCTGGCCAAGAGACGTTTGTGACTCTGTTCGGATACACTCTTTGAATTTCATTGTTGAAAATTCCATGTTGCAGCGCCCTTGTTCATAACTAAGAATAGCTTGAGCAAACTTCGGTATGGTGAGATTTACGCCTTTCAACATTACAGCACTTTCCTTTGCTTTTTCGAGGCGTTTAAACGCCTTGCCTAGTTTCTTGCTTGGCTGGCGTCGAAACATGCTCGCCGAAGCAACATAGGCAAGCACTCTTAGAACTTCTCGTGACGCTCCACTGAATTCACTCTCTATAATCTTTAATACGCCTCCTACCAATTTTTTCGCTTTCTTTAGTTGTTTTTGATACGTCAACTGGACACTTTCTTCTATCAAGAGAAAACATTGAATCTCAGGATAGTCTCTGTATTTAAAACGTAATTCTTTCAAAGCGTTTTGAAATTCTTGCCATTTTCCATTGTCACGCAAAGGATACAACATATTTATTAATTCAGCTATTGTGTCGAACAACTTTTGACTTCGAGAGTCGACTCCGAGCGACGGTAACTGAGGAACTTCAGATGGGAGAGGAAATAGCAACATTTGAGTAACGTTTCCTCGCAGGTCGACGAGGAACATTCGATCGATGTTCGATACGTAAATTTGGTTTCCATCTCCGAGAACAACCATATCTGATAGGATATTGATATTTGCAGGTGAACTAACTTGGCTTGATGCTTGGTTTCCTCGTTCTACAGTGGCACATACAACTGTAATAGCCTCCATTTTTCGTCCTGTTGTATGTCTGTTGATCGTATCGTTGTTACCAATACTTACGAATCGTGCACTGCAAATGTTTATGTCGGCGTTCTTGCACGCTATCGGAGCGTTCATCGTCTCATGCAAGGTCTCACCTCGGCTTGCTCTTTCATTCCTTTCAATTTTTTCCAATTTTTTGCCATTGACTGAGTTATCTTGAGCTTGAATGGCGTTTTCGTTTTCTGCGTTATTGATGCTCTCAATCTGGTGATGCTGTACATTTACCATACCACTTGCGTTTCCCCATCTTGAACGAACAAAGCGCCACAGTGAACTGAAAACATTTCCCATGGTTGGTAGAGAGTGTATAGCGATACCTACTGATTCAAGCGTATTTCACTTCAGAAATGAGACTAATGTAGAGAGAAAAGAGAGTAGATTTCAACACTCCAACATCAATATACAGAGATTGGTCGTCTGATTATTTATAGTCGAAGCGAGGATCGAGACTAGAGTCTACCGAGCGGCCTTCGAACTGAAGACGTCTAACCAATCCGTATAATGTTATTGTTATGGAGTATTGGTCATGACCAATGATTGTGCCTCTACACCCTAGTTACAATGAAAAGAGACAATAGCACTTCATACATATATACATGAGATCACCAGGTCTAGGAAGTGGTGATTGTGAATAAGGGCAAATCAGTTCCCTTCGTTTTGAAGATTAATTCTTGGATTTATTTGATTATTTACAATGGCCGCAAAAGATGAAAGTTTTTTTCACAGCATAAACTAATAATTGAGTTTACCTCGCTGTTATTTACGTATACACGTATATTTCTCTTATAAAGATAATTCCACAGAAAACAAGTTGAATTCTGTATGATACTAATATTGTAAGGCGTAAAATATCATTTACAAAGGCTACAAAATGGTAAATTTGTACCTCGACACGAGGAGTGGATTGAATTGGTCTGGTTGGTTTTTGAGTTTTAAATATACGTGTCTTGTAAATATATATATGATTACAAAAAAAAAACTTTTGAATTCTGTACTTCATCAATACCGTTAGTTATGAAATCTTATTTAACTACAAAGCCAAGAAATAATAACGATTTTTAATTCAACATAAGCTAATAGTTGAATCAACCTTGTCGTTTTGACGAAATAACATGTATGTTACAATAATTCCTTCATTCTCTTTTCTGTATTTTGTCAATATCGATTTAATGAATGTTATTTACAGAGGCCCTCAAAATGTTGAATATTTTTTACTCAGCCAATCAAACGATTGAGGTGGCCATTTTATCTTTGTCATATAATTCTACTTAAAGGCAATTGAATTCTGACTTATAACAATATTTTTAAAACACTATTTACAAAGGCCACAAAAGGATGGAGTTTTGATCCAACTGATATGGCCCATTCATTTATATATTGAGAAAAAGTCAAGAACTTTGAAATCAATTTTGGAAAGTGATGACAATGATTGGAAAGCTTTCTGCATATTGTTCTGAAACCCAGTAATTACACCATTTAATCCTAACACCAAGATAACTTTGCTCAAATATTGCAGATGTTATTATTTTTTTTTCATTCTTTTCCATAAGAAAAAATCGAGAGATTCACTGAGAAAAGGTGAAATCATCAGAGTTGTAGGAGAGTGTAAGATTCGAAGTTTGGCGAAGGGACCTGACATTATTTGTCGCCTGGAGAAGGGGAAAGGAGGGGAGGGTGACAAATTTCGGTTCTGTTACGATAAAATTTACCTCATACCCCCTATGAGGCTCTCTAGTATCATTATCCCCCCCCCCCACCCCGGTAGAAACTAAAAATCCCTCTAACCTCTCCCCCCCCCTTTCAACCCTTTAGGTGATAAAGAATGACTGATCCCTATTTGTAAATACATGCATGTTCAAGTTGCCATAATCCTAATCGTACTTCGTATCAATGATCATAAAAGGCTAGGTGTTATAAAGGCTAGTCAGATCGAGATGCGCTCTGATCCGAATCCGTCGTGGTGGTAGAATTGCACGCGTACCTGCTGGAAATATTTTTAACGTGTAGCTTAGCTTGTGGTACTAAGAAGGCACTGCGGTGACATCGATCGATCTGATCTTTGGCAGGTTTAATTTCCAAATCAAATCGATATTGCTCTGCCAGATTGAGGGCTTGACGTGCATGTTCCTCGGCAATGGAGTAATTCTCCTCGAGAAAGCAGAGGTTTGACCTTGTCATGAAGTACTTTATTTTCGCTCCCATAGGGGTATCTTCAACGCGGGTGCGATCGAACTCCTCAAGGTACCGTTTTGTCTTTTTCACTGTAGGCTTTTTCGAAGCACTTGGATTTGGAATAGATAAATGCGCCAGAAAGATTAGTGCAAAGCGCTCCTTGGCGATGTATATACGATTCTCAACAGAAAGTTCTCTACACCGGTCCATACAGAGATGGTAATACTTGGTTGCCTCTGCTTTGGCACTCCTTGGATTATATACCATGGGGGCGAATTCAGACCAGAGGCGCCCTTGTTCGTAATTAAGCAGAGCGAGAGCAAATTTGGGAATCGTTGCATCGATTCCTCTCAAGTTTTCGCCACTTTGTTGTGCTCTTTCGAGGCAATCAAACGCGCTTCCTAGCTCATTCCTCTCCTCCTCCCCTCCGCGCCGAAAAGTGCTTGCTAAAGCAATATTTGCAAGCAAAATCAAAACATCACGTGACGTTCCATCGACTTCATTGTTTACAATACGTAGAGTATTTTCCGCCATTTTTCTTCCTTCCTGTAATCTTTTTTGGTAAGTTAGCCTCACAGATCTTTCGAGCGCGAGAAAACATTTAATTACTGGCTGACCTTCATATTCTGACTTGAATAGACTCCAAGCCTGATCGAATTCTTTCCATTTCCCTCTATCCCGAAGTGGATACAGTTCATCAACTATTTGTTTCATTTGTTCAAACACTTTTGTAAGTTGGGGTTCAACTCCCGGCGATGGCAACCGACATGGCGTCGAATATACCTGCCTATCCATACTTGTTTCAGCAATGGTTTCATCAGAGCCCATTGCGCCCTCAAATTTACTATAACCCAGACGGAAGTCGCAATTGGGCACTGGAACGCTGCTAGACGACACTTTAATTTCGTTGCTTTCCCCAACAATCGCATTGTTTGCGAGTACTGAGATGTTGTACGTAACTGAAGTTGCTGGCGAAATCTGGGTATGCACGTCCACCGGTGCTGTTGTTCGGTTTTCCATATCCATAGGGGGAGCATCGACCTCTGATATACTCCCCATATGTTTTCCTGATATCACGACGTCGATGTTGTTGTCATCACCGACAATGACGTTATCGCAAAATTGTACTTGTATGTTGTAAGTTGTTGCGCCGTTAACAGACTCGCTCGTAGGTTTTCCTTTTACAACTTGTTTTCGGTTTTGATCTACGCTGTTGAGCTCTGAATCGCTGAAACAAACGCCACCTTGAGTACGGGTACAGTTCTCGCCTTCATTTTGTTGCGTATCGACGTTTTCGTCGTTGCTTAAAGCGTTTACTTTTGGCGCTAACTCGCTAGTCCGACTTCGGACGGAGCTTGTCAGGAAACTGAAAGCACATCCCATTAGAGCGGTGAATACAAAATTCTGCTTCGTAAAACACGATTAGCCTTTCACTTCGAGTACGACAGAGAAAACCATCTCTGTCACTGTATTTATTATTGTTTGTCTTGCTCGAAGAACTTGTCGCAGTGTCTTTCGGGATATCTCTTCGCACTAACCAACCAAAGTGCGTTTTTCAATTGCTTTATAAAAAATATCAACTCCCAATTTGCCAAAACAAGTGCATGACTGACACTAGATTATTTTCCGGTAGCCACGTGCGCGGGTTCTCTGAAGTTGCGTAATCCCTCAAGTGGACATTTAAACTGCATGCTCAATGAGCCATGATACCGGAAAAACTGCTTCCTGTTTCTCTTGTCTCTAAGGATAACAATGGCGACCTGAATGGAAGTTGTTTGGATTTCAGTTTATGAGAGGAGCTCATGAGAGGAATTTTTGAGAACAAAAGGTCCAGATGTCTTCTGATGTCTCGAACCTTCAAGGAAAGTTATTTGGAGTAGAGAACAAATCGCAATTTTGATCTAATTTCTTCGTTTATAAGTGCAGGAGATTACTACTTGTTATGACTTGCTTTGTCAATTATTGACAAACAGGGTTCGAATTATCGAAGATGAATTAAAATTGCAGTGAAAGTCGCACGAAAAATCCAGTGATTTTCTTTGAGGAAGTATTGGTTCGAGTTCTGGGAGTCGACTGTATGCCTTCTATCCCTGATCGGTGTTGTTCGAAACAATTTTCTTACAAATTAGCAATCTTTTGACTTTAAAGGATATCGGAGACGTCTACGGTAGTTATTAAGAGCGCTTGTCTGTAAGAATCAGAAAAATTCTAAATTTCGCGGCAAGGGTGAAAAATTCGATTTCTTTCTTATTTTAATATTAGATAGGCTAGACTATAACTAAAATCACTGGATACTTTTTCTGGCAAAGTATCTTTTTATTTCAGAGAAAAATACGAATAACAAAATTCCGTTAAAATCGTCATTTTTAGCAGCAAATTATTGCACGAGTTTGAGGGCTTCGCGTTCTTTTTCAACCTCATAAGACCTCACAAAACGATTTTTGTAAACACTGCGTTCCTCTTTGCGTCTAAAATAATTTAAATTCGTAAGCATACATTTCTGTTCAGTAAAAGTACTTTGTGAGTAAAGTTAATTTTCAGCATGTGCTAAACCTTCAAATGGATTAAGCTTTTGGTGGTAGAATTGCGAAAAGATGTTCTCAATATAACTGTAAAAATTTGTCTGGGCAAATGATTGAGAGCGATAAAAGAGCTTTTCAAAGTCCGTTAAAATGCAGTTATGTGACCTTTCGCGGTCACTGATTTTAGCATTGCTGGCAAAGCTTGGCAAATTAACTATTTTCATTATTTTTTTTATTAAAGGAAAGGAAAGCCTTCTGTGGATGTAAAGATATTTCATTGCTCTTTGTCAGTGAGGGGAGCTAATTGGAATGAGTCTAATGAAAGGTAACCTCTGTGTCATTATTTCCATAAAATGCAATAAACTGCAGACTTGAAATTCACAAAATCATTTCTCTATTGAAAGGAACGTGTGTCGAAGTCTTGTCTGGATTTTGCTCGAGTGAAGTATTCATGAGTTGGTCATATCAATTGCATATTTTGGTAATTCCTTCATGTTTTCATATGTCCACTTTATACAACTGATCTTAAAGTTAGAAACGAAGTGACTCTTAAGCTTAGTTAATTCTCAGAATTAATGCGTTTATTTACATTGTGAGATTTTGAAGCCTTATTTCGCTAATATTCGGTTTTTCCAAACGCGAATTAGTTCTGTAATAATTAACAACAAAAACTAGCCGACACATTTATATTTGGTTGATATTACATCTACTACAAGCACATTATGATAATAATAACTTACATACGAGAGACTTTCTCTGATCCAGGACTTCCGGTATCTGATTTCCGGTTATGGAAGTCAGAAAGTAGTTTCTTAAAATCCCGGGGATTTTGGTACCTAAAGTTCCAAAACATGAATTGTAGAAAAGCTTCAAGGTTCTCAATTATTGAAGCGACTTAGTTATGGCAATGAAGGAAAATGAAGTGCAAGAAATGTGTTATTTCTTGTTTGTTCGTATACTAATGAGATTTTGTGCATTTGGGTCAAATAAGTGGCTCAGCTGAATAACAATTTCTTCTTTCTCTTCGAAAACTTCAAGGACAGGTTTTAAGGTCAAAGTGATGTGATATCAAAAATACCTAATTTCCGTGCAACGTACAGATCTGAGTTGTCCAGTACGGTTCTGTTTGATACTTGCGAGTCCGCGCACGAAAAGAAGTTGATCATACGTACTCGCGATTTCTCCGGGCACTCCAAAACTTCCATCACTACTGTATCGGTATATGACCTCTTCTCATTGTCTTTCTTTTCTACTATGATGAAAAAGTACAGCTCTATGTTGCTTTTGCTTGCCATCAGTTCACTATCCGCGACGTCAATGCATGGTAGAGTCCATAAAACTCCCTCTGTCTATTTCGTATGCAAATTGTCAAAAGCATATTTCACACTACATGTGGTTTGCTCCAAATAGGGTGAAATCCGTTCCTCGATTGCTGTAACTGGTGATCTCGTTTTCCAGAAACGGTATTTTCATCATTGTCTCTTGAAAGATTGTTCAGAGTCGTGTTGACATGCATTCCCTTCGTAAACGGCGACTCGCCGTTATCACAGATTGTGAAAATTCTTGAGAAGGTGTCGAATTTCCAGAACGGTAGTCATTCTCGGTGTTGTTATCACCAATAACCAGGACTTCAAGTTTGGAATTGTCAAAACTGATTGAATATTTACCGATTTGTGGCGGTGAGTTAGGTCGGAAACCCGACACCATTTTCCTGCGAACGATTGTTTATAGGAGCGCCTCAGGGATACCTGCTTCTTACACTGTTTAAGGAAACAAGTATTTTCAATAAAGGTAATTAACAATTGCAGGGATATTGTCACCTTAAATAGGACATTTAGGTAAAGTTGTTTGAAACCCAGTGGGTCTTAGTTCTAGAGTGCATTTGCTTTCAAAATTACCATCTCTTTTGGCAAAGAGGGTTATGGAATTAAGTGGCCTCAGTTAATTGGGGATTTTTTATTTCACAGTAGGCTGGGAGGGATTTGCTTGTGCTATATAAGGGCAAATTATACTAAAAAGCAATTTAAAAACAACGAAGGGAAGGGGGAAGAGGTGGAGAGGAGAAAAGGGAAACCTTCCCACCCCTGATGCGAAGGTTAGGGTATAAAACAGTGACTTTCCTATCAAGGTCCTATCAAAGCTAAAGCTGAATTTGGAGGAGTGTTTTCTCGTGTCTCTATGGCTGTAAAACATGGATCAGCTCTACTGTTGTTTCAAACATTTTTTAATCTCTAATCTGAGGCTTAAAACTCATGTTAGGCAACTGGTAATAGAATGAGTGATAAATTAGATGTACATGTAGATGAGTTTTCTATCATTTCTGTAGCCTATTTAGACCACTCCTGATAATCAGAGTAAAAAAAGAAAATATGTAAAAGCAAACAAGAAGTTTTAAATGGTTTGCAAAGGCACATGGTCAACGTTTGATCTTGTGTCACTAAAAGTGTTCAAATACATCTTATTTCACCTAGTATTTAGAGGTTATAGAGGTCAGATTGTCATGGCAAGCACACAACTAGGAATTTTTTTTTTTAATCAAACATGCACATTCTTAATGCCTGAGAGCCAACTCTTACATACTGGTCAGCTGGCTACTGGTACTCAATGGCATGCCTGACTTGATTAAAACAAATCTTTTTTTTTTTTTTTTTCATTTCTTTAAGGCTATAGTATTTGCTCATACACGAATTGAACACATTCTTTTTTATGAGAAAATAAAACCAAATGCTTAGTTAAGGTCAAATGAATGCTAATAAAACTTAATGTTGACTTTGCACAGGGCGAACAAAATACATTTTGTGTTGTAAAAGTTATCCCTTTCTTCACAAGCCATTCTTTTTTCCATTCATAAAATAAATATATTTTTTATTCGCAATTGCAAATGAGAATTAAAGCTGTAGAGGAACGTGAATATTTGAAAACATACATGGCTACTTTTTAAGGCAAATTTCAAAGGAAAATTATTGAATAGATTTCTGCAGAAAGCCTAGAACCCAAAGGAAAACATTAACCAAGCACTGCGAGCTACCTGCACTGCAGAAGCTTGACCCTTGCTGCTGATGATTATCCCTCAGGATTAATAGTGGTAATAGGAAAAGTAATTTCCAAAATTGGATGACTACAAAGCAGGAGTCAGGTGAATGTACCTTGGGTATGATTAAAGACCAAATTGGACAGCACAAAGTCCTGTTACCAATTAATCATAACTATGATTAATTTCAAAGAAAATATTTTCAATAGAGACATTGTGTAAGCTAAAAAAATCCTCAATTTTGGAAGCTCCCCACTTTGGTTGAGTAAATAGTTGTTGCTATGGTTATTGTAAACAATTATGTGATTAGTGAATTTAACTGAGCAGATATAGTATGATTGGCTGCTTTAACTGTCCGATAGCAGCCAACTGTCGGATTACACTGTCCAATCACACTTCTATAAAATAATTGGTGAAAAATAAAGCAGCTAATACACCAATCGCAGCTGAGGAAATGGTACTGGTTATGATGTCATTACAGGAGAAAACTGCTACTCCTCCCTGAATTGCATGCCAAACCATTATAATATTAATTTTCAAATGTTTGTCAGACTTGCTTAACAGTTTCTTAAACTTTCATTCCCATTCCATTCTTTGTAATAAATATCATAATTGTTCACATTTTGTACAAAGTTTGTTTTGAGAATATGATGTGTGATAAAAGTGATGATCTTTATGTAATAGTTTTTGCTATTCTAATTTGCTTGTTGTTTAATATTGTACTGATACTATAAGGAGAAATTATGTCTTTGTCACTCATGGGAGTGAAAGGGTTTAAACTCATTATACCATTTATAATTCTCAGTGGAGTGAAACACTGGAGCCGAATGATTGTTAACTTCAGAGGAACGCAGCATGGGGACCTGGTCAACTTAAACCTAACACCTTGAGACTGTGAGAGGTATACCTTGAAGGCAAGAAAAAATTTTAAATTGTCTTTGCAAGATTTCAAATGATTTGCTCCTGAACTGACGTCACAGAAAAAAATTATTTCGAAACAAATATGTTAAAGTACATTTATTTATTAAATTCTTTATTACAAAGCTGATTCTACATCTCTTATCGCTTCCCAAAATTTGCTGACACTTGCATGAAAGTTTAGATATGACAGCATTTTATTTAAAAAATGCTGCTTTCATGCATACAAAAGTAATAACGATAGAGTTCCTTTAATTTAATGTGGGAAATGAATACTGACGAAGATTATAGTTACATGCTAACATTTTGATGTCAGCAGTGAAATGATATGCAGTTTCAATGCTTCTATGCAGAATTTAACTTCCACAATCTAATACCTTAGGCTGTTGACACTTAAACTCCCATAGGTAATTAACATTTAACTTCTCTCTATAGCATCCACACATTATCTAGCCAACATGTCATGAGAATACTCAAACTTATCAGGTAGGAGTTAGTAGTCTTGATCTAACACCAAACACTCGTGACTTATTTACAGGGAAATGTGTAGCAGCTAGAAGGAAGAATTGACAATCAGACCTTGGGAGTTAACCATGAGGTTGTTAAGGTATGACTTACCAAGTTATTGATGTAATTGAGACCATTTGCAAGAAAAGGAAAGAGAAAACCAATGAGTGGAAATGGAAGAGAAAAAAGCCTTCTCGAAGTTGGAAAGAAACAAGTTTTGCATTATAAGCTCAAGCCACATTCAGCAGTAAGCTACATACATGCAAATGTGTCAAAGGTAGGGCTAAACTTGCCAGATAGATTAGCGCAAAGCACTGTCTTGCCGAATACAAATTTTCACTCGATAGATCTCTGAACTGCTCTAAGGAAAGGCCAAGGAACCTTTGTGCCGCTGTTCGGATACAGTCTTTGGATTTCATTTGGGCAAATTCTATGTTACAGTAGGTGAGAATAGCTAGAGCAAACTTAGGTATGGTTAAATTCACGTCTTTCAGCTTCACTGTACTTTCCTTTGCTTTCTCCAAGCATTTAAACGCTTTGCCTAGTTTCCTCTTGGGCTGGCGTCGAAATATGTTTGTCGAAGCATTTGCAAGAACTCTTAAAACATTTCGCAACGCTTCATTGAGATCACTATTGTTTATGATGTTTACAGCAGTTTTTGCCAACTTTTTCGATTTTTCTAATTGTTTTTGTTACGTTAACCGCACACCATCTTCTATCAAGAGAAAACATTGACTCTCAGAATAGAGTTTGTATTTGAAACTTAACCTCCCCAAAGCGTATTCAAATTCTTGCCATTTCCCTCTGTCGCGTAGAGGTTTGTCCTGAGTTTGAGGATGACACTTGACTTTGGTAAAGATATTTCATTGCACTCTGGCAATTTGAGACGAGTCCAATGAAAGGTAAACTCTGTGTCGTTATCGCCATAAAATGCAAGTAACTACTGTTAGGTGGACTTGAAATTCACAAATCCTTTCTCCGTTGATAGGAACGTGTGTCGAAGTCTTGTCTGGATGTTGCTTGAGTGAAGTATTCCTGAGCTGGTCATATCAATCGCATATTTTGGTAATTCCTCCATGTTTTCATTTATCCACTTTACACGATTGATATTACAGATTAGAAGCTCTTCCACAAAAGCTTTAAGAAACGAAATGACTCTGAAGTTTACGTAATTCTCAGATTTAATGTGTTCAGGTACATTGTAAAATTTTGAAGCCTTATTTCTCTAATATTTTTCCACAGACTAACAAAATTGCATTTTGTGGTCTTTTAAAAAATCTACAAGTGCTTATTTATTCCAAATTGCACGAGAAAATCATGTGATTACGTATTCATAATATACATGAAAAAATACGAGATAGCTTATCATAATTATGCAGAAGCAAAGCGCTCGCATCAAGTGCAGAAATAATTTATTCAAACCCTGCAAGTGACATTGTGCGTTCGGTCAAAACAACCGCGAACGGTCAAAATAACAATATACAACCGGCTCCAAAGCTTCCATCACTATTGGATCGGTATATGACATCTTCTCATTGCAAACTATGTCTTTCTTTTCGACTGAGATGAAAAAGTACAGCTCTGTATTGCTCTTGCTTGCCATTACCACACTATCCGCAGGGACAATGCAGGGTGAAGTTCTCAAAACTGCCACTGTCTAACTCGTACGCAAACTATTAAAAACATCTTATGCACCACTTCTAGTTTGCTCCAAATTGGGTGAAATCCTTTCCTCGATTGCTGTAACTGGTTATCCCGTTTCCCAGAAACGATATCTTCTTTATTGTCTCTTGAAAGATTGTTCAAAGTCGTGTTGACCCGCTTTCCCTTCGTAACCGACGACTTGCCGTCATCACGGATTGGTGAGGATTCTTGAGAAGGTGTCGAATTTCCAGAACAGTTTTCATTCACGATGTTGTGATCACCAATTACCAGGGTTTCAAATTTGGAATTGTCAAAACGGATTGAATATTTACCGATTTGTGCTGGTGAGTTAGGTCGGAAACCCGCCGCCATTTTTCTGCGAACGATTGACGTCACAGGGTTATTTTTGGATTTACCTTAATTGCACAGGGGAACTGGTAACAAAAGTGATCAACGGTAGAGTTATTTGAATCGAAAGTGAAAAAGGGAAAAATTTTTATAATGGTATTGGTGATAATTTTCTGCATTTGGCCCATTTGACCCATTGTTTTACACACTTTTCATAAGACTGGCGAATCGCTTACAACTCAATCGCTTTCATTGAGCTGAAAATTGTCTGCAAGTAAGTAATTTTGCATCCTTGTTCTGTGATTGTGATTCGATCAAACCGTCAGGTTAATTATGTTGGCACACTGTTACTTTTAAAAGACGTTTACTGTAAAACTTTAAAGAAGAACCAAATTTAAGGCAAACATCGTGGATTAAATTACATTTCATGAGAGCGTTCACATCCAGTCTTTCTTGGACACCAATATTTGATCCTTTAAAACGAACTTATGATATTATTAGGTCTTTAGTTTGAAGATTTTGCTTCCGTTTTGAGGTTAAAATCACTTTAATTTCCTTTCATGCAGGGGAGGAGGAGGGGGTACTTTGGTCAATTTTGCCTGGTTATGATGCAGCTGGCTTCTCAGAACACCTACCCAATTTTAGTCTATTCTTTGGTTAATTATAGACCTTATCTTAGTCACTTTTGGGCAAATTTAATTTTCGTGATCCGAATTCAGTCAATTTTTTGTTTATGCATCTAGCCACCTTATAAAGCTTTTTCTTAATATAGGCCATTTTTAAACTCCTACTTACCAGAATTTTCTTACTTCAAAAATCCCGAAATTGTGTGACCTCATTTTAAAAACTTTATTTAAAAAGCGACCCAAATGTAATCAATCCAGTCGTGAAAGGTCGACCCCATTCCCAATAGCCCATTACCAGGAATTAAACCTCCTCCTTCGGCCTCTCACCCGTGCACTTTTTTGCACAGTCTCCCTCTTTAACTGAGAGGAGCTTGCTTAAACAAAGTTCCCTGCGGAAGACCATTGGAAAATGTCCATGGAACATTAGTTACCTTGGTTTGAAAATTGATTCTTGGGATTTTCTGATTATGTACAGAAGCCACAAAATATTTAAGACTTTTATTTAACATCAGGTAATGATTAAATTGGCCCCGCTGTTTACACTTATAAACATATATTTCTCTCGTAAAGAAAATTCCACAAACGTCCAGTTGGATTCTATGAAATATCAATATTGTAAGTTATGGAATATTTACAAAGGCCACAAATTTGTAAATTTTTGCTTCAGCGTGAGCTATGGGACTGAGGTCGCCTTGTTGGTTGCGAGGTATAAACATATATGAGTCGTATTGATTACACTTAACCATCAATATCTGAGTTCTCTTTTTCATCAATTTTGTGAGTAATAAAATCTTATTTTCAAAGCCAACAAAGAGGGAAGATTTTTAATTTAGCATAAGCTAATGACTGGATCAGCCTTATAGTTTTGACTGAAAAATCAAAAAATTAATAAATTCTGTATATTGTCAACAATGCGTCAATGAAATATTGACAAAGGCCTCAAAATGTAAAAAGTGTTGATTCAACATAATCTAATGATTGAATCGGCCTATTTATGTTTGTCCTATAAACACGAATGCCTCTTTTAAAAATAATTCCACTAAAAAAATTGAATTCTGTATTTCTCCAAAATTTTGCATTAAAACACCATTTACAAAGGCCACAAATAAAATATTCTTGATCCATCACACGTTAATGACTAAAATAGCCTATTTATTTTTTTGTTTAGTAAGAAAACTCAGAAGGAAAATTCAAAAACAATTTTGCATAGTAATTAGATAACGTTCAGCAAATTGTTCTGAAAACTAGTTAATTCTTTATAATTACGACATTAATCTTAAGGAATCATTCATTAATTATCGCCGGTGAAGGTGAGGGGTGGGGTGGTCGGAGGATTTTGGGAGGGGCACATGGTTTTCAGGGTGGGAATGGAGGGGTGATCTGTCGTCGCCAACAGAGTATAAATGGGAATTACAGAAAACTGACTGCCAGTAAGGGAGGGTCACAAGAATACGTCAGACCCTCAGGGGGGACTGAGTAAATTTTTACTGTGACACAATCGAAATCCTCCTAGATTTCCTTGGCTGGCGGAAATCAATCTCATTATTATCGTCGATCAGGAAAATACTGGAATCGCGAATATGTATTTGTACATCTGAACCACTGAAACAAACGCTGCCTTGAGTACGGATGCAGTTCTTGCTTTCATTTTGTTGCGTATCGACGTTTTCGTCGTTGCCTATAGCGTTTACGTTTGGCACTAACTTGCTAGTCCGACTTTGGACGCAGCTTGTCAGGAAACTGAAAGCACATCCCATTAGAGTGGTGAATACAAAATTCTGCTTCGTAAAACACGACTAACTTTTCAGTTCGAGTACGAGAGAGAAAACCATCCCGGTCACTGTGTTTATTATTGTTTGTCTTGTTCGAAGGACTTGTCGCATATCTTTTCGCTCTAAGCAACCAAAGTGCGTTTTTCAATTGCTTTATGAAGAATATCAACTCCTGATTTGCCATCGAACAGTGTATGACTGACACTTGATTATTTTCTGGTAGCCACGTGCGCGGGTTCTGTGAAGTTGCTCAATCGCACAAGTGGACCTTAAAACTACATGTTTCCCTTAAGGAAGCATTGGTTCGAGTTCTGGGGAGTCGACTGTATAATTTCTATACCTGATCGTTGTTGTTCGAAACAATTTTCTTGCAAATTAACAATCTGTTCACTTCCAAGGATATTAGAGACGTCTACGATAGTTATTGATTAAAGGTGTTGCGACCACTAGGTACCAGGTATGTCGGGAACTTCAGGTGTTTGACTTTGATCGGTCTGGGGAAACTGCTTCGCTTGCAGGTTTGATAAAGGAAAGTGAAAACGGTGAAACATGTGCACGTTAATTTTATTTCTTTTTCTCTGTCTTAATGTGTTTGACTTTTTGGGCTTCTAATGAAATGGCAAGTAATGAAATTTAACATTTTAGAGCTCTTTTAATGAACTACTGAAACCTAATTTTCGTAAGTGGAGACGCAAGGAACATTCAACAGGTAAACCATCATTTTGAAGCGAACGCAAATGATCGCAAACAAATCACTTCTTTAGTTAACAAATATACCGTCTCCTCCCAAAAAATTATAATTCTACCTAAATTTTTCAGAAGCAGGAGACAACTTGCTTTCAGTCTCACAAGGGAGTAAATGCGAGATAAAACCTACACACTGAAACACAAATTTATACAGCCTTTCCCGATGATCGATTTACACAAATTCGTCTATTAAGCGAGCCGACCACCCTAAAACTGTGAATTAAAGTTGACACAAAATCAAACTGACTATGAGAGTGAAAATACCCTATTCAGACTGGAACAACAACGTTTGTCTTTGTAAAAAAAAAATTATTGTGTAACGTATAGTCGACAACCTACATTTTTTGCGCATTTCAATTTTGCTGCAGGTGTCATTTTAGCGTAATCGGTTGGATTTTCTCAACTTTCTCACCCATCAACTAAATATTGTGTGGCGTCACGTCTGAAATTTAGACCCTACTTTCAGTCAGCCTCAATCTCCTGTCAAACGAAAGTTTTAAATTGAATCAGTTCTTGAAAATATAATTCACTTCAGGCAAGCTAACTTTTGTTCACAACTTTTACAATTCTTTGTAGGTTTGCTTTTATAGTTTTCCATCTTCTTGCTATCTTGAAAGCACATGGATTGAAGTGTCGAAATGTACTTTTGCATCCGCCAATTTATCACGGGCTGCCACATTAAAGAGGGGAGTTGAACTCAGTTTAATTTCAGAAAAAGTTATCCTAGTCTCCCTTAAGACAATCCATTTATCATAACTTATCTAGTGCTTCCTAATAAAGATCATGGCTTATGTAGACTTGAAATTGACAAAATCCTTTCTCCATGAAAAGGAACATGTGTCGAAGTCTTGTCTTGATGTTGCTTAAGTGAAGTATTCCTGAGCTGGCCATATCAATTTAATATCAATTGATATGAATGTTTAGAAGTTCATCCATAAAAGCTTTAAGAAACGAAGTGACTCTTAACTCTCTTAGTGACTTACTTAATCCTCGGAATGGATGTGTTTAGTTGTGTCGGAAATGAAACTAAAGAGTCTGCTATGATCTGAAACTTCACGTTTTATTTTATAAAATCAACTTTATCTCTCTCTCTCCCCCTCTCTCCATCTCTCACGCTTCTCGTCTCACGTTCTCGCTCTGTCATTTTCAATATATGATATGAACCTATTGTTCAATCATCCGTTACTTATTGCCAAAAGACAACCGGAAATTAATTAACGTTGAATAATCTCTCACACACTCCCCTGTTTTCTTTCCAAAGGAGAAAAAACACTAGAATGGCACACTCGATAAAATTTTGAAATTCAGTGAGCGAAACGGAAAGTTGGTTCAGTAAATCAGTTCAGTGTTCTTAAATATCTCTAATCAGTATTAATGTTCGCGTCTTGAATGCGATAGCGAGCGGCTAGCGCTGCAATCCCGGCTGGGCCTGAATGTCGGGGCTTCGGGGTCGAGTTGCGGAGGAGCCTGTACATTCTCCCGATCGTAGGACAGCTCCAACGGGTAAAGATGTTGTACCGCCCGTCCGAGTGTTCCTTTCCGCGCTCGAAGTTTGGCAGCTTGAACGATTCCATCTCGTCCCGAAATCAGATCTTCCACGATTCTTATTTTCCACTCATTGCGATTTCGTTCCTTGATCAGTGATGACCACCTCTCCTTTGGCCAAACGCGTAGTTTGACCCTTGTGTTTCATCTGGTGTCGTTCTCTCAATCCTCTTAAAATATTCGGTAGTCCACCTGGTCCACAAAGCTTGCTTGCACCTTCGCAGATATTTAGCTCTTCTGCGCTGATGGAATTCCCTTAGATGGGGTGGGTCCAGTTTTGGTAGCTGGTTTGATCGAAGAAATAGCCACGAGTAAGGGGTAGGCACGGGTAACTGTATATCGTCTTCGACGTAACATAAAGGGCGTTTATTCAAAGGCTCAGCGGTTGAAGTCGAGAAGCTGACTCGAATATCGTCTTTTTCTTTGTCCCAGGGGACCTGCAGCAGTTTTGATTCGTCCTTTCTGGTTCCCAGTTGCTGTTTGGCGTAACTCTGACTTTCTTCATCTGAAGTGGCAGTTTCAACTTCTAACTCCCGATTGTTGGAGTGCCACTAGTGCGGCTTGAAAGTCGCCTGTCATCCTGATTTCTTACGCTTGTTTTGTTGTCTCCCCGCCACTGATTAAACGTCTACGTACATGCTGTGCTCTATTTCCTCTACTAGTTCTGAGTACTATTCTGTATCGCTGTAGATGTTGTTTGATAACCGCGGCCAAGAGGAATGGAGACGGTGCTAAACCAAAGAGTACTCGAGTGAATCGTAAGGTTTCTACTTGTTTGCTTGCCAGATCTTTTAATCAATGAAAGCGTAGGGCATCTCGGACTTCTCCTCGAACGCAAATTTGCAAAAATGCTCGTTTCAAATCGCCAGCTATTACCACGGGATAGAACCTATTTCGTATCTGCACGTTCCAAAGCTGGTTCTGTAGTGGAGGGCCGATTTCGAGACACTCGTTGCGTGAGGGGACACTTGCATATGCTCTTCCAGAAGCATCATAGACAATGCACATTTTTGTAGATTCTGCATTCTGACGCACAACCGCGTTTTGAGGAATGTATCAATCCCTTTCGTCCTTGACCACCTCGTCGGCGCCTTCTACGGTCCCTTGACTCAGTTGATTCTGGATAATGTCGTTGTACCTCTCAAGCTCGCCTTGCATCAGATTCCGCACCAGATTTTGGAGACGTTTTAAACTTCCTGTTTGATTGGTCGGTAGGGGAGGATGATTCCGTTTCTAGGGCAGGCTCGTCTCTTACCAGCCTTCTAGACTCTTGGTTAGTTGCTCTTTGGACTCTTCGTAAACGGTTTCCTGGACTCCACTTGGGTTGTCCTTTAGCCCCAAAATGTCTAACTTGCACAATTCTTCATGATCGATTGCGGAGGTCTGAGTTGAGAACATGTTGCTAAGATCCAACTCCGTTCTGGGTGGCAAGATCCAGATCCGGTCCAGCCGAACTTCGTATCTTCTGTCACTGGTTCTCCCGAGCGCCCAACTCTTGGTCTGGCCCCTGTTTTGATCCTAGTATACTCGTTTGTTCAAAGGATCAGATGAACGGGCAACATCGCCTTCTCGTCGTTATCATTTGTTGTTACGTCCTTCAAATGAGAAAACTGCGCTACGATATCTGAGCATTTTTCAATGTCAACTCTTTACGGTCGACTTTTTTTACTTCGGCTTCTAAGGTGAATTTGCCATCAACGCTTCGAATCTGTAGGTCATAAATGTCTATCGCTTTGTTTGAAGTAACACACATCATTTCAATGCGCTTGAATTGTTGACGGATAGGACGCAAATGTAAACAGTCCAGAAGCGTTGATGAAGCGTAGAAACTTCCAGCTCTCGTATCCAACAATGCTCGACACTTAACACCGTTCACGTCAACTGTGACGATAGGATACACCTTTTCTCTTTACGCTCGTTGTGGTCATCAGCTGGTCTCACGATGTAGGTTTGTCGCCGATCGACGTATAATGTCTTCGGCGGCAGATCTGGCAGCCAGAACGGCATTTACACTCGGCAGCGCGGTGTCGACTTCCTGTACAATTGAAACACAATTGTTCCAGACCTAGTTGCTTCCTGCGGTCTCCAACTGTCACAAACTCGTTGCAATTCACAGCTCTGTGATCATGTTCTTTCGCGATCGCTGAATTTTGCACCTTGCTTCCCTGCATTACTCGTGCTGCTCACAATAGGGTCGATTTCTTTCCAATTTTTTCAAAGCTTTTATCAATCGTGGGAAGTCCAAATCCTGCCAGTCTATTTGTTCTATGGCTAGATCTGCTTTTACACCATTTAGTTTGTCGAGCTCACTCCTTGCATTTCCCGTCACGTCTTTCAATTTGCCTTGTGTTTCTAAAGCTTGCACATTGTACATGAGCTTCTCATAAAATTCGTGGATAAGCGCAGGTTGTGTTCTTGTACTTCCACATCATCTTCCCTAAAAATAAGAAAATAAGACTAAAAATATGAAACAAAAGGGTGACCAACCATTCACAGAGTTATTAAATAGATTTAGAACTGTTTCACGAACAGAGGGCGATATTCAATGCATTCAAGACTAGTGCATCCTGAAGATACTGATTATCCAGTATCCATTGTTTTGTATTCTTGGGACAGTTTTTTCTGTATATCCTGTTTATTTTTCATATCCCTAAATTGTTTTCTCTCCAAAAATATATTTTCTTTGGTGGCTCCATTGCTTTATAGTATTGTCTTTTTTTTCTATGATTAATTATCAATTTTTTTCTTTCCTTTCTGTCAACTACTTTACATGAACATGTAGCAAACAATATTCTGTATTGCCCTGGTGCACCTTCCCACGGTTCACTTCTACGCTGTCTTTCAGTCCAAACATAAACACTGGGCAATTTGAGACTGTCACTGCTATTCAGCATTGTGTGGATGATATACGTAATTGGATGACCAATAATAAAGTACTTCTCAGTGACGATAAAACAGAATTCGTAATGATTGTTACCAAGCAACTACTAGCCAAGGTTAACATTGAGCATATTTTAATTGGAGATTGTGTAATTAGGGCAAAAGAGGTAGTTAAGAACTTAGGGACATGGTTAGACTCGACTCTTTCAATGAATCCTCATGTAAATAACACTTGTTCCAATGCTTCTTATTACATGTTTAATATAAGAAGAATTAGGAAATATCTCTCTAGGCGATCCACTAAGAGGCTCATTCACGCGTTTGTCTCAAGTCGTGTAGACTGTTGCCTACCGGCCTACCATCTTAATAAGTTACAGAAGGTCCAAAATGCTGCCGTTAGGTTAATTTTCCAGGAATCTAAATACTGCCACGTAAGACCGTTGCTGTATAATCTGCACTGGCTTCCGGTTAAATTCCGAATAGACTTTAGGATGTTATTGCTGACGTATAAGGCTATCAATGGCTTAGCACCTTTTTATCTCTACGAACTTATTAGTCTTGAAAAAGCATGTAAATACAAGTTACGCTCCGATTGTGATGGACTGCTACTAAACCCTGTGAAATTCAAGACTTTAACAACGTTAGAAGATCGATCTTTTGCTGCTGCTGCTGCTGCTCCTCAATTGTGGAATTCATTGCCTCATGCGATAAGGTGTAGCCCTTCAGTAGCATCTTTTAAAAAGACACTCAAGACATTTTTACTTCAGAAGCTTTTTTGTGATTTTATGTGCTTTTTAATCTCGTTTTTAGGAGGTTTTATGCAGTTTTTTATGATTAAAGGAGTCTAGGTAATTTTGAAATTTTATTTTTTTAAGCGCTGATGAAAATAGCAATATTGATATCGGCTCTATATAAGTAATATATTATTGTAAGTAATATTATATTATTAATATAAGTAATATTATATTATTATAAGTAATATATTATTATAAGTAATATTATATTATTATTATAAGTAATATATTATTATTATAAGTAATATTATATTATTATTAAAAGTGATATTATATTAGTATTATAAGTAATATTATATTATTATTAAAAGTGATATTATATTAGTATTATAAGTAATATTATATTATTATTAAAAGTGATATTATATTAGTATTATAAGTAATATTATATTATTATTAAAAGTGATATTATATTAGTATTATAAGTAATATTATATTATAAAGCTGATTTCCAATATTAGTTATTTTTATGAGATCATTTGCAGAGCTCATTCCTCTTGTGCTATTGCAAATCAAAGAACAAAAACTCGTTGCAACACATTACTGTCCTGCATTCTGTCCAAAAACTAACTCGTTACCTTGACTATATGGAGCTACTATTGTTTTGTTAGGGCCAACATATGTTGGAGGGCCAGGATTTCTTTCTATGTCTCTACTTAATTTATAGTTGCAATAATTTGCTACTTTAGCCTCATTCCTGCAAGAAAACATCAGTTTATTACAAGAAAACAATGTTAAACATCGACGGGCACGATATTTTATCTTTCTTATACATTGACGAATTCTTTCACGACAGTTAAACTTAAATGTCGTCATTAAATAGTTTTTTAGCATTAACATAACATTACAATGTAGATGACATGAAGATACATGAGAGACAAATTCTCTAACCTTTCTGCTCTTGTTCCTTAACCTTTTCAAACTTCGCATTGCTATTCTGCTTGGTTCACGATCGCGTCTACGTATACGATGAGATTTGCGTCTATGCCTCTCTCGATTAACATTAGATAGCTCAGTTGATATAGCATGTTTGCGATGAAAAGTTCACTCATAAATGTTCGTTCATAAAGAGATCTCTCATAAGGTTCATGGACCGATACGTTTGAAAAACGGGCGACATCTTTTGGTGTGGGTCTACCGTGAACGATGTGTGCATATTTTGTATGCGTTTTGAGCGTCTTATACACAGTGTCTGTGCTGATTTTGCGCCGCGAAAGCTCCTGTTCGTCCGCCATTACACCATGCTGTGTAAAAAGGTTGCGCATACTTGATGAGGACTTGACTGCGATTTGCGACCGAACGAAGAAAAAAACGAAGCCGGAATTTCAACTCGGGCGTTTGCTTTGGAAAGCCGGAGTAATAATATGATCGTATTGTTCAATCATCTATCACTTATCGCAAAAAATCAATCGGAAAACAATTAACTCTGAATAATCTTTCACAGTTGCGTTGTAAGATTTTGAGGTTTTATTTCTCTAATATTTGGTTTTTCCAAAAGCAAACTAGGTCTGTAATAAATAATCAACGAAAACTAGTAGACATATCTGTATTTGATTGATATTACATTCACTACAAGCACGTTATGATAATTAAAATTTACGTAGTAGAGACTATTTCTTATCTCGAAGTTCCGGTATCTGATTTCCGGTTATAGAAGTCAGAGAGTAATTTCTTAAAATTCTTGGCTTCTTGGTTCATAAAATTCCAAAAACTGACTTGTCGAAAAGCTTCATGATTCTCGATGATTGAAACGACCGGGTAATTGCAATGAAGGAAAAAGAAGCGCAAGAAATTTGTGCTTTGTTCTTTAATGAGACTTTGTGCATATTAATTAATGGTCAAACAAGTGGCTCAGCTGAATGAAAATTTCTTCCTTCTCTTCGAAAACTTCAAAGACAAGTTTTAAGGTCAAAGTGATGCGATATCGAAAATATATGTTTTCCGTGGCAAGGTAAACATCTGAGTTGACCAATGAAGTTCGATTATGTACTCGCGAGGCTGAGCACCTAAGGAAGTTGATCATGCGTACTCTCGCATTCTCCAGCCACTCCAAAGCTTCCATAAATATTGTATCGATATATGACCTCTTCTCATTGCAAACTATGTCTTTCTCGTCTACTCTGATGAAAAAAGTACAGCTTTATGTTGCTTTCGCTTGCAATTATTACACTATCTACGGCGTTAAGGTATGGTGGAGTCCTTAAAACTGCCACTGTCTATTTCGTATGCAAATTATCAAAAACATCTTTTGCACTACTTGTAGTTTGCTCCAAATTGGGTGAAGTCCGTTCCTCGATTGCTGTAACTGATGATCGTGTTTCCCAGAAATGGCATCTTTCCCTTCGTAAACGGCAACTCGCCGCTATCACGGATTGTGAGGATTCTTGAGAAAGTGTCGAATTTCCAAAACGGTAGTCATTCTCGGTGTTGTTATCATCAATAACCAGGGTTTCAAATTTGGAATTGTCAAAACTGATTGAATATTTACCGATTTGTGCCGGTGAGTTAGTCAGAAACCCGACGCCAATTTTCTGCGAACGATCGACGTCGCAAGGTTATTTTGGGATTTATCTTAATTGCATAGAGGAACTGGTAACCAACGTGATAAACGGCAGAATTATTTGAATCGAAAGTGAAAATGGGGGAAATTTTTGTAGAAGTATTGGTGATAATTTTCTATATTTGGCCCATTTGGCCCATTGTTTTACACAATTTTAATAAGACTGGCGAATTTATTGAGCTAAAAATTGTCTACAAGTAAGTAATTTTGCATCCTTGTTCTGTGATTGTGATTCGATCAAACCGTCAGGTTAATTATGTTAGCACACTGTTACTTTTAAAAGACGTTTACTGTAAAACTTTAAAGAAGAACCAAATTTAAGGCAAACATCGTGGGTTAAATGTAATTGTAACATTTCATGAGTGCGTTCACTTCCAGTCTTTCTTCGACACCAATATTTGATATGTGACAGTCTGCGAACGATTGTTCATAGGAGCGCTTCAGGGATACCTGCTTCTTATACTTGTCAAGGAAACAAGTATTTTCTCAGGGATATTGTACCTTAAATAGGACATTTAGGTAAAGTTGTTTGAAACCCAGTAGGTCTCAGTATTAGAGGGCGCTTGCTTTCAAAATTACCATCTCTTTTGGCAAAGAGTGTTATGGGAATAAATGGTCTCAGTTAATTGAGCATTCTTTTACTATTTCATAGTAAGCTAGGAGGGATTTGCTTGTGTTATAAGGCAAAAGAGACCAAAAAGCAATTTACATACAACAACGGAGGGAAGGGGGGAGAGGGGGAAAGTAGAAAAGGGAACCTCCCCCCCTCCACCCCTGATGTGAGGGTTAGGGTATGAAACAGTGACTTTCCTACCAAGGTCCTATCAAAGCCAAAAGTGAGTTTGGAGGAGTGTTTTCTCGTGTCTCTATGGCTGTAAAACATGGATCAGCACTAATGGTGTTTCAAACATTTTTTAATCTCTAATCTAAGGCTTAAAACTCATGTTAGGCAACTGGTAACAGAATGAGTGATAAATTAGATGTACACGTAGATGGGTTTTTTGAAGCCCGTTTAGACCACTCCTGATAATCAGAGTTAAAAAAGAAAATTTATTAAAAACAAAGAAGTTATAAATGGTTTGTAAAGGCACATGGTCAAGGATTGATCTTGTGTCACTAAAAGTGTTCAAATACATCTTATTTCAATTAGTATTTAGAGGTGGTTCATTGTCATGGCAAGCACATATGCACCTTCTTAATGCCTGGGAGCCAACTCATACATACTGGTCAGCTGGCTACTGATACTAAATGGCATGTCTAACTTGATAAAAACAAATCTTTTTTTTTTTCATTTCTTAATAGCGAGAGTATTTGCTTACACACTAATTGACACACATTTTTTGTTTTATGATGCAGTAATACCAAATGCTTAGTTAGGCTCAAATGAATGCCAATAAAACTTAATGTGTTGACTTTGCACAGGGGGAACAAAATATATTTTGTGTTGTGAAAGTTATCCCATTTTTCACGAGTCATTCTTTTTTCCATTCATAAATTTAATATGTTTTTTATTTGCAATTGAAAATAAGAATTAAAGCTGAGGAGGAACATGAATATTTATGAATATATATCACGTGTATGATTACAGATCAAATTGAACAACACAGAGTCCTGTTACTAATTAATCATAACCTTAATTTATTTCCAAGAAAATATTTTCCGTAGAGACTTAACTAAAAAAATCCTCAATTTTGGAAGCTCCCCACTTTGGTTGGGTAAACGATTGTTGCTATGGTTATTGTAAGCTATTATGAGAGTGGTGAATTTAGCGGAGCAGGTGTAGTATGATTGGCTGCGTTAGCTATATTATAAGAGCTCACTGTCGAATTACACTGTCTAATCACACTTCTATGAAATAGTTAGTAAAAAATAAAGCAGCTTATGCACCAATCACAGCTGAGGAAATTGTACTGGTTATGATATTATCACGGGAAAAACTGCGACTTCTCCCTGAATTGCATGCCAAACCAATACAATATTTAGCTTCAAATATTCGCCAGGTTTCCTCAACAGTTTCTTAAACTTTCACTCCCAAAATCTCAGTAATAAATATCGTAATTGTTTGCCATACATTTTCTACAAAGTTTGTTGTGAGAATTTGATGTAAGCTGAAAGTGATAACCTTGTTTTAATAGTTTTTGCTATTCTCATCTGTTTGCTGTTTAATATTGTACTGATATCGTAAGGAGAAATTATGTCTTTGTCACTCATTGGGGTAAAAGGGTTTAAACTCATTATAATATTTATACTTCTAAGTGGAGTAAAACACTTGAGCCTAATGACTGTGTAACTTCATAAGAACACAGCATGGGGACCTGTTCAACTGAAAACTAAGACGTTGTGACTGTCAGAGGTATACCTTTAAGGCAGAAAAAAATTTAACCATCTTTGAAGGATTTTAAATGATCTGCTTCTGAACTGACGTCGTACAGAAAAAAATTATTTCGAAGTAAATATTTTAAAGTACATTTATTTAAATTCTTTATTACAAAGTTGATTTTACGTCTGTTATCGCTTCCTAAAATTTACTGACACTTGCATGAAAGTTCAGAAATGACACAGCATTTTATTTCAAAAATGCTGCTTTCATGCATACAAAAGTAATAACGATATAGTTTCCTCTAATTTAATGTGGGAACTGAATACTGACGAAATTACATGCTAACGTTTTCATGTCAGCAGTGAAATGATATGCAGTTTCAATGCTTCTATGCAGATTTTAACTTCCACAATATTACACTTAGGCTGTTAACCCTTAAACTCCCATAGGTTATTAACATTTAACTTCTCTCTATAGCATCCACACATTATCTAGCCAACATGTCATGAGAATACTCAAACTTATCAGGTAGAAGTAAGTAGTCTTGATCTAACACCAAGCACTCGTGACTTATTTACAGGGAAATGTGTAGCAGCTAGAGGGGAGAATTGACAATCATCTTGGGAGTTAACCATGAGGTTGTTGAGGTATGCCTTCCCAGGTTATTGATGCAATTGAGACCATTTGCAAGAAAAGGAAAGAGAAAACCAATTAGTGGAAATGGAAAAGAAAAAAGCCTTCTCCAAGTTGGGAAGAAACAAGTTTTGCATTATAAGCTCAAGCCACATTCAGCAGTAAGCTACATACATGCAAATGTGTCAAAGGTAGGGCTTAACTTGCCAGATAGATTAGCGCAAAGCACTGTCTTGCCGAATACAAATTTTCACTCGATAGATCTCTGAACTGCTCTAAGGAAAGGCCAAGGAACCTTTGTGCCGCTGTTCGGATGCAGTCTTTGGATTTCATTTGGGCAAATTCCATGTTACAGTAGGTGAGAATAGCTAGAGCAAACTTAGGTATGGTTAAGTGATTAACATGTAACTTCTCTCTATAACATCCACACATTATCTAGCCAACATGTAATGAGAATACTCAAACTTATCAGGAAGAAGTAAGTAGTCTTGATGTAACACCAAGCACTCGTGACTTATTTACAGGGAAATGTGTAGCAGCTAGAGGGGAGAATTGACAATCAGATCTTGGGAGTTAACCATGAGATTGTTAAGGTATGCCTTACCAAGTTATTGATGTAATCGAGACCATTTGCAAGAAAAGGAAAGACAAAACTGATGAGTGGAAATGGAAAAAAAATGCATTCTCCAAGGTGAAAAGAAACACATTTTGCATAAGCTCAAGCCACATTCAACAGTAAGCTACATACATGCAAATGAGTCAAAGTTCCGTGTATTCACTCTGTTATCACATCACGATGGCTATGCCATCGAAGGTTCTAAATTTCCAAACTTCCACTCAATTATCGCGATAATTTAAATAATTTCGGCTTATAAACTTGTCTATACACGTGATGAGGTCTTTTGACGTCTTTCGATGTTTTTGATACTCAGAATAGAGTTTGTATTTGTATTTGAAACGTAAGCTCCCCAAAGCGTTTTGAAATTCTTGCCACTTCCCTCTACCGTGCAGAGGATATAAAATATGGATTATTAAAACCATTACGTCGAAAAATCTTTGACTACGTAAATCAACTACGAGCGACGGCAGTTAAAGAGCGTTGGGTGCGAGAGGAAATCACCTGCTCAACTTTTCTTTGCAAGTCAACGAAGATCATTTGATGTATGTTTGTTACGTATATGTGTTTCCTTCCCCGTGAACAACCATATCGGATTTGATATTGTTTTTACGTGCAGGTGAGCTTACTTGACGTTCAAAACTGTATCAAAACTGCCACTGTCTCATTCGTAGGCAAATTATCAAAAGTAGTTTGCTCCAAATTGACTTGCTGTAATCACGAATTGGTGAGGATTCTTGAGAAGAAGGTGTCGATCGTCCGGGACGGTTGTTATTCACGGTTGTGTTATCACCATTTACTTGGGTTCCAATTGTGCAATTGCGATAATTGATCAAAAATTTACCGTTTTGTGCCGGTGAGTTTGATTGCGTAGGAGCCGCCATTTTTTGTCTGTGAACGTTGACGTCACACGGTTGTTTTGGATTTATCTTAATTGCATAGAGGAACTGGTAACCAACGTCATAAACGGCAGAGTTATTTGAATCGAAAGTGAAAATGGGGGAAATTTTTGTAGAAGTATTGGTGAGAATTTTCTACATTTGGCCCATTTGGCCCGTTGTTTTACACACTTTTAATAAGACTGGCGAATCACTCACAACTCCATCGCTTCATTGAGCTCAAAATTGGCTGTAAGTTAGTAATTTCGCATCCTTGTTTTATTACTGTGACTCGATCAAACCGTCAGGTTAATTATGTTAGCACACTGTTACTTTTAAAAGACGTTTACTGTAAAACTTTAAAGAAGAACCAAATTTAAGGCAAACATTGTGGGTTAAATTACATTTCATGAGTGCGTAACCTTCCAGTCTTTCTTCGACAACAATATTTGACATGTGACAGTCAACTTGGATTTGATGCAACAATCCAATCCTTAAATTTGTGAAATATGTGTTATTATACTTATTCTATTAAAGGACTTATGATATTATTAGGTCTTTAGTTTGAAGATTTTGTTTCCGTTTTGAGGTTAAAAGCATTTTAATTTCCTTTCATGCAAGGGAGGAGGAGGGGATACTTGGGTCAATTTTTGCTGGTTATGATGCAGCTGGCTTCTCAGAACACCTACCCAATTATAGTCTATTCTGTGGTCAATAATAGACCTTAACTTAGTCACTTTTGGGTAAATTTAATTTTCGTGATTCTAATTTAGTCAATTTTTTTTTATGCATCTAGCCACCTTATAAAGCTTTTTCTTAATGTAAGCCATTTTTAAACTCCTACTTGTGTTACCTCATTTTAGAAACTTTATTGAAAAATCGAACCAATTATAATCAATCCAGTCGTGAAAAGTCGACCCCATTCAGGGGCAAATTTTCATTAGCCTATTACAAATAAACCTCCTCCTTTAGCTTCTCACCCTTGTTTTTTTTTTGTGCACAGTCCCCCTCTTTAACAGAGAGGAGCTTGCTTAAACAAAGTTCCCTGCGGAAGACCACAAGAAAATGCCCATGGAACATTAGTTACCTTGGTTTGAAAATTGATTCTTGGGGTTTTCTGATTATGCACAGAAGCCACAAAATATTAAAGATTTTTATTTAACATGAGCTAATGATTAAATTGGCCCGACTGTTTTCACTAATAAACATATCTTTCTCTTATAAAGATAATTGCACTAAAGTCCAGTTGGATTCTATAAGATATCAATGTTGTAAGTTATAAAGTATTATTTATAAAGGCCACAAATATGTAAATTTTGCATATAAACACGAACGTCTCTTTTAAAGATAATTCTACTTAAAGATAATTGAATTGTGTATTTCTCCATTATTTTTGTAATAAAGCACCATTTACTAAGGCCATAAATAAAATATTCTTGATCCATCACAGGCCGGTGACAAAAAAAGCCTATTAATTTTTTGTTCGGTAAAAAATTCGAAGGAAAATTCAAAATCATTTTGCATAATAATTAGATAACGTTCAGCAAATTGTTCTGAAAACTAGTTAACTCCTCATGTCTAGAGTTTGCGTGAGTGAAACACTCTGTGATATAGGAGAGTATAGAATTCGAATTTTGCTTATTTAAAGACCTGCTAGTTCAACTTGCCACAATCTTCATCGTATGAAAGGCGCTACAAAGATTAGTCAGATCTGGACGTTCTCTGATCCGAATTCGTCGTGGTGCTAGAATTGCAGGCGTACCTGTTGGCAATATTTTAAACTTGTAGCTTAGCTTGTTATGCTCTGGAGACACATCGATCGATCTTATCTTGGGCTGGGCCAATTTCTAATTCAAATCCATACTGTTTTGCTATATTAAGAGCTTTACCTGCATGTTCTTCTGCTCTGGAATAATTCCCCGCGAGAATGCAAAGTTTTGACTCCATCATGAAATTTATTTTTGTAGCTACAGGTGTGTCTTCGACTTGATCATGGCTTCGACTGAACTCCTCAAGGTTCCTTTTTGTTTGTGTCACTGACTACTTCTTCGATGCACTTGAATTGGGAATAGATGAACGCGCCAGATCAATAAGTGCAAAGTGCTGCCTGGCTCCGGGCGATGGCAAAACATACGGCTCTTTAATTTCGTTTCTATCCCCGTCGATTGCATGGTTATCTGTCATGCTCCCCATATCTTTCCCGTTGGCTGGCGGAAATCAATGTTACTGTTATCGCCGACACGACAATACGACAATACCGTAATCGCGAATATGTATTTGTATGTTGTACGTTGCGCCGTAAACGGACTCGATCGCTGGTTTTCCTTTCCCATTTTTGTTTGTCTGCGCTGAAACGAACGCTACCGTGAGTACGGATGCAGCTCTTACTTTCATTTTGTTGTGTATCGACGTCTTCGTCGTTGCTTATAGCGTTGTTTACGTTTGGCACTTGCTAGTCAGGACGCAGCTTGTCAGGAAACTGAAAGCACATCCCATTAGAGTTGTGAATAGAAAATTCTGCTTCGTAAAATACGACTAGCCTTTCAGTTCCAGTACGAGAGAAAAAACCATCCCGTTCACTGTGTTTATTATTGTTTGCTCGAAGGACTTGTCGCAGTGTCTTTCGGGATATCTTCCGCACTAACCAACCAAAGTGCGTTTTTCAATTGTTTTATGGATAATATCAACTCCTGATTTGCCATCAAAAAGTGCATGACCGACACTTGATTATTTTCTGGTAGTTACGTGCGCGGGTTCTCTGAAGTTGCTCAATCGCACAAGTGGACCTTTAAACTACATGCTTCCCTTGAGGAAGCATTGGTTCGAGTTATGGGGAGTCGACTGTATGCCTTCTATACCTAATCGTTGTTGTTCGAAACAATTTTCTTGCAAATTGACAATCTGTTGACTTCTAAGGATAGCAGAGACGTCTACGGTAGTTATTGGAGGTGTTAAGATCACAAAGTATCCGGTATATCGGGAACCTCAGGTGTTTGACTTTGATCGGTCTGGGGAAACTGCTTCGCTTGCAGAAGGTTTGATAATCGAAAGCGAAAACGGTGAAACCCGTACACGTTAATTCATTATTTCTTTTTCTCTGTCTCAATGTATATAACTACTTGGGCTTCTTATGAAATGGCAACTAATGAAATTTAACATTTTAGAGCTCTTTTAATTAACCACTGAAACCTAGTTTTCGTAAGTGGAGACGCAATTAACATTCACCAGGTAAACCATCATTTTGCAGCGAACGCACAAGGTCGCAAACAATTCACTTTTTTTGTTAATAAATACAGTATTCCCCTAAAAAGTTGTAATTCTACTTAAATTTTTTAAATGCCAGAGACAACTTGCTTTATTCTCAAAAGAGTTTGAAAGCAAGTTGACATTTGTTTGACATTACATTTACTACAAGCACACTATGATCATTATAACTTACGTAGTAGAGACTTTCTCTGATCCCGAACTTCCGGTATCTCATTTCCGGTTATGGAAGTCAGAAAATAGTTTCTTAAAAATTCTTGGTTTTTTGGTACCTAAAGTTCCAAAAACTGAATTGCCCAAAAGCTTTATGATTCTCAATAATTGAAACGACCGGGTTATTGCAATGAAGGAAAAAGAAGTGCAAGAAATTTGTTCTTTGTTCTTTGTTCGTAATGAGATTTTTTGCATATTAATAAATGGTCAAATAAGTGGCTCAGCTGAATAACAATTTCTTCCTTCTGTTCGAAAACTTCAAGGACAAGTTTTAAGGTCAAAGTGATGTGGTATCGGAAATATCTGTTTTCCGTGGCTACGTACAGATCTGAATTGACCCTTGAAGTTTGGTTAAGTACTCGCGAGGCCGAGCACGCAAGGAAATTGATCATACGTACTCTCAAATTCTCCAGCCACTCCAAAGCTTCCATAAATATTGTATCGATATACGACCTCTTCTGATTGCAAACTGTCTTTTTTTATACCAGGATGAAAAAGTACAGCTCTACGTAGCTCTAGCTTGCCGTTAGTACACTATCCGCGGCGACAATGCATGGTGGAGTCTTCAAAACTGCCACTGTCTAATTCCTATGCAAATCACTAAAAACATCTTTCGTACTACATGTAGCTTGCTCCAAATTGGGTAAATCCGTTCTTCGATTGCTGTAACTGGTGATCTCATTTCCAAGAAACAGTATCCTCGTCACTGTCTCCTGAAAGATTTTTCAAAGTCGTATAGACCCGCTTTCCCTTCGTAAACGGCGACTCGCCGAGGATTCTTGAGAAGGTCTCGATCGTCCAGAACGGTTGTCATTCAAGGTGTTGTAATCACCAATTACTAGCTTATCAATTGTACTATTGTCAACATTTATAGAATATTTACTGTTTTGTGCTGGTGGGTCTGGTTGCTTGTGAGCCGCCATTTTTTCTGCAAACGATTAACGTCACAAGGTTATTATCGGTTTTATCTTAATTGTATAGGGTAACTGGAAACCAACGTGATCAACGGTAAAGTTATTTGAATCCAATGCGAACATTGGGAAATTTTTATAGAGATATTGTGATAATTTTCTGCATTTGGCCCATTTGACCCGTTGTTTTACACACTTTTATTGAGACTGGCGTATCACTCACAACTCAATCGATTTCATCTAGCTAAAAATTTTGCGACCTTGTTCTGTGATTGTGATTCGATCAAACCGTCTCATTAATTATGTTAGCACGCTGTTACTATTAAAAGACGTTTATCGTAAGACTTTATAGAAGAACCAAATTTAAGACAAACATCGTGGGTTAAATTTAATCGTAATATTTCATGAGTGCTTTCACTTCCAGTCTTTCTTCGACACCAATATTTGACATGCGACAGTCACCTAGATGTGATGCGACAGTCACCTAGATGTGATGCAACAATCCAACCCGTAACTTTTGTGAAATATGTTTTATTATAGTTTCCCTTTGAGAGGAACTTATGATTTTACTAGGTCTTTAGTTTGAAGCTTTTGTTTCCGTTTTGAGGTGAAAAGCACTTTAATTAACTTATGCTATCAATTAATCTTAAGTAACCTATACCTGTGAGGAAAAGTGACTTTGACCTCAAGTTTTACGCTATGTCTTACTTATTTTATGTTTTAAATTTTACTTTTTAGGAAAGTCCTGGGTTTCAATGATGACTTTTTTTTTTCCTGAGAAGCCCATTTTGTACACTTTAAAATGACATATTGTAGGTGTTATTCCTGTAAATATTTGTTGAGATATGAATTGAAAACTGAATGTGGACAAATTTTTGCTAATTTTTTTGGAATGACATGGGTGCACATAAAAATTCATAAAAAATTCATTATTTATTCTTTTTCTTTCAGATTTTCAGGAAATGTTGCTGACATGTCAATAATTAACTTCTGTTGTCAATTAATCTTGAGTAACCTATACCTGTGAGGAAAAGTGACTTTTGACCTCAAGTTTTACACTATGTCTTACTTATTTTGTGTTTTAAATTTTATTTTTTAGGAAAGTCCTGGGTTTCAATGATGAATTTTTTTTTCCTGAGAAGCCCATTCTATACACTTTAAAATGACATATTGTAGGTGTTATTCCTGTAAATATTTGTTGAGATATGAATTAAAAACTGAATGTGGACAAATTTGTGCGTTTTTTGTAACTGCTGGTGTTGGGTTAATTTCCTTTCATGCAGGGGAGGGGGAGGGGGTACTTGGGTCACTTTTTCTGGTTGTGAAGCAGCTGGCTTCCGAGAACACCCACCCTTGGAATTATAATCTATTCTGCGGTCAATAATAGACCCTATCTTCATCACTTTTGGGAAAATTTAATTTTTCGTGATCCTAATTCAGTCAATTTTTTGTTTATGCATCAAGCCGCCTTCTAAAGATTTTTCTTAATGTAGGCCATTTTTAAACTCCTATTTACCAGAATTTTCTTGCTCTAAAAATCCCAAAATTGCGTGACCTCATTAGAAACTTTGTTTAAAAATCGACCCAATTATAATCAATCCAGTCGTGAAAAGTGAACCCCATTCAGGGGCAAATTTTTATTAGCTTATTACCAGGAAGTAAACCTCCTCCTTTAGCTTCTCACCCTTGCACTTTCTGTGCACAGTCCCTCTCTTTAAAAGAGAGGAGCTTGCTTAAACATAGTTCCCTTTGGAAGATCATAGGAAAATGTCCATGGAATATTAGTTACCTTGGTTTGAAAATTATTTCTTAGGGGTTTTCTGATTATGAACAGAAGCCACAAAATAGTAGAGATTTTTATCTAATAAAAGCTAGTGATTTAATTCGCCCGGCTGTTTTCACTTACAAACATATCTTTCTCTTGTAAAGATAATTCCACAAAAATCTAGTGGTATTCTATGAAATATTAGTATTGTAAGTTATGAAATATTATTTACAAAGGGTACAAATATGTAAATTTTTGCTTCAGCGTGAGCTAAGGGACTGAGGTGGCTTGTTTGGTTAGGAGGTATAAACATATATGTGCCATGTATTGGTTATTGCATTACACCATGAATGTTTGAATTCTATTTGTCATCATTTTGTAAGAAATAGCATTTTATTTACAAAGCTACCAAAGAGGGTAGATTTTTTAATTTGGCATAAGCTAATGATTGAATTAGCCTTAAAGTTTTGACTAAAATGTACGTCTCTTGTGGAAATAATTCTACCACCTCCAAACAAAGCAAAAAATAAATGCGTCAATGAAACATTTACAAAGGCCTCAAAAGAGAAAGTTGAAAGTTGAAAGAGTTTGATTCAGCATAATCTAATGATTGAATTGGCCCGTTTATGTTTGTCCTATAAATACGAATGTCTCTTTTATAGACAATTCTACTTTAAAAAAAGTTAAATTCTGTATTCCTCCAATATTTTTGTAATAAAACACCATTTACAGAGGCCACAAATAAAACATTTTTATATAATTTTTCCATAAGGAAGGGTCCCCGTTGCAAAGATAATTTTGCTCAAACAGTTGCAAGTATGAACTTTTTTTGTTCCTTTTCCTTTTTGTATAGCAGAAAATGCAAGAGATTGAGTGAGTGAAACCCTCGGTAGTATAGGAGAGTGAACCACTCAAATTTGCTTATTTAAAGTCCTGCTGGTTCAACTTGTCACAATTTTTATCGTATGAAAGGCGTTATGAAGGTTAGTCAGATCTGGACGCCCTCTGATCCGAATCCGTCGTGGTGGTAGAATTGCAGGCGTACCTACTGGCAATATTTTTAACCTGTAGCTTAGCTTGTGATACACTGGAGACACATATACGATCGATCTGATCTTGGGCTGGACCAATTTCCAATTGAAATTTATATTGTTTTCCTTTATTAAGAGCTTTACCTGCATGTTCTTCTGCTCTGGAATAATTCTCCTCGAGAATGCAAAGTTTTGACTCCATCATGAGGTACTTCATTTTCGCAGCTACAGGTGTGTCTTCGTAATTTAGTAGAGCTAAAGCAAATTTGGGAATCGTTAAATTGATTCCTCTCAAGCTTTCGCCGCTTTGCTTTGCGTTTTTGAGGCAATCACTCGCGCTTCCTAGCTTCTTCACTTCCTCCCCTTTATGCCGAAATATGCTCGCCAAAGTAACATTTGTAAACAGACCCAGGATTTCACGTGACAGCCCACAGAGGTAACTTTTACAATTTGTAAAACATATTCCGCGATTTTTCTTGCTTCCTCTAATCGTTTTTGGTGTGTTAGCCTTACACATCTTTAGAGCATGAGGAAACACTTAATCCCTCTTTGGCTTTCATATTCTGACTGAAGCAGATTCAATTCCTTTTCAAATTCATTCCATTCCCCTTTGTCCCGCAGAAGATAAAGTGTATCGACTATTTTCGCCATTTGCTCAAACACTTCTTCAAGTTGAGGTGCAACTCCCGGCGATGGCAACCGATATGGCGTCAAATATAAACGCCTATGGCATCCTGTTTTGTTGTTCATTTGACTAAAGCCAATTGCGTCGTACGGTCTACGATGAAGCATGAGGGAGTCGTATGTGGACACTCGATCGCTTTTGAACGGCACTTTAATTTCATTTCCATCCCCGACGATTACATTGTTAGCTGTGATATTAACGTACGTAACTGGAGCTGTCGTAGAGATCCGGGTTTTCGTGTCCACCGATGCCGTTGTTCGGTTCGCCATATCCTTATGAGGAGCATCGACCTCTGTGATGCTCCCCATATCTTTTCCTAATGGCTGGAAATCAATGTTACTGTTATCGCCGATCATAACATTACCGGTGGAATCGCGAATCTGTATTTGTAGGTTGTACGTTCCGCCTTTAACAGACTCGATCGCAGGTGTTCCTTTTAAAACTTGGCGTCGGTTTTGATCTGCATTGTTCAGCCCTGAATCGCTGAAAAAAATGCTACCTTGAGTACGGATGCAGTTCTCATTTTCATTTTGTTTGCGTATCGACGTTTCCGTCGTTGCTGAAACCGTTTACGTTTGGCACTAACTCGCTAGTCCGACTTCGGACGGAGCTTATCAGGAAACCGGAAGCACATCCCGGTAGAGCGGTGAATACAACATTTTGCTTCGTAAAACACGATAAGCTTTTCCTTTCGAGCACGCGAGAGAATACCATCTGTGTTTATTATTGTTTGTCTTGCTCGAAGATCTTGTCGCATTGTCTTTCGGGATATCTTTAGCACTAACCGACCAAAGGGCGTTTTTCAATTGCTTTATGAATAATATCAACACCTGATTTGCCATCAACAAGTGCATGACTGACACTAGATTATTTTCAGGTAGCCACGTGCGCGGGTTCTCTGAAGTTGCCTAATCACACAAGAGGACATTTAAACTACATGCTCAATGACCCATGATACCGGAAAAACTGCTCCCTATTTCATTTGTCTCTAAGGACAACAATGGCGACCTGAATGGAGGTTGTTTGGATTTTAATTTATGAGAGGAGCTCATGAGTGGAATTTATGAGAATAAAAAAAATCCAGTTGTCTTCTGATGTCTCGAACCTTCAAGGAAAGTTATTTGGAGTAGGGAAACAAATCGCAATCTTTAACTAATTACTTTGTTTTTAAGTGCAGTAGGTTACTATTTGTTATTACTTGCTTTGTCAATTATTGACAAACAGAGTTCGAATTATTGAGGGTGAATTAAAATTGCGGTAAAAGTCGACGAAAATTCTAGGGATTTTCATTGAGAAAGTATTGTTTCGAGTTCTGGGGAGTCGACTGCATGCCTTCTATCACTGATCAGTGTTGTTCGAAACAATTTTCTTGCAAATTAATAATCCGTTGACCTCTAAGGATATTTGAGACGTCTGCGGTAGTTATTAAAGGTGCTGCGATCACTAAATACCTGGTGTATCGGAAACTTCAGGTGTTTGACTTTGATCTGTCTGGGGAAACTCTTTCGCTTTGCAGACGGTCTCTTGCTTTCAATCTCACAAGAGAGTAAATGCGAGATAAAACCTACACTGAAACACAAATTGATACAGTCTTTCCCGATGATCGATTTACACAAATTCGTCTACTAAACGAGCCGACCACATTAAAACTGTGAATCAAGGTTGGCACAAAATCGAATTGACTATGAGAGTGAAAACAGTTTATTCAGACTGGAACAACAATGTTTGTCTTTGTAAATAAAAAAAAAAGTTGTGTAACGTATAGTCGATAAACCACACATTTCTGTGCACTTTCAATTTAGTTGCAGGTGTTATTTTAGCGTAATCGGCTGGATTTTCTCAACTTTCTCACCCATTAACTTAATATTGTGTTGCGTTACGTCTGAAATTTGGACCCTCCTTTCAGTCAGCCTCAAATCTCCAGTATCTCCAATATAATTTACTACAGGCAAGCTAACTTTTGTTCACAACTTTTACAACTGAAGAAAACTCAAAGTAAATTTTAGGTTCGCCTTTATAATTTTTCATCTTCTTACTGTCTTGAAGACACATGGATAAAAATTTCCTTTCGCATCCGTCGCTTTATCACGGACCGCTACATTTAAGGGCGAAATTGAACTCAATTTTATTTCAGAAAATGTTATCCCAATCCCCCTTGAGAGAAATCGATTACCATAACTTATCCAGTGCTTCCAAATAAAGATCATGGCTAAATCTTTGATTTTTAGAAGCTTTTCAATGCCTCTTTGTAATCATTAGTGAGGTTTTATAAAGGAAAACACTGCTTGAACCTCTTATTTCATATTTGGGAAAAAATCGCACCCTTGCTTCTGATTGGCCTGCTAATAAACCCCAGCTTGTTTTTAGACAATATAGGGGAATTTAGACGCTTCTAGGACAAAAGCTTCCGCGATAAGTTAACCGAAGCATAATTGGAAAAAATCTCGGGGGACAAATTTTCATGCCAATATTGTGAGGTAAGTGTTTTTTTTACAAAATTACCTTCACTATGCCCTCGCTTGTTCATTGACCTTTGCTTAATGTAAACGGAATCCCATCTTTAGACGTAACGCAGGACACTAATTTCCAAACTGTTGCTTCTACTACTTGTCGTAGTGATACAACTGATTGGAGTGCTTTTAGGTGTTGTACCAACATTTTCCACTAGGGGCTGGTCCATGGTTCAAACCCTCCATCCTGCCATCCACTAGATTTGTATGATCTGTTATGAGTTGGTTTTTGCGCATTGTACTGATTTTGGCATTGCTGGCAAAGTAACCACTCTCAGTATTTTCTGTATTGCAGAAAAAAAGCCTTCTGTGAGGGGAACTACTTGGAATGAATCCAAAGAAAGGTAACCTCAATCATTATTGCCATAAAATGCAATTCACTACTGTTATGCAGACTTGAAATTCACAAAATCTTTTCTCCATTGAAAGGAATGTGTGTCGAAGTCTTGTCTGGATGTTGCTCGAGTGATGTATTCCTGAGCTGGTCATATTAATTTAATATCAATTAATATTAAAGTTAAAAAATTTAATCTATAAAGGCTTCAAGAAAAGAAGTGACTCTTAAGCTTACTTAATCTTCCGAATGGTTGTGCTTAGTTACATTGTAAGATTTTGAAGCCTTATTTCTCTAATATTCGGTTTTTCCAAAGGCGAATTAGGTCTGTAATAATTAGTCAATGAAAACTAGTAGACACATAGACACATCAGTCTATATTTGGTTGATATTACATTCACTACAAGCGCATTATGATAATTAAAACTTACGTGGTAGAGACTTTTTATGATTCCGAACTTCCGATATCTCATTTCCGGTTATGGAAGTCAGAGAGTAGTTTCTTAAAATTCTTGGCTTTTTGGTTCCTAATGTTCCAAAAACTGACTTGTTGAAATGCTTCATGATTCTCAGTGATTGAAACGACCTAGTTATTGCAGTGAAGGAAAAATGGAGAGCAAGAAATTTGTTCTTTGTTGTTTGTTTTTTGTTCGTAATGAGACTTCGTGCATATTAATTGATGGTCAAATAAGTGGCTCAGCTGAATAATAATTTCTTCCTTCTGTTCGAAAACTTCAAGGACAGGTTTTATGGTCAAACTGATGTGGTATCAAAAATATCTGTTTTCCGTGGCAACGTACAGATCTGAGTTGACCAATATAGGTAATTGCGAGGCCGAGCACGCAAGGAAGTTGATCATGCGTACTCTCGATTTCTCCAGCCACTCCAAAGCTTCCATAAATATTGTATCGGTATACGACCTCTTCTCATCGCAAACTATGTCTTTCTTTTATACTAGGATGAAAAAGTACACCTCTATGTTGCTCTAGCTTGCCATTAGTACACTGTCCTCGGCGACAATGCATGGTGGAGTCTTCGAAACTGCCACTGTCTAACTCCTATGCAAATTACCAAAAACATCTTTCGCGCCACTTGTAGTTTGCTCCAAATTGGGTGAGGTCCGTTCTTCGATTGCTGTGACCGGTGATCTCGTTTCCCAGAAACGGTATCCTCATCATTGTTCCATGAAAGACTGTTGAAAGTCGTGTTGACCCGCTTTCCCTTCGTAAACGGCGACTCGCCGCTACCAAGGATAAGTGAGGATTCTTGAGAAGAAGGTCACGATCGTCCAGAACGGTTGCCATTCACGGTGTTGTAATCACCCATTTCTAGCTTATCAATTGTGCAATTGTCAACATTTATAGAATATTTACTGTTTTGTGCCGGTGATTCTGATTGCTTGTGAGCCGCCATTGTTTCTACAGACGATTGATGTCACAGGGTTATTTTCGGATTTATCTTAATTGCATAGGGTAACTGGTAACCAACGCGATCAACGATAGAGATCATTGAATCGAATGTAAAAATGGGAGAAATTTTTATAAAGATATTGTGATAATTTTCTACATTTGGCCCATTTGGCCCGTCGTTTTACACACTGATATTCAGACTGGCGCATCACTCACATTTTAATCGCTTTTACTGAGCTTAAAATTGGCTGCAAGTTAGTAATTTTGCGTCCTTGTTCTGTGATTGTGATTTGATCAAACCGTCACGTTAATTATGCTAGCACACTGTTTCTTTTAAAGGCGTCTATCGACTTTACAGAAGAACCACATTTCAGGCGAAGATCGTGGGTTAAATTTAATCGTAACGTTTCAATGAGTGTGTTCACTTCCAGTCTTTCTTCGACACCAATGATTAATATGTGACAGTTAACTTAGATGTGATGCAACAATCCAATTTGTGAAATGTGTATTATTATACTTATCCTATAAAAGGAAATTATGATATTATCAGGTCTTTAGTTTGAAGATTTTGTTTCCGTTTTGAGGTTGAAAGCACTTTAATATCCTTTCATGCAGGGGAGGAAGAGGGGGGTACTTGGGTCAATTTTTGCTGGTTATTCTATTCTGTGGTCAATAATAGACCTTATCTCAGTCAGTTTTGGGCAAATTTAATTTTCGTGATTCTAATTTAGTCAATTTTTTTTATGCATCTAGCCACTTTAAAAAGCTTTTTCTTAATGTAGGCCTTTTTGAACTCCTACTTACCAGAATTTTCTTACTTCAAAAATCCCGAAATTGTGTGACCTCATTTAAGAAACTTTATTTCAAAAGCGACCCAAATATAATCAATCCAGTCGTGAAAAGTCGACCCCATTCCTGTTGGCCCATTACTGGGAATTAAACTTCCTCCTTCAGCCTCTCACCCTAGCACTTTTTGTGCACAGCCCCCCTCTTTAAAAGAGAGAAGCTGGCTTAAACAAAGTTCCCTGTGGAAGACCATAAGAAAATGTCCATGGAATACTAGTTAACTTGATTTGAAAATTGACCCTTGGGGTTTTCTGATTATTTACAGAAGTCACAAAATATTAGAGATTTGTATTTAACATCAGCTAATGATTAAATGGGCCCGGCTGTTTTCACTTATAGATACATCTTTCTCTTGTAAAGATGTTCCACAAAAATCCAGTTGGATTCTATGAAATATCAATATTGTAAGTTATGAAATATTTACAAAGGCCACAAATTTGTAAATTTTTGCTTCAGCGTGAGCTAAGGGACTGAGGTCGCCTGGTTGGTTAGGAGGTATAAACAACATATATGAGTCGTATTGATTATTTCACTAAACCATTAATATTTAAATTCTATTTTTCATCAATTTTGTAAGTAATAAAATCTTATTTACAAAGCCAACAAAGAGGGTAGACTTTTAATTTAGCATAAGCTAATGATTGAATTAGCCTCATAGTTTTGACTAAAATGTACGTCTCTTATGAAAATAATTCTACCCCCCCAACAAAACAAATAATGAATAAATTCTGTTTAGTGTCAACAATGCATCAAATAAAAAATATTTACCAAAGCCTCAAAATGTTAAAAGTGTTGATTCAACATAATATAATGATCGAATCAGCCTATTTACTGTCCTATAAATACGAATATTTTTGTAGTAAAGCACCATTTACAAAGGCCACAGGTAAAATATTCTTGATCAGTGTTCTCCATTATTTTAAGCATGACAGATAAAATAAATTTTCAAATCGGTAAAGCAATCCTGTTGAATTTCAAGAATTCCAAGCAATTTTAGACGGTAATAAGATGTACTACAGGCGGTAAATGTTACCGGTTACTGCCTGAAAAGGAGAACACTGCTTGATCCATCACACGCAAATGACTAAAATAGCCTTTTTATTTTTTGTTTAGTAAAAAAGTCGAAGGAAATTTAAAAAATAATTTTGCATAATAATTAGATAACTTTCAGCAAATTGTTCTGAAAACTAGTTAACTCTTTATAATTACGCCATTAGTCTAAAGGAAACATTCATTAATTATCGCCGGTGAAGGTGAGGGGTGGGGTGGTCGGAGGATTTTGGAAGGGGCACATGGTATTCAGGGTGGGAATGGAGGGGGGATCTGTCGTCGCCAACAGAGTATAAAGGGGGAATTATAGAAAATTGACTGCCAGTAAGGGAGGATCACAAGAATACGTCAGACACTAAGGGGGGACCAGGTAAATTTTTACTGTAACACAATCGAAATCCTTCTAGATTTCCTCCCCCCTCCCCCCCTGCCTCCCCCAGGCAATGAATAAGGATGGGTCCCTTACGCAATTTTGCTCAAACAGTTGCGAGTGTAAAGTTTTTTTTGTTCTTTTCCTTTTTGTGTAACAAAAAATACAAAAGTTTGCGTGAGTGATACCCCTCAGTGATATAGAAGAGTGTAAAACTCGAATTTTGCTTATTTAAAGACCTGCTAGTTCAACTTGCCACAATCTACATCGTATGACAGGCGCTATAAAGATTAGTCAGATCTGGAAGCGCTCTGAGCCGAATCCGTCATGGTGGTAGAATTGCAGGCGTACCTGCTGGCAATATTTTAAACCTGTAGCTTAGCTTGTGATGCTCTGGAGACACATCGATCGATCTGATCTTGGGCTGGGCCAATTTCTAATTCAAATCCATACTGTCTTGCCATATTGAGAGCTTTACCTGCATGTTCTTCTGCTCTGGAATAATTCCCCGCGAGAATACAAAGTTTTGACTCCATCATGAAATACTTTATTTTTGCAGCTACAGGTGTGTCTTCGACTTGATTATGGCCTCGAGTGAACTCCTCAAGGTACCTTTTTGTTTGTGTCACTGACGACCTCTTCGATGCACTTGAATTAGGAATAGATAAACGCGCCAGATCAATTAGGGCAAAGTGCTGCCTGGCAGTATATAAACGATTGTTATGCGAAAGTTTTCGACACAAGTCGATCGAAAAGCCCAGAAGCTTGCGTGCCTCTGTTTTAGCACTCTTAGCGTCAGGTTTCATCTCGGCAAATTCTGAGTAAAGGCGCCCTTGTTCGTAATCAAGTAGACCTAGAGCAAATATGGGAATCGTTAAATTGATTCCTCTCAACTTTTCACCGCTTTGCTTTGCGTTTTCGAGGCAGTCGCTCGCGCATCCTAGCTTTTTCCCTTCCTGCCCTTCGCGCCGAAATATGCTTGCCAAAGCAACATGTGCAAGCAGATGCAAAATTTCTCGTGACAGTCCGTCGAGTTCACTATTTACAATTTGTAAAGCATCTTCCGCAAATTTTCTTGCTTTCTCTAATCTTTTTCGGTATGTTAGCCCAACACACCTCTCGAGCACGAGAAAACATTTAATCTCTGGTCGGCTTTCATATTCTGACTGGAGCAGATTCAAAGTCTGGTCGAATTCATTCCATTTCCCTTTGTCTCGAAGTGGATGAAGCTTATCGACTATTGAAGCCATTTGCTTAAACACTTTTACAAGTTGAGGTGCAACTCCCGGCGATGGCAAATCATACGGCTCTTTAATTTCGTTTCTATCCCCGACGATTACATGGTTATCTGTCATGCTCCGCATATCTTTTCCTGGTGGCTGGCGGAAATCAATGTTATTATTATCGCCGATCAGGACAATACCGGAATCGCGAATCTGTATTTGTAGGTTGTACGTTGCGCCGTTAACGGACTCGATCGCTGGTTTTCCTTTACCAACTTGGTTTCGGTTTTGATCTGCACTGTTGAGCTCTGAATCGCTGAAATAAACGGTACCTTGAGTACGGATGCAGTTCTTACTTTCATTGTGTTGCATATCGATGTTTTCGTCGTTGCTTATAGCGTTTACGTTCGGCAATAACTTGCTAGTCCGACTTTGAACGCAGCTTGTCAGGAGACTGAAAGCACATCCCATTAGAGTGGTGAATACAAAACTCCTGCTTCGTAAAACACGACTAACCTTTCAGTTCGAGTACCAGAGAGAAAACCATCTCGGTCACTGTGTTTATTATTGTTTATCTTGCTCGAAAGACTTGTCGCATATCTTTTCTCACAAAGGAACCAAAGTGCGTTTTGCAATTGCTTTATGAATAATATCACCCCGATTTGCCATCAAAAAGTGCATGACTGACACTTGATTACTTTCTGGTGGCCACGTGCGCGGGTTCTCTGAAGTTGCTCAATCACACAAGTGGACCTTTAAACTACATGCTTCCTTTAAGGAAGAATTGGTTCGAGTTCAGGGGAGTCGACTGTATGCCTTCTATAACTGATCGTTGTTGTTCGAAACAATTTTCTTGCAAATTAACAATCTGTTGACTTCTAAGGATACCAGAGAGGTCACGGTAGTTGTTAAAGGTGTTGCTATTACTAAGTACCCGATATATAGGGAACTTCAGGTGTTTGACTTTGATCGGTTTGGGAAAACTGCTTCTCTTGCAGAGGGTTTGATGAACGAAAGTGAACCGCTGAAACCCGTACACGTCAATTTTTTTATTTATTTTTCTCTGTCTTAATGTGTTTGACTGTTTGGGCTTCTTATGAAATGGCATCTAATTGAAATTTAACATTTTAGAGCTCTTTTAATGAACTACTGAAACCTAGTTTTCGTAACTGGAGACGCAATTAGCATTCAACAGGTAAACCATCAATTTGTAGCGAACGCACAAGGTTGCAAACAGCTCACTCCTTATGTTAATAAATGGACAGTTTTCTCCCAAAAAGTTATAATTCTACCTAAATTTTCCAGAAGCAGGAGACAACTTGCTTTCAGTCTCACAAGAGAGTAAATGCGAGATAAAACCTTCACACTGAAACACAAATTGATTGAACCTTTTCCGATGGTCAATTTACACAAATTTGTCTACTAAACGAGCCAACCACATTAACACTATTAATTAAGGTTGGCACAAAATCAAATTGACTAGAAGAGTGAAAGTACTTTATTCATTAAAAAAAATATTGTGTAACGTATAGTCGATAAACTACATCTTTTTGCGCACTTTCAATTTAGCTGCAGGTGTTATTTTAGCGTTATCGGCTGGATTTTCTCAACTTTCTCACTCATCAACTAAATATTGTGTAGCCTTACGTCTGAAATTTAGACCCTACTTTCAGTCAGCCTCAAATCTCCAGTCAAACAATGTTGAAAATATACAACTCCAGAAAACCCAAAGTAAATTTTAGGTTCGCCTTTACAATGTTTCATCTTCTTGCTGTCTTGAAGGCACATATATTGAAATGTCGAAATGTCCTTTCGCATCCGCCGCTTTATCACGGACCGCCACATTAAAGGGCGGATTTGAACTTAATTTTATTTCAGAAAATGTCATCCCAGTCCCCCCTTAAGAGAAATAAATTACCATTACTTATCTAGTTCTTCCCAGTAAAGTTTATGGCTTAATCCTTCATTCTTGGAAGCTTTTCAGTGCCTCTTTGTAATCAATTGTGAGGTCTTTTGAGGAAAAACACTTGAACCTCTAATTCCATAGTTAGGAAAAATTGCACCCTTGCTAATAAACCCCAGCTTGTTTTTAGACAATATAGGGGAATTTAGACGCTTCTAGGACATAAGCTTCCGATATAAGTTAACCGGAGTATTATTGGGAAAAATCAGTGTTCTCCTTCTCAGGCGGTAACCAGTAACATTTACCGCCTGTAGTACCTCTTATTACCGTTTAAGTTGCTTGGAATTCTTGAAAATTCAACAGGTAAAATGATTACTTTACCGGTTTGAAAATGTTTTTTACCTGTCATGCGTAAAATAAGGGAGAACAATGAAAAAATCTCGGGAGGACAAATGTCTTTTACAAAATTGCCTTGATTATGCTCTCGCTTGTTTATTGACCTTTGCTTACTGTGAACGAAATCCTTTACACGTAACGCAGGACACTGACTTCCAAACTGTTGCTTCTACTACTTGATATGGTGATACAACTGAGTGAAGTGCTTTTAGGTGTTGCACCAACTTTTTCCTCAAGCGGCTGGTCCATGGTTCAAACCGTCCATCCTGCCACTCACTAGATTTGTACCATCTTTTCATAGCTGGATTTCGCGCATTGTAATGATTTTAGCATTGCTAGCAAAGTAACCACACTCAGTATTTTCTGTATTACAGAAAAGGAAAGCCTTCTGTGGATGTAAAGATATTTCATTGCTCTCTGTCAATGAGAGGAGCTAATTGGACTGAATCCAAGGAGAGGTAACGTCTTTGTCATTATTGCCATAAAATGCAATTAACTGCTGTTATGCAGACTTTAAATTGCAAAATCCTTTCTCCATTGAAAGGATCGTGTGTCGAAGTCTTGTTTGGATGTTGCTCGAATGAAGTACTCCTGAGCTGGTCATATCAATTCAATATCAGTTGATATTAATGTCAATTTATTATCAATTGATATTAAAGTTTAGAAGAAACTTAATCCTCAGAATGGATGTGTTTCGTTACATTGAAAGACTTTGAAGTCTTATTTCTCTAATATTCGGTTTTTCCAAACGCGAATTAGATCTGTGATAATTAATCAACGAAAAGTAGTACACATAGACACATCAGTCTGTATTTGATTGATCTTACATTCTCTACAAGCACATTATGATAATCAAAACTTAGGGAGTAGAGACTATTTCTTATCTCGAACTTCCGGTATCTGCTCGAAAACTTCAAGGATAAGTTTTATCGTCATAGTGATGTTGTATCAACAATATCTGTTTTCCGTGGCAACGTAGAGATCTGAATTGACCAATAAAGTTCTTTTAAGTACTCGTGAGGCCGAGCACGCAAGGAAGTTGATCATGAGTACTCTCGATTTCTCCAGCCACTCCAAAGCTTCCATAAATATTGTATCGGTATATGACCTCTTCTCATTGCAAACTATGTCTTTCTTTTATACCAGGATGAAAGAGTACAGCTCTATGTTGCTCTAGCTTGCCATTAGCACACTATACTGCCACTGTCTAACTCCTGTGCAAATTACTAAAAACATATTTTGCAATACCTGTAGCTTGCTCCAAATTGGGTAAGATCCGTTCTTCGGTTGCTGTGACCGGTGATCTCGTTTCCCAGAAACAGTATCCTCACCATTGTCTCGTGAGAAATTGTCCAAATTCCAAAGTCGTGTTGACCAAATTAGGTAAGATCCGTTCTTCGGTTGCTGTGACCGGTGATCTCGTTTCCCAGAAACAGTATCCTCACCATTGTCTCGTGAGGAATTGTCCAAACAGACCCGCTTTCCCTTCGTAAACGGCGACTCGCCGCTATCGAGGATTGGTGAGGATTCTTGAGAAGAAGGTCTCGATCGTCCAGAACGGTTGTCATTCACGGTGTTGTAATCACCCATTACTAGCTTATCAATTGTGCAATTGTCAACATTTATAGAATATTTACTGTTTTGTGACGGTGAGTCTGGTTGCTTTTGAGCCGCCATTGTTTCTACAAACGATTGACGTTACAGGGTTATTTTCGGATTTATCTTAATTACATAGGGGAACTGGTAACCAACGTGATCAACGGTAGAGTCAGATCATTGAATCGAAGGTGAAAATGGGGGAAGTATTTATACAGATATTGTGATAATTTTCTGTATTTGGCCCATTTGGCCCGTTGTTTTGCACACTTTTATCGAGACTGGCGTATCACTCACAACTTAATCGCTTTTATCGAGCTAAAAATTGGCCGCAAGTAAGTAATTTTGCGTCTTTGTTCTGTGATTGTGATTCGATCAAACTGTCACGTTAATTATGTTAGCACACCGTTACTTTTAAAAGACGTTTATCGTAAGAGTTAAGACAAGAACCACATCGCAGAGATCGTGGGTTAAATTTGATCGTAACATTTCCAGGAGTGCGTTCACTTCCAGTCTTTCTTCGATACCAATTTTTACTTATCACTTAGATGTGATGTAACAATCCAACCCGTAAATTTTTAACTATGTTTTAGTATACTTATCCTATAAAAGGAACTTATGATATTATTAGGTCTTTAGTTTGAAGCTTTTGTTTCCGTTTCGAGCTTAAAAACACTTCAACTGTCTTTCATGCAGGGGGTGGGGTACTTGGGTCAATTTTTTCTGATTATGATGCCGCCGGCTTCTCAGAACACCCACTCAATTAAAGTCTCTTCTGTGGTCAATAATAAACCCTGCCCTAGTCAAATTCGTGATTCCAATGTAATTAATGTTTTGTTTATGCATCTAGGCACCTTATAAAGCTTTTTCTTAACGAGGCCATTTTTAAACCCATACTAACCAGAATTTTCTTTCTCCAAAAATCCTGAAATTTTGTGACCTCATCTAAGAAACTATATTGAAAAAGCGACCCAATTTTAATCAATCAAGTCGTAAAAAGTCGACCCCATTCAGTGGCAAATTCCCATGAGCCTATTAAGAGGAAGTAAACCTCCTCCTTCAGCCTTTCATCCTTGCACTTTTTGTGCGCAGTCCCCCTCTTTAAAAGAGAGGAGCTTGCCTAACCCTTTAACTCCCAGATCAAATTTGTAATTCTCTTTTCTGTCAACCATACAATTCTTATAATGCTGGTTCGGATAATTTAGTATTGAATCAACTAATCATCTCCAAATTGATATGCTTCTTTATTCTCGTCATTTATCTGGTTGATATTGTATTGATATTGTAGACCATAGAAGAAGACCATAGAAAAATGTCCATGGAACATTAGTTACCTTGGTTTGAAAATTGATTCTTGGGGTTTTCTGAGTATCTACAGAAGCCACAAAATATTAAAGATTTTTATGTAACATAGGCTAATGATTAAATCGGCCCGGCTGTTTTCATTTATAAACATATATTTCTCTTGTAAAGATAATTCCACTAAAGTCCGGTTGGATTCTATGAAATATAAACATTGTAAGTCATGAAATATTACTTACAAAGGCCACAAATTTGTAAATTTTAGCTTCAGCGTAAGCTAAGGGACTGAGGTAGCTTGGTTGGTTAGGAGGAATAAACATATATGTGTCTTGTATTGGTTATTACACCAAACCATAAATATTTAAATTCTATTTTTCATTAATTTTGTAAGCAAGAAAATCTTATTTACAAAGCTAACAAAGAGGGTAGATTTTTTTAATTAAGCATAAGCTAATGATTGAATTAGCCTCATAGTTTTGACTCAAATGTACGTCTCTCGTGAAAATAATTCTACTCTCCCCCCCCAAACGAAACAAAAAATAATTAAATTCTGTATATTGTCAACTATGCGACAATGGAATATTTACAAAGGCCTCAAAATGTTGAAAGTGTTTAATTCAGCACAATCTAATAATCGAATTGGCCCATTTATGTTAGTCCTATAAACACGAATGTCTCTTTAACGATAATTCTACTTAAAACAAATTAATTCTGTATTCCTCCAATATTTTGTAATAAAACACCATTTACAAAGGCCACAAATAAAACATTTTATATAATTTTTCCATAAGGAAGGGTCCCTGTTGCAAAGATAATTTTGCTAGAACAGTTGGAAATGTGGAGTTTTTTCTTCCTTTTCCTTTTTGTGTAGCAGAAAATATAAGAGATTGAGTGAGTGAAACCCTCAGTAATATAGGAGAGTGAACCTCTCGAATTTTGCTTATTTAAAGTCCTGCTAGTTCAACTTGTCACAACCTTTATCATATGAAAGGCGTCATGGAGGTTAGTCTGATCTGGACGCGCTCTGATCCGAATCCGTCGTGGTGGTAGAATTGTAGGCGTACCTGCTGGCAATATTTTTAACCAGTAGCTTAGCTTGTGATGCACTGGAGACACAAATGCGATCGATCTGATCTTGGGCTGGGCCAATTTCCAATTCAAATTTATATTGTTTTGCTTTATTAAGAGCTTTACCTGCATGTTCTTCTGCGCTGGAATAATTCTCCTCGAGCATGCAAAGTTTTGACTCCATCATTAGGTACTTTATTTTCGCAGCTACAGGTGTGTCTTCGACTTGATTATGGCTACGACTGAACTCATCAAGGTACCTTCTTGTTTGTGTTACTGACGACTTCTTCGATGCCCTTGAATTGGGAACAGATAAACACGCCAGATCAAGAAGAGCAAAGCCCTGCCTAGCTGTATATAAACGATTCTCATCCGAAAGTTCTCTACAGCGGTCGATAGAAAAGCCCAGAAACTTGCGTGCCTCTGCTTTGGCACTCTTAGGGTTAAGTGTCATCTTGGCAAATTCTGACCAAAGGCGCCCTTGTTCGTAATTAAGTAGAGCTAGAGCAAATTTGGGAATCGTTAAATTGATTCCTCTCAAGCTTTCGCCGCTTTGCTTTGCGTTTTCGAGGCAATCACTCGCGCTTCCTAGCTTCTTCCCTTCCTCCCCTTCACGCCGAAATATGCTCGCTAAAGCAATATTTGTAAACAAACCCAATATTTCACGTGACAGCCCATAGAGTTCGTTTTTTACAATTTGTAAAACATCATCCGCAATTTTTCTTGCTTCCTCTAATCGTTTTTGGTATGTTAGCCTTACACATCTCTCGAGCATGAGAAAACACTTAATCTCTGGTTGGCTTTCATATTCTGACTGGAGCAGATTCAACTTTTTGTCAAATTCATTCCATTCCCCTTTGTCCCGCAAAGGATAAAGCGTATCGACTATATTTGCCATTTGCTCAAACACTTCTTTAAGTTGAGGTGCAACTCCCGGCGATGGCAACCGATATGGCGTCGAATATAAACGCCTATAGCACTCTGTTTTGCCGTTCATTTGACTAAAGTCAATTGTATCGTTCGGTCTTCGATGACACATGAGGGAGTCGTATGTGGACACTCGATCGCTTCTAGACGGCACTTTAATTTCATTTCTATCCCCGATGATTACATTGTTAGCTGTGATATCAATGTACGCAACTGGAGCTGTCGTAGAGATCTGGGTTTTCACGTCCACTGGTGCCGTTGTTCGGTTCGTCATATCCATTGGAGGAGCATCGACCTCTGTAATGCTCCCCATATCTTTTCCTGATGGCTGGAAATCAATGTTATTGTTATCGCCGATCAAAACATTACCGGTGGAATCGCGAAACTGTATTTGTAGGTTGTACGTTGCGCCGTTAACAGACTCGATCGCGGCTTTCTCTCGGTTTTGATCAGCGCTGTTGAGCTCTAAATCGCTGCAACGAACGCCATCTTGAGTAAGGATGAAGTTCTCACTGTCATTTTGTTGCGTATTTACGTTTTCGTCGTTGCTAAAAGCGTTTACGTTTGGCTCTGACTCGTTTGGCTCTGACTCGTTTGTCCGACTTTGGACGTAACTTGTCAGGAAACTGAAAGCACTTCCCATCAGATTGCTGAATATAAAATTCTGTTTCGTAAAATACGATCAGCCTTTGATTTCGGGAACGAGAGAGGAGACTATCTCGGTCACTAAGTTTATTATTGTAGACGTGAATCTTCAGTGTGGCAGTGTCTTTCGGGATATCCATGTCTCGGTGACGTCTGATTGTTCTCCGGAAGTTACCTAATCGCGCTAGTGGACATTTAAACTACATGTTCATTGACCCGTGATACCGGAAAAATTGCCTTCTGTTACTGTTAAACAAAATCCAGTAGCTCCCTGATGACTCGAACCTTCAAGGAAAAAATATTAAGTTATTTGGAGTGGAAAACAAGAGGAAGAAAATAAAAAAAAAGACGCAATTTTTTTCTTATTCCTGTTATGACTTGCTTTATTGGGTATTGACAAACAGGGTCCGAATTATCGAGGGTAAATTAAAATTGTAGTAAACGACGAACAAAAAAATCGAGGGTTTTTCTTCGAGTAAGCCGCGGCGTTGTTTCGAGTTTTAGGGAGTCGGTTTTAGGACTTCTATCCTCAATAGTTGCAATCTAAACAATATTCTTTCAAATTTACAATCTGTTGACTTATAAGGAAGTCAACAGATTGAGACGCGTGGTAATTAATGGTGTTGCTATCTCTAAATATCCGGCTAAGGTGTTTGTTGTAGGATTTGGGAATAGTAACGTGGAATATTTCCCAGAACTTGGCTGATAAACAAACCACCATTTCTACGTGCGCGGGGGAACACCGAATGTGGATATCAGGAACTTCACGTGCTCGACTTTGATCGGTCTGGTAAAACTGCTTCACATTTGCAGAATGGTTGATAATCGAAAGCGAAAACGGTGAACCCGTGCTCGTTATTTTTTTTAATTTCTTTTTCTCTGTCCAAACGTGTATTTTTGTAAAATAGTTTTGTATTGTTACGTACTTGCTTTGTGCAATTACAGTTTTATCCGCTATTTTTCTTTCCCTATGAAATCAAACAAACCCACACGATCCGGAAAAATTTAAAAGATTGACCGTTCATACGACGTCTTCATTCAGCTTTCGAAACTGAAATAAGCTGCAACGCAAATCCAATTGTATTTTCACAACGATAACGCTGAAGAATTTACAGGCAGCAAAACCGCGAACGGTTAGCACCACAAAACTTTCAATTTCCTCTTTTATTTTAAACAATTCTCCTTTTGTTTTGTAGAAAACTTTAAGATCTCCACATTCTAAGAAAATAAAATATCGTGTCTGCTTTTTTTTTAACTCGTGATCTCAAGTTTTGAAGATAAACGCAGAACTGAGCTTTCTAGTTAGTAAGAATTCCAAGAATTGGTTGTAAGGGGTTAATTTGGGAGCAAATTTTTCCCGGAAAACATTTGGTTGTATGTACAGTTAGATGAAAAGGAAAAAAAAACGTGCATTATTCTTACACCTTTCGCTGAATTTTTGGCCACAAAAAAAAGAAAAAAAAATTAAGAAAAAATAAAGCGAGTCACCCGGCACTTGAACAAACGCTTCTGTTCGTAGAAAGACGCGCTGGATCTTCGGCTTTTTCAAATCGGGCCTTTATCCAAGAAGTATCATCATACAATAAAATCGAATGTAAAAATTAATAACAATGATGTTGTAACTTGTAGTTTTGCCAATGGGTTTTGGTTGAAGGTAAAATTCAAGAGCGTTAAAAGGTATTTATCGTGGACGAACTAAAATGTATGTTTTCAAATGTGGTTTTAGATTTGTGTCGCTCTTCCGATTGAATACAACTAAGATTGCCATCCTAAACACTATTTGACATTGATCCAGCCTTTGACCAGCCAAATTAGTCGGCAACCCTCAAACGAGATAAACCTTTATTTTCAACCTTAAAACGATCTCTAAAGTTAGCGGGGGTCAGTTAATTGTGTATGTGTGCATTGCAAAGACATAGACTGAGCGATATTTATGAAGTGTTTTCCAGAACTTGACTCTGTTTTGTCTGCGGTTTCTCTATGACAGGAAAAAAACAGCTTACTAGTAGTTTATCTCTTAAACAATCAGTGAATCTTTCACCGTAATCACCTGTCTAATATGAGGTGTGTGGGAGCATTTGACTCTGTTCAGACTGCCGCTTCTCTAGGAAAAGTAAACCAGACAGGATACTTTGCCCCTTAAACAAACTGTTAATATCCCACCGTGATCGCCGTACCGTTTAACCAAGGCCACTTACCCCTATGCTCTGCCTGTTCCTCATCGGGCCAGGATCACTTCTAGCCGCTCTCTTTGCTGAGGAGTGTTCTCTCGTTGGAGGTGTCACAATTGGAGTTGTAGCAGTGCTGGTTGAGGCACATGCTGTAGGCGCTGGAGACACAAACAAATAATTAAAGATCTAAAATTGTTCAGATCATACAATTATTCCGGCATGCTATTGAAGTTCAACGTTGGCTAAAAGCTAAGCTGACTTAAGTACAAAAGACAGCAAAACAAGAATGTCGACTCGACTTTTCGAGCTTCTAGAGGAAGGAAATCGTTCACTCGACCTTATTCTTCGAAAATTTCTCGCCAAATCGAACTTAAAGCTATTCCATTTGAAGAGCATTCATCAGTCTGTTAATTATTAAAATTTTATTAAAATTTCTTTTTCTCTGTCGAAACGTATTTTGATTGTTTGGGCTTTTTATGACATAATTTTGGCAAACTTATTTAATCACTCAGAGTTGCTTTATGGCTAAGAAACTGACTACAAAGCGATTGACCATTTGCTGAAAAGCCATTGTTACGGAAAATATGCATTAAATATTAGTTAACTGAAGTATTATTGGAAAAATTCTCGGAGGACCAATTTTTTATGCCAAAATTGAGTAAATTTTTTTCATAAACTACCCATGATTGTGATTTTTAAGTCATGCCCTCGCTTGTTGATTGACCTTTGCTCACTTAAGTCGAAATCCTATCTTTGGGCGTAACGCAACATACTGATTTCCAAACGGTTGCTTCTACTATCTGTTATGATAAGAGACCTGATTGAGGAGCTTGTTTCTAAAGCGGCTGCCGATGTTCTAGTAGGCGACTGTGCTTGAAAAAGGTTCGTAAAGCGAAGGCCAAACACGAGAGCCTGCTCGCTGCTTGGAGGCTAAACAGACGGCGGCGGTAAGAGATCTTTTTGCCAGAGTTAATAGTAAAGGAAAGCCTTCTGTGTTGTTATTATGGATAGCCAAGCAAACCATAGTCTTCTGACCAGTTACTTTTAACCCTTTAACTCCCAAAAGTGATTAACATGCAACTTCTCCCTGTAACATTTAGACATTATCCAGCAAACAGGAAATGATGACACTCAAACTTATCAGGTAAAAGGCCATTTCTAAAGCTCTATCTGACGTTCGCTTAATTCTGGACATATCTTGAAGTCTGCTATATTAAATTATCCTCCCCACGTTGGTTATATCCTCGGGGTATTAAGGTATTCTTTACTTATTTTCTAATATAAATAATTTTTACAAATATTTTTTTCATGATTAAAACAAAAGTTTGTTTAAAATATTCCGCGTATCCATTATCCAATTGAAGTGAATCTCTTCAATTGGATAATGTTTAAAGCTGTAACAAATAAAATGCTTCGTAAGTTCATTCATTCCTATGGATGACTATTTGAGTTTGACTTAAATAGATGCATGCTCTCAGGAAAGATGTACATGGAGGAGGATATGTTGTTCGCGAAGATCGTTTCACACAAGTTTGATTTCTCTAAACTCCGTTTAATAAATGGGCAATTTTTCAATAAACATCTTCAGGTTCTCACTACTATGAGCATGTATAACCAGTTCTGCTGCATTTTCAAGATAAGTTTTGGGGTTTGCATGAAACATAATCAACGATTAAATCACTTTGAGAATTTTCAGGAAATTATCCGCATTGGAAATACAGAAAGATTTTTGATCGCTAGTAAGAAAACTTTCCCATTGTTAAAGGCCAAGAATCATTTGTTCATGACTCATAGTTTTATCTTAATATAAAGCCAGTGACCAGCATGTGATGTTTAGTCTTGCACAAGTATTCTAGAACAACAAAAGTATTTTACGAGCCGAAAACCCTGACGATATGCGTCTATATTCCTGGAAAAAAGAAATGAAATGAATTGAAATTTTTGATTTTGAAAATTGATATTGCATTCCATTTATTATAAAACTGCAATTGAAATAGTTATTGGTTTAAAAAAAAGCAGCGTAAAATCCACAAACGTCAGGTTACGATATCATTTATTTGTGTCATCTTAACAAAAATTGTGAAGATTTCTAGAGATTAAGTGTATGATCAATATTCTATTAAGGTACCTCTAAAAATATGCATCCCACAGTGCTGAGAGTCGATGAGCTAAGCTTAAGGCTTATCGTCGCAAGATTAGATGATAGTTGACGCTAGTAGTTGATGTAATGGGTGGATTATTGGAAAAGTCATATGAAGAATGGAAGGCTTATTCCGTAATTTACGGGAAATGAAGGACGATAAACTATTACTATGGAGGCGTTCGTTTTCTTAACTTTTCCAGAATTAATTACTGTTTATAACATTGCGCGCGTGCTTGCCCAATATAAGTCCTACTGAGCCGCTATGAAAAAATATTTATTTACGCACGCCCGTGCGTAAATAAGATGACGTGAGCATTTTTTTTACCTGGCTTAAGAGTTTCCGTCCTGTGAAGCTGCAGTGCAGCTTTCCTTCTCTTTGAAATATGGAAGAGACCAGCGAAGAACTGCCCAATTTTTCTATGAGCATTGACCTTTTAAGTCCTGATCCAACAAGCATCAAACTCAAACCCGAAAAAAACTCGGAAGTTGCACGTGTCGCAAATTGACACGAGTTCATTTGGCTTTGATTTGCTCCATTTTCTCCGTAAATTTTGAGCTTTTCATTCACAGTTATCGGTTCACTGGATCAAATGATCTCGCTCAAACCAAAGTATAAAATGTGGCGTGTTTTTTACCAGCCAATAGGGACGTTTGTTTACTTTCTTTTGTGCATTGTGAGAATTTTGCACTCTATCACAACAAAAGACTTCTTCGCGCGGATCCTTGTTGTCGCTCTGTTATAAAAGAATTTGCTCATGCTTTTAGCTGTACGTATATCGAGTTATGGATGCACTTGGGAAGTTTGGAGAGCACTCATAAGGCTGGAGTCGCTCTCGGCTGCGCCTCGAGATACTCTTACGCATTTTGCGTGCTCTCCAAACTTCCCGCGTGCATCCATAACTCGATATACGTACGCCAGGCATGAACAAATTCTCAAATGACGCTTTTAAAAATTGGCAGAAAAATGAATCCTCTAGTGAAACAACTATGAACCTGCCTAAATTGCCCAAAGATAGGCTGAAATAAAACAGATCAGGCTAGACCCTTCGAGATCACGACTGCGAAGGTCACAGTGAGAAGATAGCTTTTACGGCTAACGGTTAAAATGTTGGCCATTTTGCAGCGAACGGTTTTCAAATGTCTTTCCGAACCGGTTATTAAAATTATTTTTAAAGTTAAAATTATGTTTAAAAGTCTATAATTAATAGCCATTGTTCTGAAACGCATTCACTTAAGCTTTAGAGCATTCACTGTAGCTTTAGAGGAAAGCAATAAGGGTAATTCCTAATGGAGTTGCTGTTGGGTTGATCCGGTGCAATGTTCTTTTTTCTTGCTGATTTTCATTTGGTGGTAGAGTTTCAGGTAAAATAACACTCGCTCGTACTTTTTCGCGTGATCGTTAAGGCTAAGAAAATCGATCCGATTTCTCTTGAGCGCTGAATAGAGCGGCGTTCTTCACCGATTTCAATTATTGTCATTACCGCCTTGTATATTCCGATTGGCCTCTCCGTCCAAGCTTAGTATGAAGGTATTATAAGCTCAGCCATTCCCCAAATTCTGCATGAAAAAACTAGAGATCATGAAACACACAGGTCACCTGTCATCCTTATCCCACGTGCAAAAAGAAGAACCTTTCTGCCAAATAAATATGATTCCGTAGGACCTTAGCCAAATTAAATGTCTTTGTTTTCGTTATAGTGGTCAGGGCCGTAGCTAGCTTGAGGCAAGACGAGGCAATTGCCTCGTCGTGATTTTGGCCTTTTTTTTTTTCCCGAAGGAACGTTTAATTGAGAAAATAATCCCCAGAAAAAAATCGGATTGGCTAAAAGAGCATTTCTGAGCCTCTAGATTTCAAAATTTTCAGGGGGGCGTGTCCCAGAACCTCTAGCGGCTCGCGCCTACGGTGCTCGAAACTTGCCTCGTCGTTTTCTGAAGTCTGGCTGCGGCCCTGGTAGGGTTATACATACCGTCTAACCGCATTAGCCGCAGGACAAGACCCTTTTCAGCGTAAAATTTAGACAGTTCCAAAAATGACACATCGTCTCATATATTTTGCAAAGATAAATGAAAACACCATACCTCTGTTTAATACAGTTAAACTTCTACCTAAACCCATTTTGTATAGTAAAAATTTATCTGAATTGATGCACGATGTTAACATTGCCTCAGATTCAATAAACATACGTAGTTTGCGGAAAAATCATAAACTCATTCTACAACGCACGTTTTTCTACTTCTAATAATATTTTTCTAAAAACCCTCAAACATTTTTGTACAAAAAAGTCCTTTCTTAAGAATCTGCGTCAGACTATGAAATGATGTTGCATGCTCTCTGAGGGAGCTACGTACTAAAAAAATCACTCAAATTTAAATTTAAAAAAAATATACTGCCTAGTATTTTCGAAAGAGAAAATTGCCTTTTCTACGCACACAAGATCATCGCAAAAGTGCGATTTTCGAGTCATCAATAACATCTATAAAATACTAGACGACCATGAGCTAAATATCGCGATTTCTGCCGTGCATCATTTCCAATTACTTGAGATCATCCTCTAAGTACCTCTCATAAATGAATGCAGAGGCACTGCACATGAACTATTTACCTTCGAGTTTAGGATTTATCATCTGTATTTTCATTCTTGATTTTCTAAGCGAGTGATCCTCGCTAACACTACGAGTGAGAATACTTCTAGATAACATAGTTTGGTGGTTCGTGACTAACATTAAAACACATCAATTGTATTTCAAATGATTATGATAAAGAAATTTATACGCGCGCTCTGATTGGCCATAAAACCATTTTACATGAGCGTATGTAAACACGGTTTTCACGCTGAATCTTCTCGCGGAGTTCTCCCTGCTATTTATTTAGCAGTAACTCAGTTTCTTTAAGTTTGTTTTGAGTACAGTAATGGAAGAAGAAGATTTTCCTAATTTTTCTTCGGAGTTTAATTTTCCCAGTATTCAAGACACGGCCGAAAAGCCAAATGAACAACAACAACAAGCACGTCGCTTTCCTTCGTTGTAAGAAGAGGCTCTTTCATTAGTTATTTTATAAAAGAAATGTAAAATGGTTTCCGTGTTTACATAGCCTGATGTAAACACGCGGAAGGTTGGGAGAACACTCGATAAGCTGGAAACCACTCCGCCTCGCGTCGTGGTTTCCTACGCTTATCGAGTGTTCTCCCAACCTCCCGCGTGTTTACATCAGGCTATGTGAACACGGAAACCATTTTACATTTCTTCAGTGGAACATACTTAAGCTCTTATGAACATGGATTTAAGGGTTTATTTATGAATCCTCCTATTACGAGAAGTGGATTTGCTTCAAATTCAGTCTGCACCACAGTAGCGCATAGCACAACGTGATAGCTGATGAAGTTTGTAGATGTAGTAAGATCCACAGTTTTTCACACCAATAACTGTTGGGTCCTGGCAGCGGTTGTTATAAGCACGAAAGCATACCGTCCTGTCAACTTCACCATCTTCCACTGAAGGATGAGAACCATTCAACCAGCCTGGGTTTACTGTACCACATCTGCGTAATGGCACAAGATTAGTTGGCATTTTTGTTCCTGCAGCTCTCACAAAACGATACCATCCCACATGGAGTTTGTCGTCACACAAACTAGCTGATCTTGTGTAACTGCTCTTTCTATTGGCATCACTTAAGTTCTTGTAATTATTGCAGTGTTCGGCTACAAAGTCAAAGAAATATAAATTATTTATTTGAATTATTGACGCTAAAATTTTAACTTAATTGCAAGAGTCTCATAAGGTTAAGGGTTTTAAAAGCTTCATAAGTTCCTCTGACATTAATATAACAGGGTGCGAGGCTTCTGAATCTTTGAAAAATTATCAGGAGTAAACCTCCACCCCTCCCTTTTCTGTAACACTGATTTTATATTCTTTGCATGTTCTATCACCTCGTTTTGGATCTTTCGCCATGTAATATCTGTCCTTGTTCTTGACAAAGTCCTCTGGTCTGGCCTCTTTAGTTCGGTTGTTTAACTCGCATATTGCAATGAACATAACGACGTTGTAGCTTTGACATCTGACATCAGCAAGACAAGCGTCTCTGCATTCCAGAGTACCTGGTGCAGTCTTGAACGTCTTGTAAGTGTGGCCCTTGAGCATCATTTGGTAAATCGAGTATAAGTCGCCGCCAGCTCCACAATTCTGACTGGCATTGTCACGGAACAGTTGAGAAATGAAATATAGCACGGTAAAAAATGAAGCTTGGCGACCAGCTATGAGAAGCATATCAGATTTATGACTCCTGTGAAGACAAGATGAACATTTGTAATGTTTGATTTAAGGACCTTTTTGGGAAAAAAAATCCCTTAAAAGGTTATTGAAGAAAAACGAAATTTTGTCGCTTTAAAATCCGCCTTCCCTCCCTCTCCTTTTGTAGTTTTAATTTTTACTGATCAGTTTGCGGGGAAAATGAGAAACTGCTTGGAAACGTCAGTTACTTTGACGGCTTGTAAAAGATTTTAAGTATAGGAAATAAAACAATTTCGATTGTGATTTAGTGGAGGATAAAGTTTTCTATGACATCAAAAATTGCTCAAGCTCGTGAGGTGAGTGCAATTTGTAGTCTTGAAAATTTACATTTCTTGAAATCGGTAGTCTCACCTGTTTCGTCATCCATTCAAAAACTAATCACCTTTTAAAAATTCGGTGACGAGAAAATTCTACTTTTATAGGAAATCGGGCTTCACACATTACTAAAGATCGATAATAATTGTATATTGTAACGTCCGGTTAGAACTTTAGTATCTGTACTTTAGTGCCTATTAATTTTTTTTCAGGAAAAAGAGAACTACAATTAATGGGGAACGGGTTTTCACTTAACTTTTTCAGACTTCAGTTTTAATTTGTAAAAGAGATTGTACAATAAACTGCGGCATTACACATACCTGGTTAAAACTACTCGTTGTTTCTAAAAGAAAGTCCCATTGGTTTTCTCTTGAGGTGTGAAGCACTTTTGTTCAGAGCAGGTTGCCAACGGCCAACTGAACCTAAAAGGTTGATTAGGGGGAATAATATTACACCACAGACGACCTCGTAGCAGATTATGAGCCATTGTCCTTCCACAAATTGGTACATCTTCGTTGTATCAGCGGGATTCTATTGGAAACCATTATTATTCTTCTCAAACTAGACTTTGTTATGTTTTACGGCCAATTGGAGCTGAAATGATGTTTAGGGAGGAATTATATTACGCCACGAACAAACTCTTGCAGATAATTAGCCACTATCCTTAATTCCTTACGGTGGTGCATCTTTGTTGGATCAGTGGGATGCTATGGTATTCAGTTAAGTTTTTCTCCCTCTGGGTTCTGCTGTGTTTAATGGCCAACAGGAGCTGAATTGATATCTTTATGAATCATTTAGTAACGTTGAGCTTCCGCAGTATTTTTAGAACATTTTGAACACAAACATCTCAGAGATTAATCTTTATTTTTCGATGTTCAGGTGGCCAATTCAATATTTCTTTCTTTGTCAAGTAGCATCAATCCATCAAGGAGTATTTTCAGTAGAAACGTAACTATTAAAGTCACAAGGAGTACATCCAAAATAAATGCTGTGGTATAAAAACGAGGCGAGAGCTATCGCAATTGAGACTATCTTGAGTTTGGGTGTATTATTATGGTGACACTCAGAGACCGATGTAGCTTTCGTTGTAATTTTGTCGTTCTATTTCATACTCGCGTGCTTAACGCCTTCTGGAGGACAAAAGATGTTTTCAAACTGAAGGTCATTCTAATTGCAACGGCAGGGTAGGCGAATGTTGTGTTGGAAATCTCTCGAATAAATCTCATTAATGTTTTATCATTTCAATGCTATTTTAGACGACTGGATTAGAAACTTTTTGAAATGGGTCCAATTTCATTTCTTTCTGTCGGTTTTGCTACAAGAGTAACTTTAATTTCAGAAAACATCTGAGGTGATAGAATTTTTTTAAAAAATTTGCTATTTTACATAAGAAAATCGCGGGCATTTTAACACCTGCAATTTTGAATAAAGGAACTCAGTCCCTAGCCTCATGAATGAATTAGTTTCACTAGGATATCACAAAACTGTTTAAGGATAAAATCCACGATATTCGATATATTTTTTAAAGCTTTGAAGAATTTATTTATATTTTAATTTTATGGTGGTCAATCTTGTGACATTTATCCATCGTTGTTCGATGAAATCCAGTTAACTCATCAATTGTTGCAAAAGGAAGAGTTCCGGAGATGGTTATTTTACCAATGATAAATCCTTTATCGCCTTGTACTGAAGTGGACACAATTTTTCTTAAAATAGATGCTCATTAGGAGTATTTAGTGATAACGGAAGGGGTGGAGTGTTTTCTGAAATTTTCAAACTAATAAAATGGTTCTAGTCATTAAGGGGTTGGCGTGATTGCAAGATACCGTATTTCTTCACCTATAAGCCGAGCGATTTTTTCAGTATTTGACACACAAGTTTGGGAGATATTTTTACAAGAGAAGGGGTTTGGCTTATAGCCGAAGGTTTGGGATTAAAAAACAAATACAAATTTAATGTTAATGCGAAATGACCGTAGATTCCGTGACTGCAGCGCTCTTTACGTGACATGCTTTAAAATTGTCATGACAACAACGTATTTCTGAACACCAATCAGATTCTTTGCTTCCTGCGCATTGAAAGACGATCTCACTCAACTCGGCAAAAACCCTTCTCATTTCACATTACAAATGAATACTAGGTCTCTCTGCTGTGAAAACCACTCCATCGTTTGCTCTTCTAGTTCGGGACACCTGGGAGTGAAACGGCCCATTTTTGCACGTTTTGCCGCAAGAATAGTCGCCTGGTCTCTTCTCTAGCGTCGCACTCTGGACTCGCTAAGTGCATAATCTCGAGCGATTTCCAAGCTGTTTTCTACTAATTAAATTGATTAATTAATTAAATTAAAACGACCTTCGCCTCTCAAGAAGCCGTTAAACAAGCCAATAACAGAATTAATCTTAAAGGTACAATTTCCTCGATTGTGATTGGTTTTAAAAAAATTATATTTTCACTGATCCACGTGTCAAGTTGCTATCGGACAGTTTGTCATCGGACAGGGTTATTGATTAATATCAACTGAGTTGATAACGTAAATTGGCCACCCTAAGGGGTTTGAAAGCTGACGTTTCGTGCGGTAGCTCTTCGTCAGAGCACTGTTAGTTGACAGTTCAATAAGCCTATCACATTCAAAGTTATAGTTTAAATCAACCAATTAATCAAGCAGTTGAACACTTCACGCCTCCTATGTCAGTCTTTTAATGCAAATTTTCTCTTTCTTTCACAACTTGACTACTCTTTCGTATGATTACAGACCTCATTGGACTCCACTTAGTCCTATCACATTTACCAAAATGATTATTACAGATTACTAACCTACGGTTGCATCGAGGTTCAAATATCATCATTTTAAGACAGTTCAGTTCTATCCCGGTAGTTTTAGCCTGGTTTGTTTGTCTGGTTATCTTTTGGACGAAGTTAAGTTGATTCTAAATGGTTGCGAATTTTGTATGTGATCCCGCGAAAATTTTATCAAAAATGCCTATTTTGTTATCGGTAGGTTGCGATCTTATTTTAAGACATGTTAGATTATCATGGCAGAGCTCTAGCCAATAGCCATACTGCAATCGAGTTTACCTTTGAAGCACCGATAGTAAAAAAAAATTCTTACTCCGCAGTAAGAGGAATATTTTTTGGCTTTTGTTTTTCTTATTTTGCTTATATATTTCTTATATAGTGCTTGAGTAGCGAAATTGAACAGACGCTTTATGATTATTCACGACTGAGAAAGCCTTTAAGAACCTCTCACAATGGACTGAACTCAAGCGCCATCTATGTTAAAATTATTTTTACACTTACAAGATGTAAAATAGTCTTTACTGCCTGATTACAGGTTAGTGGAGGACACATTTGATTTGCTTATTGTGTTTTTCAATCAAGAGAGATATGACAGTTCACACAGATGCATTGTAATACGACAGCAGTGTAAGTGACCGTGGTATCACAACTCTTTGTTTGTTAACCAATGTTGTCTGCTGTGGACTAATTCCAAAAAAAAATCCTTTGTTTTCCGAACCAAAACAACAGTTTGAAGTGGTCAATGCAGGAAAGATAAAGCTGAAAGATTTCCTTACATAATTAATTTACTTTTTTTTGTTGTTGATAAATTCGAAGCCTACTGGAGAGTTCTCCTTAGTAAGTGAAGGTAGAAGGTTACAAAAAGCAGCACAAACTGTAAATAGTTTATCAGCAAGAGGCACAAGTGGTATAGGCAGATTTTTTTACAGGTCCATTTTGGAAGTTGACTTTCTTTCCCTCATTGCAATTTCAGTACTTTAGTTTCTCGGCGAAAGATTTCAAAATGTTTAATATCACGGCCAACATGACTAATATGACGGCCAAAGTTGGAAATCCAATATATATGGATAGATCACGGACAGAACACGCCGGGTACAATAACTGTTGCTTGATTCTCACGTCGCGCAGTTTAAACAGGCTATCCTTAAATGAGTTTTAGATATTTTTCAAATAATGTAATGATTTCCGTCAGGTGGTGGTGACTGTAAAGTCCCAAAAATCAGCAAAAGGCTAATACATTTATTAATTCGCCTGCTTTTCCAGTTCATTGAGACACATACGAGCAAAGTCCCGAACGTCAATTGAACACCATCACGCTAACAGTTTGGAAGGACGCAACCACTCGAACAGGTATGCCTCAACGTTTGCTCAAAGGACATCGTACGCAAGCTTGTTTCAGTAAATACGTCCAGTAGTACCGTCAATACTTATTTTAGCGATAAATTTGGCCTATCATGGCAGCGCTCCAGCCAATCATCATACTGCAATCGAGTTTACCTTTGAAGCACTGATAGTAATAAAAATTCTCACTCCGCAGTAAGAGGAATATTTTTTGGCTTTTGTTTTTCTTATTTTGGAAATAGTGCTTGAGAAGCGAAATTGAACAGACGCTTTATGATTATTCACGACTGAGAAAGCCTTTAAGAACCTCTCACAATGGAACTCATGCGCCATCTATGTTAAAATTATTTTTACACTTACAAGATGCAAAATAGTCTTTATTGCCTGATTGCAGGTTAGTGGAGGATACATTTGATTTGCTTATTGTGTTTTTCAATCAAGAGAGATATGACAGTTCGCACAGATGCATTGTAATACGACAGCAGTGTAAGCGACCGTGGTATCACAACTCTTTGTTTGTTAACCAATGTTGTCTGCTGTGGACTAATTCCAAAAAAAATCCTTTGTTTTCCGAACCAAAACAACAGTTTGAAGTGGTCAATGTAGGAAGATAAAGCTGAAAGATTTCCTTGCATAATTAATTTACTTTTATTTATTTTTTTGATAAATTAGAAGCCTACTGGAGAGTTCTCCTTAGTAAGTGAAGGGAGAAGATTACAAAAAAGCAGTTCAAACTATAAATAGTTTATCAGCAAGAGGCACAAGTGGTATCGGCAGATTTTTTTACAGGTCCATTTTGGAAGTTGACTTTCTTTCCCTCATTGCAAGCCCAGAATTTTAGTTTCTCAGCGAAAGGTTTCAAAATATTAAATATATATCGCTATTAGACGGCCAAAGTTGGAAATCCCGCGAAGAGTTTCGCTAGCTCTTTGTGTCACAAACCAATAAATGCGTAGATCACGGACAGAACATGCCGGGTACAACTGTTGCTTAATTCTGACGTCGCGCAGTTTAAACAGGCTATCCTTAAATGAGTTTTAAATACTTTTCAAATAATGTAATGATTTCCGTCAGGTGGTGGTGACTGTAAAGTCCCAAAAATCAGCAAAAGGCGAGTACATTCATGAGTTCGCCTGCTTTTCCAGTTCATTGAGACACATACGAGCAAAGTCCCGAACGTCAATTGATCGCTATAGCGCTAACGGTTTCGAAGGACGCAACCACTCGAACAGGTATGCCTCAACGTTTGCTCAAAGGACATCGTGCGCGCACTTGTTTCAGTAAATACGTCCAGAAATACCGTCAATACTTATTTTAGCGATAAATTCGGCCTGCAGCTCTTGCTTGACCAAAACCACGTGTTTGAAACCCGTCAACGCTTTTGTAGGGGGAACTGTAAGAAATTCCAATTCTAATTAATGAGCTATTTCAAAGTACAAGTCCGGCACAAAATCAGAATGCCTTGTGGGATTAGCAGATCCCCACACCAAACCAGCAGTTGAAATGGTCATTTAACAGTTGTGTACTCAGTTGCCAAGCCTTTGATTTGAAGTGAGGCTGAAGTTGACCATGTAGTGGTAGAGACCAGTATCTACTTAGCATGATAACAAAGTAGTAAACATTTGAAAAACAGAAAGGCTTGTATCAAAACCAGGTCACCCTTGGCCTCACCCTGTTCAAAGGCTTAGCAACCAGGCACATAACCGCTTTAATACCTCTTTTTACTTTCGCCATGAATCTCTCCCAATGTGACTCGTGCATGGAGAGTTTCAATCGACTGAAAATACACGAGGAGCATATTTACGACAAGCATTTCGACCGTACAGATGTTGATGACATTTCCTTATTTTATTCCGACATTTCTTTACCGCTGGTCTTTGATATATTCAAGGCTAAGCTTCAGGCAGGCATTCTGAAAGGAAAAGTTCAAGATCGATCAGGAAAATCAAAAAGGTTGATTTATTACTGCCCCCTTGATTTTTCCGTGGGAACCTATTCAGTTCGACGTCGACGACGGGGAATCAAACATTATGAAACCTGTTGTGTGAGGGTTGTATGCGCCACCTCAAAATGCAGTAATCGTTTTTGTCAGACTGGTCTTGTGCCCAGAGTGGTAATAACAATTTTTCCGGATGGAGGCCACAACCAACGATCTCTCATTGAGAATGAAGCGTATGGAGTTTAAATCCAACGTTTTGGCAAAATAAAATGAAAAACGATCTATCATAGCCATGAAGTGGAAAAGCCAGTCAGAGTGATGTAGCCTAATCAATACAAATGCATTAGATACTAGCTGAGTCAAATTGTGGCTGAATTAAAAAAGACAAACAGAGCTGTACCTTGCTCATGCAGCTGAGATGTTTACATTAAGATGTAACGATATGATTCAAGTGCTGCGGATGTTCCCAACTCCAGATCTAGTTGAACTCGAAGAAGAAGTTCTCCAGCTAAACTGATTGAAGTCCCACGTAATCTAACCAAACTTAGTCAGATAAAACTTTTCCAATCTGTTTTTTCAATACAATACGATGAATCAGAGAGAATTAACCCTTTGCTTTTTCTATCGACATAAAACAAGTTTGATATCAAGACGAATAGATGTAATTTTTGATTACAAGAGATAATCCGTAGAGCAATAGAATTTAATCATTAAAATGACGATAGAAGTTGTTCGTAAATTCGACGTGTGTATCTTTGACATCATGTTAAATCACAGCTATTTTCCTAGCATGAAAACAAGTAGCGTGTAAAGAACTATGCTCAATGATTTGGCCCTACTCTTTTATGGTAAATAAGAGAGATGTGATATGCATTCCTAGAGAATAATTTTGATTTATCTCATTCCTTCACAACATTTTAGGGTCTTTTCATACAGATACATCTTTTGGAGATTGAAATAGGCCGACAGGTGTCGTTAATGTCAATTAATGATATCCTAATAGACGAAAATAATAAGAGAGAGAGAGAGAATTCAAACATGCCATGTCCTTCTTGCCGCCCCTCACCACTCAGAGTAGTAGAGTAAAATCGACCATACATGCATTGGTCTTCTTCACCTGACTCTGACATTGATTTTTTACTCGGCAATGGAGAAACTCTCGATGAAACAAATGTAGGAATCATCCACTTCATAACAGTTTAGTAGAAAAACGAAGATCATTTAAATCTGAGCAGTTTTTGAGTGCGTTTTGCTCACACTGTTTCTTATTATATTTGATCCCCAAGGGCTGAAAATTGAATTAAATTTCATCATAATACTGTAATGGCTCCGTTAGAAGCAATGTGACAGTGTAAAAGGTTAAAACTCAAAGATTTATTTCAGGTCACCGTAACAAATAAATAAAAGCCATCGTTATTGGTTTGAGAATTATCTGCTACATTTCATTATTTTTAATCATCCACTTCATAACAGTTTAGTAGAAAAATGCTACGAAGATCATTTAAATCTGAGCAGTTTTTGAGTGCGTTTTGTTCACACTGTTTCTTACTATATTTGATCCCCAAGGGCTGTAAAATTGAATTAAATTCCATCATATTACTGTAATGGCTCCGATAATAGCAATGTGACAGTGTAAAAGTCTAAAACTCAAAGATTTCTTTCAGGTCACCATAATAAATAAAAGCCATCGTTATTGGTTTGAGAATTATCTGCTACATTTCATTGTTTTTAAAATTGTGAATAATATATAAGTATCATCATATCTATACATGTACGAGTGGTTTAATGGCTCTTAAGAGACCACTTGGAGTGTTGTCTTTGTAGGAAATGGTTGAATACTATATTTTTGATGTAGTTTGATTGTTTGTATGTGATTTTTTTTGCAGCAACCTGCGCAAGAATCGAGCAGGAAGATATTGCAAAGAGGATTTAAATGGTATGGTAAATGAACGTCTTGTAGTCCACCACAAATTACTCAATCAAAAAAAAATCATAATTTTTTTATGTGTGTTGGACATTTTAATTTCATCAGTAGGAATTATCTTCACTCATACTAGGAACGGTAATCCCAAAAACCGTTCAGATACCTTCAGTTAAAAAAATTCAGCATATTGTAACAGAACTCTCTTTATCCAAGATGGCGGTTGTTTGTTGTGTACTGTTGTGTTCTGTGTGTAGTTCCCTCTACACAATTCTCACAAACCTTCCTCTTCATAAATCATACACCGCACACATTTTACCGAGAAAGATACAACTTAGAATTGGAAAAAAAAGATACAATCCAGAAGAAGAGCGCGTTAGACTGCTCTCATCTTTCGAGTGAGCGAAGAATGATTGAATTGGAAATCATAGTAAACCGTATCGCCATCTTCGTCTTTATCTTCAGCCTTCAAAGACTGCCTAGTGTTGTTATGCGATTTTTAAAGCTGACCTCTTCATGAAGGGTAGCTATAGAGGATTTCCAATATTCATACTTGCCTTCGTCCGCAATGGCGGCAATTTAACCATGGACAACACAAATGAACGAAAGGACAAAACTCTAAACGCAGCCTCAGCCGGCAAATTATTACCGAAGAAAGTGAAGGCAAAAACACAGTGTAGATTTTGATATAAGAAAAAATCGTGTTTTAAAAAGAACCACCCGCTGATGCCAAAGATAGAGAACAATAGAAATCCACAACCAGTTCCAACGACGAATTTCAAATGTGAAACAGTTCCTCAATTGTTTTAAACTTTTAGACGTGTCACAGCGCACAGCGACGCTGTTCCTTTAATTTAAAACCACTTTCTTACTTTGGTCGATTAAAATGCGACTCTTGAAACTATATCTGTTGTTAACACCAAATAAGAAAGCTTTCTGTATGTAACCAAAAATTAAGTGTTAACTCAGTTGCCTTAGCAAGAATCTTGGCATCATTCTCGAAAAGTATTCAAGGAACCAAGAAATTTATGCACGGCTAATAATTTCCTTTCCATATGCAGTATTAAGACAATGTTTTCGTAACTCTATAAGAATTGGATTTCCAATCCAAAAGTTTTTCTCCAGAGCAAATATGCGGTTCAATAAGCAATTGATAGAATCCAAGAGTGTTCTTGAAGATAAAAAAAATGAATTGACGAGAAAAGCAACAAAGGAATCCAGTTGAAGCTTTACAGCTTTAACTAATATCGTTTTAAAATAGAGGATTTGATTGATTGATTGAGTTGAAAAACTAAACTCCAATGGTTTGATCGACGGACTTGTCGTCGAAGTGTCAGTCTTCTCGATAGGAATTAATGAGCACGTGCTCTGCTAATACTGAAGGACTTTTTTCGTTTCCAAATTTTCATCCAGATTATTTTGGAGCAGATGTAATTTTCCATACATGTAAGTTAACAGAAGGTTAAAGCTAAAATCTAAATGAAAAGCTTACGCAAGAAGATCTAAGTGAAGGGGTTTCTTGACGCGAAATTAGAAATAGCCTATGATGTTATATCTTATTCTAAAAACAAGTAATTCTTGCGAAAACTGCTGTTAGACGATAATGTACATCAGAAACGTCGATAAAAATTTTTGGAAACGGCTGAAAATCAGGTTGAATATGATTATCTCAGCGATAGTTTTCCGGTTTTCTGTCGAATAATTTTTTTTATGGTCCAAAATAGGCCAGATCGCGTTTGTTATTAATTTTCTTCTTGGATTTTATCCAAAGAGCCTACTCCTTGAAAATGGATCAGGCGCACCCTATGACAAATAAATAAACTAAATTAATTTGAAAATCCTAAAAGGAAGCGAAAGGATTGCCTGAAATTCCAATGCTTAATGCCATAGAAAGGAAATTCTTGGATAAACAAGTAAACGAAAGTCAGGATTGACATTATGATCACAGCGAGAGTTTTCGGCATTCTTTTTGGTTAACATTCTAAAAACCAAGATATGACCATACTCTTTTCAGGTTACCTCGTGATTAGTCCCAATCGTGAACGATTATTTCTTCAATTTTCTTTGGAATGTCCGTCCCTTACAATGAAAGCTCGGCTCGACGGTTAAAAAAGACGCAATGAACAGTCGACCTAGTCGAAATGCGAATAAATTTGCAATTACTGCTTTCGTACTTACCACAAAGTATCAACGTGTTCCTCAAGCAAAACAGTGCGACTGCAAGGCGTTGAACCAACTCAGTTGTTATCATATCTTCTTGAATAAAGAATAAGCGAATGGCCCAGATTTTTGGTTTGTAATATCTTCATACCCTATAGCTCCAGCTAATCAGCTCAAGGTGTAAATCGCATTACGTGTAGATATTTCCATTAATGTGTGAGAAATAGACGTCATCGCTCAGCCAAACTGCTACAACGTGTCTGCTTAAGCAAAATGTCCGTATATGGCTGCGTTAAAGCTCAAAATGGAGAGTGGTTGAATAAACATATTATCACATATTTTTTGTAAAGATGATCCGTTTCATTCTTTATTTAGCCTCTTTTTTAATGCCGCTTTTACCAAATTTTCTCCTGAGCTACATATCACTTGCATGCAATGTATAATTTTTTCAGTTCGTTCTCATGCATTAACTTCCCGTAGCAATGAAAGACCATATAGGACACAGAGAGCCAACAGAAACGAAAAGTAGATATGAAAATCTCCTATTGAAGCGTCCAGAAGAGGAGAATGCGCCATTACCTACAAAACTTTTTGGTGATTTGACAATTTTCGCTCTTTCTTCTCTATCTGGCTCTTGCAAGAAGATTTGGAAGTTGGTTATGACATGAAGAGGCATTTCAAAATTCCCTATTCCTTCGTTAGACCAGTATGAGCGCCGGCCTTCGCAAATGCTGACTAGGCAACATTTCGTTTACAAATCTCTTTGCAAATGTTTTTGTGGTGTATGCATCCAAACTTTCACGTTACGCCAGATATTAAAATTTAAGCCTAGAACAAGCGATATTTGATAATTTAGCATAGAAAGGAAACAGTTATGAAACAGGCATCATTCAGTGGCAAAAAAAAGGGGGATGGTAGTAGGTGAGATGTTGTGATACGCACCATCTTATATTGTCGTATTTCATCTTTTAAAAACCCAGAAGGCTCAATTATTTCAATTTAAAAAAGAAAAAGGCCCAACTGTCAGCATTGCTAAAGTTTTGAGCTCCGCAAAAAAGAAAAAAGTATTGGTTTTTTCGCGCTCTCCTCGCTCCGGTAGCTCATAATCATGAGATGCGAATTTATAAACCAGATTCGCGCTCACCATCAAATGCAAAAGTTCTCGTAGAGGGAGAACACAAAGAAACCACGAAAGATGGAATCAGATCATAACTTTTCATGATTTCTCGACTGCATTTGAACCGAATATGCCGATGTCAGGTAATTTCTTCCTTCAAAGCCGATACCTGTTGCTAATCATCTAGAGCTGGTCGTCTGGTAAGGTAGGCTCCTGAGGTCAGGAATGAGTCTCTGGAACATAACTGACGTATCTGTTGTAATTATTTTTAGACCATTGAGTTTTAACTACCTCAGGGGAGGGGCTTAATTGTAAATGTGTACCTTTTTAGTCTGATTTATTAATTTTCCTATTCATCTTCTTTTAAATAGCAACGGTACTACACTTTCGAAGTTGGATCTTTGCATTTTGCAACCGAGTTCGTTGCTGATTAGCCAGCCAAGTCGCTCGAGGTTTGATAATTCCCTCAATTTTGTTTTTGTTGTCTTTGCCTATGCCTGCGCTGTTGTTGTTTGGTTTTGTTTAGGTTTAGTTTTGGCTTTTTGTTTTTTTTGCTATTCGATGAACTTAAAAAAATAATTAAAAAAAACATTTCGTATGTATTGCCTGGTCCCAGATGTTTACTTTACTGCGTTTGCAAAGCGACTCCTCGTTTCTGTAAAGATATATAAGATATATATGTACTCTGGGGTATTACAACTTTTAAGGAAAACTTGATGTTAACATGAACAAGAATGAAATGTTTTGATATAGATAGTGCTTGTCAAAGATTAGGGGACATGGCGTAATACTACCATGCTCACTTGTTACGCATGTGCAAATCGTGCTATACCCGTATAAATACGCTTCCAGCCGTCTCAAATGCACCTTTCCGGTTCATTGACATACCTTAGCTTCACATTGTGTGACGTTGTATTGCCGTGAAACAGAAGGGAATGTCTTGTAATATGATGTGCTATTACAAAAGATGTTAATAAGTACCTGAAAGTTCAAAACTGAAATCAAACCCAAGCAATGTTGTGTTTGTATTTCCTGGATCATATGGCGCATGCTTGTTGCCACTATTGTCATCCTGCTTTTTATCTTTTATTCCGACAGATCATAAAGGGATCGTAAGGATATAAGGGTTACTGAATATTTAGTTTGCAGCGTTTGTCTCCTGTTTTCTTTGGCGAAATATATTAAGAATGGGTAGCTGTGTTAGTTTCTGTTGCCATAACATTTTATTCCTTCGCACTATGTGCGGCGAAGGTTTCCCGCGGTCAGTACTCTAGAGTTTCGTTGCTGTAGACAAATTACCCTAGTAAACCAAAAGCTAACTTTGGAAGAAAGAATCAGCTGTATCACAGGGCACAATAATTTTTCACCACGAAATTATCGGGTCAAACCGAATGGAAAACGAGTGATTCATCTGATTCAAGTTAATCTTAAACAGTGATTTTAATAGAGAAAAACTTCTTAAGTTTAAGTGCAGCATTTCCGTATGACTCATTACGCTCAAAGGAAATAACTGACATCAATATTATAAATGAATATTTCGTACGCATCAACTTTCACACTGCACTTGGATTCGTTACCATAATCAAAAAATATTTGTGTTTCTTTATCTCGCTGCAGATCTGTCATCACAATGACATTGCTACTGTTACTACTTTTAGTTTCTCGAGGACAGGAGGGAATTGATGGCTCGTGCCAAGCCCTTCGAGCTTGTGTTTATGCTAGTATCCGCCTGAGGTTTCGTACTGTTCATACAACAGGATATCGGTCAGCTCAGGAAAGGGCTTGAACTTTCTCACAAATGCTGTATTTCTGTTATTGAAATACGATGGAAACTACAATTGGTAGGATTTTCATACGATGAGAAAAGCGGAAATGTAGTCATGTGGAAAGACAAGGAGTATGAGTACATCTCACGCACGTGAAATAACAATGAGGAGCTCACCATTCTTCGCTTGCGAAATGTCAGCCGAAAAGAATTTTGAAAAATCATATTCGGTGTGGGAACAGACTCCTTAATCAGCATTCTTTTCAGCTGAACCTATTGGTTATCTATCCCTGATTTGACTTGTGATATGTGTTCGTAAGAAGTGTCTTCGAAGCCGCTACGGGGCATAATTAGGCCGACGACATTGAAGAGTAAAATTTCCTCGATGTCGACGATCGAAACGCGTCCTTTTTGGCCATACAGCTACTTCCTTTGGACAGTAGTGCATAGAAATACCGGTATATGTGTATTATTCTTGTAGCTAACGTCAGTTGGCGCTCCGGCCAAGCAATACGTTCGTCCGTTCTTAGAATTTTTTCCTTTCTCCGCCATAGTTGCCGACGTGTCGTCACAGTTTTCTACGCCCACAGCTATAAAACATGATCGTTTGGCCGCGCGCTTAATAGGAACACTTTTTGGCCGTCAAATCCTTTCTCTGCCATGGTTGCCGACGTGTCGTCACAGTTTCCTACGTCACAGCTATATAACATGATCGTTTTGGCCGTGCGCTTAATAGGAACACTTTTTCGCCGTCAAATCGTACCTTCAATGCACGCAAAAATGGTCAGGAGAACTCACTGGGCGCTTAGGTGGATTATTTCTAATTTTAAAAACAGCTACCAACCAGAAAATGCCAAAACAAAAAATTGGTGTCATAGGCACCTTAATATTGTCTCAAATTCAATAAACATACGTAGTTGATTTCCGGAAACATCACAAGCCCATTCTACAACGTACGTTTTTGTAATTCTAATAATATTTTTCTAGAAACCCTCAAACATTGTTGTACAAAAAAGTACTTTATTGAAAATCGGCGTCAGACTATGGTATGACGTTCTATGCTCGCTGAGAGAGCTACCAAAAATATCACTCAAATTTAAATTCAAAAAGAACATATACTGCGTAGTATTTTCGAGAGAGGAAATTCCCTTTTCGACAAACACGAGATCATTTCAATACTACGATTCTCAAGTAATTGATAACGTCTATATAATATCGCGTTTTCTGCCTTGCATCATTTCCAATTACTTGAAATCATCCTCTACGCATCTCTCATAAATGAATGCAGAGGCATTGCAGTTAAACTATTTACCTTCTAGTTTAGGATTTACCAAGTGTATTTTCATTCTTGATTTTCTATGCGAGTGGTCTTCGTTAACATTACGAGTGAGAATACTTCTAGATAACATATTTTGGTGGTTCGTGACTAGCATTAAAACACATCAACTGTATTTCAAATGATTATGATAAAGAAATGTAGAACATACTTCTAAAAGCCCTTATGAACATGAACTTAGGATTTATTTTTTGAATCTTGCTTTTACGTGAAGTGCATTTGCTTCAAAGTCAGTCTGTACCACAGTAGCGCATAGCACAAAGTGACGGCTGACGAAGTTTGTAGATGTAGTAAGATCCACAGTTTCTCACGCCAATTTTTGTTGTGCCCCTGCAATGGTTCCTATAATCACTAAAGCATACCTTCCTGTCAACTTCATCATCTTCCACTGAAGGATGAGAACCTTTCAACCAACCGGAGTATACTGTACCACATCTGTATGATGGCACAAGACTTGTTGGCATTTTTGTTCCTGCAGCACCCACAAAACGATACCATCCCACATGGAGTTTGTCGTCACACAACTTAGCTCGGTTTTTGTAACTGCTCTTTCTATTGGCATCTCTTAGGTTCTTGTAATTATTGCAGTCACGGTGTGGGGCTACGAAGTCAAAGAAATGTAAAAGGAAATTTGAATTATTAACGCTAAAATTGTAACTTAATCGCAAGAGTCTCATAGGGTTAAGGGTTTTAAGAGCTTCATAAGTTCCTCTGACATTATTAAAACTAAGTACAAGGCTTCTGAATCATTTGAAAAATAAGAGAGAAAAAAAATCGATTAAGAAAAGTCTTCTCACGGCAACAAAATGCTAAGAACCATGTCTTGTATAAACCTCCAGTCTTCATGTCACAGCGAGCTAAAATAGAGTTACCAGATCGGGTTGAATCCATCCAATAATTATTACCGCTGACTTTCTTTCCTCCTTCACTTGCCTTGATCTTGCACTACTCCACAGAAAATTCACGAATTGATCCGAGGGGAGTTGCAGTTAAAATGATTAATTTTAGCAGAACGAGAGTAAAAAAGATTCATTGCTGACACAAAGTCTGTTTACTCATATTGTTTGTTTCATCACCTTTAAGATATACTTTGTGGGGAATGTTTATATGATTTACTGTAATGTTAACAGTCTTTTGAAACATCTGTAAAAATATGAGTCAGACAAAGCCGAACGTCATATTGGGTAAATTTAAAGTTACGCTCGCAGATCGAGCTATCAGTTGAATGTCGCCCCCCTCCCTCCCCTCCCCTTTTCTGTAATGCTGCTTTTTAATCTTTGCATTTTCCATCACCTCGGTTTGGACCTTTCGCCATGTAATATCTGTCCTTGTTCTTGACAAATTCCTCTGGTCTGGCCTCTTTAGTTTGGTTGTTTAACTCGCATATTGCAGTGAACATAACGACGTTGTAGCTTTGACATCTGACATCAGCAAGACAAGCCTCTCTGCATTCCAGAGTACCTCGTGCAGTCTTGAACGTCTTGTAGGTGTGGCCCTTGAGCATCATTTTGTAAATGGAGTATAGGTCGCCGCCAGCTCCACACTGCTGACTGGCATTGTCACGGAACAGTTGAGAAGTGAAAAATAGCACGATAAAAAAACGAAGCATGTCGACCAGCCATGAGAAGCATATCAGATTTTTGAAACCTACGAAGACAAGATGAACATTATTTATCGGTAATGTTTGATTTAAGGAAATTTTTGGGGAAAAAAATTCCTTACTAGGTCATTGAAAAAAAACGAAATTTTGTTGCTTTAAAATCAACCTTCCCTCCCACTCCTTTTGTAATCTTAATCTTTACTGATCAATTCGCGGGAAAAATGAGAAACTGCGTGCATGAAAACGTCAGCTATTTTTGACAGCTAATAAAAGACTTTAAGTATAGGCAATGACATGATTTCGAGTGTAATTTGGTGTAAATAAGCACAGAAACAAAAATCGCTCAAACCCGTGAGTCGAGCGCAATTTGTAGTCTTGAAAATTTACATTTCTTGAAATCGGGAGTCTCAGCTGTTTCGTCATCCATTCAAAAATTAATCATCTAAAAATTCGGTGACGAGAAAATGCTACCTTTGTAGGAAATTGGGCTTCGCACATAAGTTAAGATCGATAATAATTATTTATTGTAACGTCCGGTTATAACTTTAGTATCTGTAGTTTCCTTTACTTTTAGTGCCTATTAAACTTTTTTCAGGAAAAAGAGAGCTACAATTGAGCGGGAACGGATTTTCACTTAACTTTTTCAGACATACTTCAATTTTAATTTGTAAAAGAGATTGTACAATAAACTGCGGCATTACACATACCTGGTTAAAACTACTCGTTGTTAATAAAAGAAAGTCCCATTGGTCTTCTCTTGAGGTGTGAGGCACAGATCAGGTTGCCAACGGTCAACTGAACCTGAAAGGTTGTTTAGGGGGAATAATATCACACCACAGACGACCTCGTAGCAGATTATGAGCCATTGTCCTCCTTAAATTGGTACATCTTTGTTGGATCAGTGGGATACTATTGAAAACTGTTATTATTCTTCTCAAACTAGACTTTGCAATGTTTTACGGCCAATTGGAGCTAAAATGATGTTCAGGGAGGAATTATATTACGCCACGAACAAACTCTTGCAGATAATTAGCCACTATCCTTAATTCCTTACGGTGGTGCATCTTTGTTGGATCAGTGGGATGCTATGGTGTTCAGTTAAGTTTTTCTCCCACTGGGCGCTGTTGTGTTTAATGGCCAACAGGAGCTGAATTGATGTCTTTATGAATCATTTAGTAACGTTAAGCTTCCGCGGTATTTTTAGAACAATTTGAACACAAACACCTCAGAGATTAATCTTTATTTTCCGATATTCGGGTGTCCAATTCAATATTTCTTTCTTTGTCAAGTAGCATCGATCTAACAAGGACTGTTTTCAGTAGAAACGTAAATATTTAAGTCACAAGGAGTACATCCAAAATAAAGACTGTAATACGAATACGAGGCGAGAGCTATCGCAATTGAGACTATCTTAACTCTGGGTGTGTTGATATGGTGACACTTACAGACCGATGTAGCTTATGTTGTAAGTTTGTCGTTCTATTTGATACTCGCGTGCTTAGCGCCTTCTGGAGGACAAAAGATGTTTTCAAACTGAAAGTCATTCTAATTGCAACGGCAGGGTCGGCGAATTTTGTGTTGAAAATCTCTCGAATAAATCTCATTAATGTTTTATCATTTCAATGCTATTTTAGACGAATGGATTGAAAACTTTTTGAAATGGGTCCAATTTCATTTCTTTCTGTCGGTTTTGCTACAAGAGTAACTTTAATTTCAGAAAACATCTGAGGTGATAGAATTTTAAAAAAAATTTGCCATTTTACACAAGAAATTCTCGTGCATTTTAACAACTGCAATTTTGAATAAACGAACTCAGTCCCAGCTTCATGAATAAATTAGTTCATCAGGATATCACAAAACTATTTAAAGATAAAATCCACGATGTTCGATATATTTTTCAAAGTTTTGAAGAATCTATTTATATTTTAATTTCACGGTGGTCATTATAATCTTGTAACATTTATCCATCGTTGTTCGATGAAATACTCCAGTGAACTCATCAATTGTTACAAAGGAAGAGTTCCGGAGATGGATATTTTACCAGCGAGATATCCTTTATCGCGTTGTACCGAAGTTTAAATAATTTTTTTTTCCCAAAGACGATACTTATTAGGAGTATTTGGTGATAATAGTGTTGTCTGATATTTTCAAACTAATAAAATGGTTCTGGTCATTAAGGGGTTGGCGTGATTGCAACATTTATTGTTATGACCACCCTGCGCAAGATGATATAGCGTGCAATGGAGGGGGATCCTATGATATGTTCGCACAAAAATAAACAAAATGAGAGAAGGCGAATACAATAAATGTAAACCTTCCACTATTCGACTGACAGCAACTATTCACTTGACTCCGAAGATGACTTCCGCTCAGGTTGTCGAAACGTCAGTCACCACTACCGACAGCAGTCCTTCTCAGGACTACGCTCACCCGGACGATCAAATTACACTATTGTATGACTGAGAATGACAAGCAACTTTCGAAAATATTCAAACAAGATATTTATGAGGGTCAAGGATAATTTGCACATTAACTTAACTCCCGCAAAAAATTACTACCATTAAATTTTAGACTGGATTTCATTCAGGAGAAATCATAACCTTATCATCTCGCTTCTGTGTCGCAATTAAACGACTTTCGTCTCTCAGATTTGACACCTGTTAATAAGCTAGTTTCGAATTGTTTGTGAAAGAAAGTCTGGTGACTAGTTTTTAGCACCAAGTCGAGGCTGGGAGGAATGGGAGTCGTCTCAACATCACAGATTATGATGCGTAAACCTGCAAGTTCCAGAGCTACAGAAGTTTTCAAAGGGAAGAGATATTTAAAATTTTTTAAACGGTAAGAGGGCGGAAAAAGGCAGAACTTCTAGAGCTTTGTAAAACAGTTTAACGCGACGAGTTGATTAATTCCAAGATAACATTTCCAGGAGGAAAATTACTTCCTCATCCACTTTCGGGTAAGTTTGGACTCAGGACTTCACCGGTATTCCAGACATTCTGCTTGGAAAGATGGCTACGATGAAGATGGTCGTAGAAAAGCTTTGAGGGTTTTCACTCATTTGTAGACGGGCATGTAGAGGATCTGAAGAACAGACTGGAGACTGGAGACTGCTATTTCCAGTTCAAAGTAAAACCAACGGAAAGGTCTTAAACTGAAGATGTAAAAGACTTCTACCGGGATTCTATCGTGCTTAAAAATATTGGAAGCATTTGGTCTGCTTACTATGCTTACAAAGGCGGGTAAGTCACAAGTGTGTGCTTTTTTTCCTCTTCTTTACAAGCGAAAGAACCGATGGTTTCCAATTTATTTTTAAATTACATCGGGTTTCTTTGCGAACGAGCTGACTGTCGATCCAAGGTATAAGAGACCAGTGCCCTTGCAGCTCATTCAATAGTTTTAGTTCATTGTAGTGATATGCTATTCAAACTGCTTGATAACCTTGCTCAAACATGATCATCAAACATGTCTTTTACAGTATGATAAACTTCAGCATGAAAGTGGCACAGAGTTTAAAACATTGTACCAGGTTGCGAAGTTGTCGATAGGAAAATCATGTTAACTGTGAAATAAAGCCTTCAATAAAATACCTTTTAGACCCTATGCCTGAGTTCGTTCCCATATTTTTACCCTCGCTTGGGCTCTGCCCACGATATCCACAGGGTGGATGAAGTGTTACAAACTTTAAGGTTTCCCGTAAAATATATTGGCACTAAATGTTTCTCTTTTCTTGATCCCAAATGAATCTTTGCTTTGGGAAAGGACCCGTAGATGTCCCTGAATTCCAAATGAAGCGGAACTTATGATTTTTTAGTAATTAAGTATTTTTATGTTATATCATAAATTTAACCTACTACAGATTTGTGGACAAAGTTTGAAAGAAACCGATTTTTTGAACCGAAATGCATCGGATCACTTTAAGAGGGCATGCGTCGTAAATATGGGCCTTTGAGAACTGAAGCGAATTCCGCTCTGCCAACAAATTATTTTTAAAACTGTGGATGAACTAAGGTGGTTTCGATTAATTTTAGACTTAGAGGGATTCATGAGGAAAGTTTGAGAGAAATCGATTTTCGAACTAAAATTCACCGGACCGCGATAGAGAGAGTGCATCTTAACACCTGGGAACAACACTATGGCCGCAAAATTTCGAAAACATTTGGCGACATTTGACGCCTTTTACATTGCAGGATACCGTTAAAGATTCGTTAGAAGTACTGCGTGACCAATCCCCGCGAAAGTCGTGGAAATCCAGATGGCCCTAATTATCAGAGATGAAAGCCACCGGGGTAAACTGCACGGAATATTATTTGTTGAATAGAAATTGTAACTTGATTTTGGGCCCTGAAATGATCAGGAAATAATCTTAAAGTGAATGAAACCTGATTTAACCCTTAAACTCCCGGTAGTGATTAAAATGAAACTTCTCCTAATAATTTATCCATACATTATTCAGCAAAAAGGTAATGAGAATATTAAAACTTATCAGGGAGAAGCTGCTATCTTGATCTAGCACCAAGTTCTCGTGACTAATTTACAAGGAAATGTGAATTAACAATCAGATCTTGGGAGTTAAAGGGTTAACCCCTTATTAGGGTATTACTTCTGTAATTGAATACTTTGTTACAAGACATTCGTTTGACATGGAAGCGGCGGTTTGTTTTATGAGAAAGAAGAGAAACACTAAAGACTATTACAGCATCATACGCTTCATCTACAAAAGCTGCTGCGGCTAGCGAAAAAATTAAACTTTCGAGAGTCGACAAAGTGATGCAGAAGTTCAGTAAATGGCTTACAGAAATCTTCCTGCATGCTCGTCAGTACCCGCCATGTGACTACGGCACAGCAATATTAGGAGCTAATTGAGTACTGCTGACCCGTTGCTTTTAAAGTCAGTAGAGTTTCAATGGCCGGAGTGATGGCCTTTACGGCGAATGGTTAAAACTTTGGATGACTTATAACTAACGGTTAACTTCTTTCCGTTACGGTTAAGAGGAAAAAATTTAGATTTCACATTTTTTATGACTATCTAATAAAATTTGTTAAATTTTACGCCTAACAGCTAAAACTTTTCACCGTTTTACGACGAACGGTTAATCCCAATGAGATCCTCCTTAAAGTTATTTTTGTTCTTTCCCTGTGATTTTATTAAGTAAAAATATTTGGAGTGAAAGTATTGCTTAAAACTGCTGCTTATAACCATGTTTTCTTATCACTTCGATAGAGAAAAAAGCTTGACTCAATTATCTGTCAGATAACTTCAACTTTAAATCCTTTTGGTCGCTAGTTATTGTGAAGATAACTCAATAATTTTGACGAGTCCGTTATCATTGGGGTTACCGCCAGTTACACCCCGACAACTCTGACCACGGCAAAACGAACCCCCTCCCCCTCCAGCCTGGTTAGAGCGAGTACCGCTACCTCCCCCAGAGTACCCGCCACCTCCTCCTGATGCACCATTATCCTCTGATCCTCCACCTCCACCACCAAAACCTCCTACTGCTCCTGGTGCTGGTCCGCCGTTATTTCCACTGTTCATGCCACCGGCTTGACCACCAGTCCAGCCTTCAGCACGTGACCCACCTCGTTCTCCGTGGTGAGTGCTTGATCGAGTACAACCAGCGCCATGCCAACCAGCACCTACACCCCCATGAAAGGCACCACCTGCTCTGTTACATTCACCTGGCTGCCCTCCAGTGCCTCCCTTCCTAACCCGTGATGGTTCTTTTCCCACACTACTGGTTCCACTTGTTCTCGTCTGACCATTCGTTCCGTTGTAACCACCCGACGCACCACCTCCTCCTCCGGCAGCTAATAACAGGGTATTACTTGTGGTATAGACAAAACTACCACCCCCTCCTCCGGTTCCAGCATTGTCCTCTACAGACAGTCCCAGCTGAGCTGCTGTTAAGGATGTGGATCGACCACCCTTAACCTCCACTGAATTTCCACCACGCTGTCCAACCACAATATTCAGCACTGTTCCTTTATTCAATCTGAACTTTCCTTCTATGGATGCTCCCCTACCACCATAGTATATTCCAGGTCTATATCCATAATTGTATGAATGCGTCCCACCACGAGCTCCCCAGGCCTTTATTTGGTAAAGGGTCGTACGCGGAACAGTGAAGGTCTGAATAACGCCATACCTTCCACTTCGTCCACTTATTGTAAACTCCCAAAAAACTATAATGAAAACACGCATGTGTCATTTATAACCCTAGGATCCTTTCAAATCTGATCCAGCAGTAAAGAGTATTTTTACCTTCTTTACTATTGTAGGAAAATAAGCTAAATCTTCCAGTTGTTGAAAGAGAAACATTTTTACGTTAAAGTTGTACGCTAAGAGGAAGAGTAAAATCTTACTAAACATTTTTGCTTTATATGTCCTTGTTTCTAACCAGAGCAACGTTTTATTGCGGGTCATTATGAACAACCTGAATAATTATCCATTTTTAAAACGCGAGGGAAAAAAGCTTGTCTTTACGTTATTCCTGAAAGTCACAGAAATAGCTACAATGTGTTTTCCAATCAACTTAACGTTTCAGTTAATTGAAGATGGCATCGTTTAAAATGATAATATGATTTTCTTACGAGAGCATTTTTCCCCGTCTCCTTCAAATCCAGTCTTACAAATGCACTCGTGAGATCCCTCAGTATTTTGACAAGCAGCATTGACATCACACCGGTGGGACTTGACTGTGCACTCGTTTATATCTTAGAAAGCAAATGATATTCCGCTAAAAAATTATACTCCACACTGACTTTGTTTATCGTTACACCTTGTCATTAAGTGGCGATAACTTGTGGGCGACAAAATACGCACCCTGATTACACGTGGCTAAGCGGGTCTGGAAAAGGTAATCTCAACGATCCATAAGATTGCCTATGGATAGCCCACGGATTGCCCACAGACTACCCATAGATTTCCCTCGGATTGCCACGGAGTGCCCACGGAGTGCCCACGGAGTCTCTTTGGATTGCCTACGTCGTATCTTCGGATTATATGCTGATTAATTGACCGGGAAATGCTCACCGATTGCCGACGGATTTCCTACGGATTGCTCAAGGGCTTCAATTCATTTTTAAAGCTACAAAATGCATTTAACGACAGTGCAGTGCTTTTAAAAGATGATCATAAAATTTACTTAAACTAGATAATTTTCCCCGTCTCCATTAAATCCGCCCTAACAAACGCCTTTGTGAGATCCTTAAGTATTTTGGCATAAAGCATTGACATTACACCAATGAGTCTCGTTTATATCTTTAAAGGCAAACATATTCCAGTTAAGAAAATCTAGTATGCGGCATAAATATCACAGGATTCATTAAAATGACAGTCCTCACTGGGTATTTTTTACGATTATTCTCTCCCCCACCTAGTGCCCAGATTTTAGGGTACTAAAATAGCTGGGTGAAGTCAAATCGAGTGCTAATTTTTTACCTTTAAAACAAGTGAATTTGAAACAGTCATCACATGAAACGACACTCCAAGTGTATCCATTGTTTGAGCCAAGAGTGTGTACACAGTCCTGATCTGTGTTATTTTTTGGTTGGTTTGCCGCCCAGAATCTAAAGCTACTTATGCCTTTCTTTGCCCACACGAATGATCCTTCTAAGCTTCGATAATTGAGCCCAATCCAGGATCCCTCTCCATTATGCTAATTTTGAAGGTGGACGTTCTCCTCTGACTGTCACAAGATGTGAGTGCATTTTAGAACATTTTGTTTCAGCATTTGACCAAGTAGTGCAAGTGGAGCTTATGAAATAACAATAACCATTGAAATAATCCCATCCAGGCTGGCATAGATCTACATGAGAAATGAATAATTTATCTAGAGCGATGTTAACACATACGAAGAAAAGTACAGTCAAAGGAGATTAACATTCGTGTGTTGTGTCAACATACGATAACTTAACCGATTTTCTGCATCAGTCACTCTTCATAGTCTACTTCCGTAGGGGTACACATAGAGATTAAAGCTACTGTTTCTTGACGGAGGACAGTGAGACAGGGAATGCGTATGTCTGGGGTATAATAGACTGTAATTTCCATGTAAAGCCATGAGAAATGAGGTAAATTAGCATATCCCAGCCAATGAATGACTGCTTCCCTCTGTTGTCTATTTTTCTTCTATTAAAACATTTGTGAACTTCCAAAAAGTCATTATAAGGATATTTTAGGCGAGAGGGGTAAGAGAAGACTTTGATTTTGAGGAGAATGATGTTTGGTCCTGATTCAACAGTACATTACTTTGTGACGGTGTTAAGCAACCTAAGTATTTACCTGAGATGACCGTGTAGATAATTGAAAGAGGATCATATTTTGTTTCGTACAATTCTTTAAAACAAACGCGAAAGCCACTCCTGTTGATATACTGAAGAAAAGGAAAAAGTTTTATTTATTTACTGAATGGAGAGGGTCAGACGGGAAAATAACTAGTACTAGACAATGCCGGGCGCTTCACATCATAAATGGAATTATTTGCCACGACACTAAACTTCTTGATGGCGCCTTGAAAATAAGCTTGAATCAGTATGATAAACAGATATAACATATTTCATTAGGCTTTTTCAGACAGAAAATATTGTCTAGAATCTAACTTACCTCTACCCAAGGGGTTATGCCATTGTGAACAGGACTCAAGTTCCCTTGTTTCGTTGAGTGATTAGCAGAGACAATTACGTTTGGGACTGTAAGGTAGGCGTGGAAGAAGTTAACATCCTGAAAGAGGAAGAATAGAGAGCGTAAACACGTGAATCAGTACCTATCCTCGAACACGCGCCTGGCTTCGAATTAGTGGTAAGGTAGAACGGAAAATGTCTAGTATGTACGCCAAGGAGCAATGATCATTGGTCAGTCACTAATAGGCCTTTATCAAATCAAATAACACACACAAACGCTTGAAATAGTCAATAAAATAGCTAAACCTGCAATGACAACTGACCTTGCAGAAGGCATTATTTTGATCGTCTGGGGGAGCTCTATTGTTGATAAAGTGAATCACGTTGTGTTCTGAGAAGGGGGGCTTGTGAAGATTCATGAACGCCAACCAGTTCTGATAAAAATACGAACACATGAAAATTTCAAGATATTGTTAAGCGTGATGGCTAAGTCGAAATAGGACGAGAAGTTCACACAAATGTTTTTATAGTTCCGTATGTTTGGATCTTTGTTTATCTTTGAGCACTTTTTCCCTTACAATGTTCACCCAAAATTCCAGTTTAACAACATTTCCAGCTGTGTTTCGTTACATCTGGTAGTATCGTGCCAAGATCGAACTTAGTTACGAGAATTGTACGTTCTTTAACACATTGTTGTCAGCATTTGGTGTCAGGGATCTGTTTAAACAGTACTTTAACCTTGACGCCATATGTGAATAGCTTTGGGCATGCTGAAGACGGAGCGCTTAACGGCATGCATACACGCGATTAATCATAACAGCCGAGATTATTGCGTCAAAAATGAATGAAAATAAATACCAAATCAAAGGAAGAAAAAAGATTCTAATTATAATACGACGATAGGCCTGTGAACTACATACTCACAACAGAAATATCCTTGTGGGATCCTGCGTAGTTCTGGAGCTCCCTCAGGCAAACTTTGCAAGAGGACTGCGTGACATCCTCAATCCATATACTAGCTGCGTCACGCTTCAGTCCTGAATGATGGTGCTTGGCAGTTACAAATACTGAGGGTGCACTCGGAAATTTCTTCTTCCAATAAGAGAAAAATGTCCAGGGGTTAGAAATATCCAGGTTCAACCCCGCCCTAGTTACCGTGTAATGTTCTTTTTCAAAGAAAGCTTATTCTTACAGTACCTCTGACCCAATTAATACTAATGAGGACCTGCGCACTAGCAGCAGTGGCATTTTAGAAATTGAGGAATATGCATAAAAAGTAAGGGACTGTTATGGACAAAGAGGAGCTTTTTACGCGATAGAGACCGCCAAACGCTCCGTCATTAATGGCCAATCAAGCTCCTGGGACTCGATCTTATCCTGGTACTTGAGCATCCTACACAGAAAGAAATTTCAGTTTTGTTTGGGGTTTACCACTCTGACAATTATTTCCCACCGATATGGGTGAAACTTCACCATCAAGTTAGGAAGGGATCCATTTGAAGTCTTCTCAAAGACAATTAACGACACTGAGTTGCATACACGCACATTCGTGCATGTATGCAATAACTCATACAGGAAAGGAACGAACGAGTAAAAAAATTATGTTAAAAGATGGGAGATGAAAAAGAAAAAAGGACAAAGGCTAGCTACTTACTGATGGAAAGTTCACGGTTACACAAGTCGTTCCAGTCCACCATTGTGATATCCGTTTTTCGCCTGCCAGCCCACCGACCGGAGCTCCCTGATACACCACCCAATCAATCGTGACGTTTGCGCTCGATTCTCGCTCATTGAAACCTGCTGCCATGACACAAGCGGTGAATCTATCGTAATTGGTGTTCTCAACCCATGACACTGCTGCATCGTGTACATACGACTTGTCACTGGTGTCAATGTGATTGACAGTGATCTGAACTTCAATGGGTTTGTCAGGATAGAACACGTAAGGTTTTAGATGGATCACTACACAGTGAGAATATCCCAGTGTTGGAATGTGAGGCATGTGTTGGCGACCGCGCTGGAATGGAAAAACTGAAAGAAAAAAGGGAGAGAGAGAGAAAGAGAGAGAGAGCGCCGTATTGCTTCTTGATTCTCTTTGCTTTAATGCGATGTCACTTAATAAGCATTTTTAAGCAAAATATAGGTTTAGATCACATATGAAGCACGACAAATTCAACAGTTTCATTGAAAACTTCAAGAAATATATGGTATTTTAGACTCTGAGAATGCAATCATGCAATAGTGCTATTTTCGCTCAAGTTGCCACATATCGTTCGGCAACGCTTCAAATGAACCATGTCTTTTGTTCCGTTCAACTCAAGAGTATTCCTAAATTTCGCTGATATATTTACGAGCAGGTAACAACTTTTTGGATTTTCAGCAACTTTGGATTTTTAGCAACTTTTTTAGCAGTCAAGTGAAAAATTTTTCCATGATTTTTTACGAGCACAATCTGGTCGGTCGGTCCGTCAGTCCACCAGTCCGTCATGATCAGTCCGTTGGTCCGTCAGCCTGTCAGTCAGTCGGTTAGTCAGTTAGTCAGTTGGCCATACTAAACTGGGTCAAGCCAAGCCAAGTCAAAACAGTCAGTCTGTCAGTGTTTTAGTCAGATGTCCATGTTTTGTAGCCCGACCATCATAACATATACTTTACATATATATTTCAAACATTTTCAGCCCAATAAAAGAGCTAAACCGTTGGAAACCCCTACCCTGACAACGACCTGGATGCTGCACGGTAAAATTACGCCTCAAAAGACACGTCTCTCGTTTGAACGAGCACTCGTTGCCGTACGTTGTGCCATTTGACGAACACACGGGCTCGAGGAGCGACGGACAGAGGTCTAAGCACACACAGCGAGCGTCATGCGGTCCAAAGGCCTTACACAGGCCATAGAATAAGCAGGTAACGTGCAGGCACGGATCCAAGTCTTCAAAATAAAATAGAATACAATTATTTCTCAGGTACATTTTTTTTAGTAATGTACTATATTCGACAAGACATATTTAAACGTCGTCGAAAAAAAAAGAGTTTTTTTTACTAAAAACGATCTTCAAATAATTTAAGAATATTCCAAAAAAATTTCCAAATATACGAAAGTATGAAACTTTTTCCAAAATTTAGAGTAGCTACGCCTTTTTGCGAAAGTGAAACGACGAAAAAAAATACAATTAAACAACAAATAGCTACCAACACGAAACAGAAAAGGGTAAATTATTTATTTCCAATAACAAGAAGGTCCAGAGGGGAAAAAAATGGACAAATTCTGACTATGTTTAAGATGACAAATCAATTATTTGATGTTAGTTTCGACTCGAGTCCTGCTTATATCGAAGCTATTGTATCTTCTCCTGGAATCGTTTAATAACATCAATTTCCGAGAAAAAAATTACTTGTCTCATTCAAAAAACCAAACTACTTTCAAAATTTAATCCACAAAATTGGGCAAATTCAAATTCATTAAGGAGCTAGTCAGTACCTCAAAATCGCAAAATGAATGTGTCGCCGAAAATAAAATGCATCATGGCACTCACCTCCTACGACAACATAATCAACTGAAGTGGCGCTTTTACTTTCCTCTTTGCCCTGGTATTTTCTTACACAAACCTTCGTATCTTTCCTTGAGGTGAACTGTAGTCAAGAGGAAAATATATTTTGCCGTCAAGTTAATTACTTTAACGGCCAAAAATAAACGTAAATAACAATAATGGAAAGAACAAGAAGCTGGAAGACGTCAAGAGCAAACGTTTGATCCTCATCGATTTGTTAAAAAATGAAAACACTGCATTCCGATTTTAAATGTTTCATATTCTGAAATTATAAAGACAAAATGCGCTTTTTGAAAAGAGGTCAATTGCGATGCCATGGTGCACATTGTTTGCGTTCAAAAATTGTTAATTGATATAGAAATTAAGAGATATCAACTAGCACTTTACTAACTCCGCCAAAGAGCCGATAGAAATATCTTGTTCGTTCCAATTCACACCCATTACACATACTGTCTACCGAGGACAATCCTTTAAAATGTTCTAAAACAGCTATAACACTGGAATCTTACCTCCACCCAAGCTGTAATGGCACTGCATTGAGGGGGAAGAGCGTCCGAGAGGTTATTGATGTACCCCTGCTTTGGTGTCACTACCACAACAGGGGGAGCATAAAACGGATCGGTGAAGTTTATACTCTGAAATATGAAGAAAAACGAATGACATAAGTTGCTGAAAAATACTCTTTGAATTCGCAAGAATAGTATTACGTTACCACCACCGCCATCCCCTTGCACAACAACCGTGGGAACCACATTACCTTAGCCCATTTAATATTACTTTATCTCATTTAAAATTCGTCACAGAATTACTTTCTTCGATAAAGGTCGTTTTACACTTACTAATCTATCCCCTTTTTTATTTGGAATCTGTATCGAATTAAAAAAAAAAAACGGTTGATATCAATTAAATGACTAAGTTACCCATATCATAAGTTTAAACCTGACCTGACAGTACGCATGTTTACTGTGATGGGATTTTGAGCTTGCATTGTTCAGCATTATAGTTTTGGTTAAAGTGAAGTTTCCAACCTTTAGAGTTGTAAATGCCATCCAGTTCTGTAAAATGAAATGGCTAATAATTGATAAATAGGTTGAAAAAATTTAAAAAATGCATCAATTTATTCATTGATTTATTGCTCATCGGTCAGTTAGTCATTAACTCATTAACTCCGTCCGTCTGTTATTCAGTCAGTTAGTGATACGAATTGCTAATCACTCATTAAGGAGCTAGTCAGTAAGCCAGTCAGCGAGTGAGTTATGTTATTCAATCACTCAATTGAATTGGTCAGCCAGTCAGTAGGTCAGTCAATCCTTCTGTCAGTCAATAAGTCAGTGAGTTGAACAAACAGTCAGCCAGTCACTCAGTCGGCCTATCTGTCAATCAAAAGTTTTTCAGTCACCTAATTAATCAGTTGATCAGTCATTCAATAAGTCAATCAGACTGTCGGTCCGTTAATTGGACGGCTAGAAGGTTATTTCGATTAATCATGAGTGTTACAGCCAATCATTCTTTCAGAGAATAAACTGATATGATGACTGGATAATGACAAAAGGTAGCTTATTAGAATGGTAAGAGCACATAAATAAATTATCGAATACTGAGGTTGAAATAATTCCCTTACCATTCGGATATCTTTGTGTAATCCATCAAGAATCTTTGTCTCCCTGAAACAAACTTTAAAATTGTCCTTATTCAAGTCTTTTACCCAAATAGCCATAGCATCTTGTGGTCTCTTCAGAATCTCATGGCAGGCAGATACTAAAACAGTCGGTGAAGTCTTAAAGCGCTAAAAGAAACACAAACGAAAAAAGAGGAAAGAAATTGAATAGTTTACGAAGTAAGTTTGAAGCAAAATTGACAGATAAAAACTCTATCGAGGACAGTTAAATGGTCTACTGATAATGCCATGTCAGTGTTAGCATCGGAACTACAAGCAATAATTCTACACGCTTTTTGGCTTAACTTCTATCGGAAATTATGTTTTTCCCTTTGTCAGACGCTTGAAACAAAAGTAAATAAAAACTCTCTTGAATCGAACCTTTTCAAAGTTGATAGTAATACACTCGGTTCCGGTAGTCCATGGATCCAACGCCACAATTCCTAGCTGAGATCCAAGAGGTGTAGATTGCAAAGCAATCCAGTTCACTTCAGCAGAACCTTTTGAACCTTCCCCATACTCCAACACACAAACTGTGAACCCACCAGTAGAAACAGACTCCACCCAGACTGCTGCACCAAACCGATATGTTGGACTTTTTACAGTATGTCCAAATGAAGCGAATACCTTGACTTGCTGCCCATCAGAGAAAGGACGTTGGAAGGAAATTTCCTTACAGCCAAACAGGCCCGGTGTCAAAATCGTTACATTGTCTTTCCCTGCCTTTATGATCGGTGCTGTCAAAAGAAAGATGGCATGATATTTTTTTGCTATTTGCTTCATCCAAATTTCGTAACGGCTGTAAGATGCATAAATTGTTGATGCGACATCCCTATCATAATTTTCGAAAAGTGAATATTCAAGCGTCACCTCAAGAGGAAAAAGTCAAGCCAGCTTGTGATTAGCCAGCTTTCACCAGCTGTGATTAGCGCTTTTCTATAAAGTGTTTATCCAACAGCCTGCTATGGTAAGGTCTGGAATTTCCCTATATCTTCCCTTGTTGATGTCTTTCAAAAATGGAGTCTTCTAACCTACGTTTATAACAAAAAAGGTCACGGGTTCTGACACTTCGCTTCCTTTCAGAGTGGGATTTGTCTAGTGTTATGGACATGCTTCGGGGTGATGTTATTCTGAATTTGCTAATGAAAACCCGCCAGTCACAGCCGAGGATAACGCTTTATGAGGTAACGCACAACATTACCTGTGTAGCGATAGCAATATGAATGATTAAGATCCCTATCGCAAGACGTTCTTAAATGTGCATCAATGCATTAGCGCGGTGAACCTGAAAAATTGCTGTATAATTTTCGGCTTATGAATAACTGATTTAAAAACATTGTTGAAGACAGCGGGAAATCGAGGTGGACACAGTTCAGTCTCGGAGAAGGTTTTCCGAAGTTCTATACTCGAAAGTCCTGTAGTAAACAATAAAGATAACATCTTCAATTTCTGTCCACGTTGGATTTTATCCAGTAACTCCTCTCCTCGTTAAAGGAGTGAAGTGGTAAATTTTAAAACTAAAAGGATCGCACTCCTATTCATGTGAACTTAGTCCTTGCATATTTCATGTTTTTTTTTTCCTTGAAATCTTCCTTGAAAATTCTGATTTAAGGAAATAACGTGTTTTGAAAGAATCATCCGCTGATGGCAAAGATAGAGAACAATAGATATTCACAACCAGTTCCGGTGACGCAAAGGGGAAACAGTTACCCAACTTTTTTAAACTTTTCGATGTATCGCAGCACACAGTGACGCTGTTCCTTAAAAACCACTTTTTTACTTCGGTTGATTAAAATGGAACTCTTAAAAATTATATCTGTTGTTAACACCAACTATGAAAGCTTTCTGTATGTAACCAAAAAGCGGGGTTAACTTAATTGCCTTAGCAAGAATTGTGGTATCATTCTCGAAAAGTATTCAAGAAAGTTGTACACGACCTATGATTTATCTTTCCATGTGCATGTAAAAAGAAAATATTATCGTTACTCTAAAAGAATTGGATTTCTGATCCAAAAGTTTTTTCCTAGATTAAATGTGCGGTTCAATCAGCAATTGACAGAGTCCAAGAGTTTTCTTGAAGAACACAAAAAATGAACTGTCGAGAAAAGCAACAAATGAATCCAGTTGAAGCTTACAGCTTTAACAACTATCATTTCAAATAAAGGATTTATTTGATTGATTGATTGAGTTGAAAAACTAAACTCCAATGGTTTGATCGACGGACTTGTGGTCGAAGGTCCGTCTTCCCGATAGGAGTTATAATGAGCACGTGCTCTGCCAATACTGAAACAATTTTTCGTTTTCAAAGTTTCAATCCAGACTATTTTGGAGCAGATGTAATTTTCCATACATGTAAGCTAACAGAAGGTTAAAGGTAAAAGCGAAATTAAAATCCTACGCACGCAAATCTAAATGAAGGGGTTTCTTGACACGGAATAAGATATAGCCTATGATATTATATCTTATTTTAAAAACCAGTGATTCTTGCGAAAACTGCCGTTAGACGAGAATCTACATCAGAAACGCCGACAAGGTTTACCGGAATTTGTTGCCTGATTAAAATTGGCGAAAGTTAACAGAACAGTATTGGAAACGGCTGAAAATCAAGTTGAATATAATTATCTTTGCGATAGTTTTCCGGTTTTTCTGTCGAATAATTTTTTTTTTCCGGTTCACAATACGCCAGATCACGTTTATTATTAATTTTCCTCTTGGATTTTTCCATAGAATCTGCTCCTTGAAAAAGGATCAGACACATTCTATAACAAAAAAATGAACTAAATTAATTTGAAAATCCTAAAGGGAAGCGAGAGGATTGCCTGAAATTCTAATGCTACATGCCATACGAAAGGAAGTTCTTGGATTAACAGGTAAACAAAAATCAGGGTTAACATTATGATTACAGCGAGAGTTTTCGGCATCCTTTTTGATTAATATTCTAAGCTTCACAACTGAATATTCAAGACCGAAAAATTTTGTCGATTAAAAATTTTACCGATAATAAAACTTAAATATATAAAAGTACTAATTAAAAATTCGTACTTAAAAATTAAGATTAAAACTAAAAGTAAAAGTAAAAAATTAAAATTCTTATCGCAATATTTCTAACAGAACTTTAATAAAAGTGTTCTTTGAATAAGCAAGTCTTTATAGAAATTTTAAATTTTGAAATATCATCATGCATGGGCTCTGGCAAGGAGTTCCAAATTGTAGGTGCTGCAAACGAGAATGATCTTCAGCCATATTTCTTCAGTTTTGCTGATGGTATTGTGAGAAGCCTCTTAGAAGAAGATCTTAAGCTTCTTGATGGTTTGTAGGGTTGCAATATTTCTGTGATATAGTAAGCTGGGCTCGACGGCTAGTAAAGACGCAATGAACAGTCGATCTAATCGAGATGCGAATCAATTAACAATTACTGCTTTCACACTTACTACAAAGTATCACCGTGCTCCTCAAGCAAAACAGTGCGACTGCAAGGCGTTGAACCAACTCAGTTGTTATCATATCTTCTTGAATAAAGAATAAGCGAATGGCCCAGATGTTTGGTTTGTAATATCTTCAGACCCTATAGTTCCAGCTAATCGGCTGAAGGTGTAAACCGTATTGCGTGTAGATATTTCTCTTAATGTGGGAGAAATAGACGTCATTGCTCATCCAAACTGCTAAAACGTGTCTGCTTGAGCAAAATGTCCGTATATGGCTGCGTTAAAGCTCAAAATGGAAAGTGGCTGAATGAACATAATATCACATATTTTTTGTAAAGTTGATCCGTTTCATTCTTTATTGACTCTCTTTTTTAATGACACTTTTACCAAATTTTTCTCTGAGCTACATAGGGCTTGCATGCACTATGTTATTTTTCCAGTTTGTTCTTATGCATTACCTTCCCGTTGCAATATAAGACCATATAGGACACAGGGAGCTCACAGCAACGAAAAGTAGGCTTGAAAATCTCCGAATTGAAGCGTCCAGAAGAGGGGAATGCGCTATTACCTACACAACTTTTTGGGTTATCCAGTGTGGAATCAATGATAATTTGACAATTTTCGATCTTTTATTTTCAATTTTTCGTTCAATTTTCTCTATCAGGCCCTTGCAAAAAGATTTGGAGGTTTGTTATGATATGAAGTGGCATTGCGAAATTTGCTTTTCCTTCGTTAGATCAGTGTATGTTCTCCAAACCAAACTATTTCTTTTTTAATAATATTTTGTATGATAGAGTAATATTTGGAAATTAGGGCATTTTAGATGAGACTCAGGCATGCAGTGTACGTGTAACGAGCTTCAGCAATATGTAATTATGTGAACGGCCTCAGCTGGCAATAAAAGCAATTTCAAGGCTATTTGTGATCAAATTAGGATGCCCTGTGATCGGAATCTGTTACAGGGGACAAACTTCATGCATGGCCACTGGAAATATGCCCAACCCGCTACATCTACACGGAATTTCTCCATGTGCCAGGCAAACCTGTAGATCATACACAAATACTTAAAAAAAATTCTTTAATCGTAGCTTTATTGAAAATCAGAATGATCTAAATTAATTACAAAATAGCTTGCGACTACTTTCATTGATAACAACGGTACTAGACTATTAGGAAAGTGATGAAAAAACAACTAAACTTTGCAAAAACTTTTGATGATTAATGATAACGCATATGCCCTCAAGAAAGAAGTCTTGTTTTGATACGTCAAAAAAGAATAACTGCTTCCCGCGGAATCCACACTCCTGGGATGCAATGCCAGCCACCTACGAGAACAAACGAAAATTAACCATTTAGGAGAAATTAGGTGCCAGTCACTCTTAGGGGTTCAACGGTTTAAAGTTTTTTTTTCCTTTACAATATGCTACTCAGATACATTCCAAATCAACTGGTAAATGTGGGGAAATAATTGACATTTTTACTGTGTTAAGATTGTACATGTATAAGAGCTTGAGAGGTAAGACCTCTTCAGATTTCCTCAAACGGTAGGGAACGTCATTTTTCATAATTCTAATGGGTTTGCCTTCCAAACTGATCACTAAATTGTATAAAGTGCCCAAATTTGAAATGGCAGGTTGTTATTTGGAGGCTGTTGTTTTGATCGAACACCAAATTTTACAAAAAAATTTACATGGACATGCAAGCGACTAAAAGTGAGAATTAGTTCAAACAAATCTTGAGTTTGAATGGTTTAACTTGGTAGTTCGCAAAATTAATTATATTAACGTAAGGTATGCGATGGTCACAGATAATGTCTTTATGGAAAGGAAAAGAAAATATGTAACCACTATCTTACTTCTTGACTATCAGTTGCTTTGAAAAACGTTTCAATAAAATCACAACAAAGAAAGCGATCCGAAGTGTCGATGTAGTACCAAACTTTGTTATCAAGATAAGCCAGGTGGAGTCGTAAAAATCACAAAAGATATGTAGATAGAACAAGCCGACAAGAGAGAGAATTGAAATTATGCGCAGAGTGGTGAAATTATAAACGTTTTCAAAATGACTTCTCTTAGAACCCAGAGTGAAAATAGAAAAAGCAGTCTAGAATTTTCAAGGACTTTAGGTTGATTATTAGCAATAAAGTTATGCTTACTTTTTCTAAGTTAGAATCAAAATTATATGATGACTTGTACAAACAACTTCTCGTATATAAAACAGTCAAAGTTACTTTCATGTCAGAGTTTAATGTCCAGTTTTACTCACTGATTTTAAAAAGGCTTATTGGTCTCCGCAACCGCAGATGGCACAGTTGCCAGGGTCAAACCTATTGCACAATATTTGGCAGAATCGGTTGCACTTTGAATCTTCATCCCTCTGGATCTTATCCCAGAATGCTTTAAGTGGGCTATATTTTGCTAAAAGTGAACGAACTTTATGTCAGGATAGAATACAATCTTATTAACAATACATTTTAGTATCACAGCTGAGGTCTGGAATAGCTTTGGGGTTGTAGTTTTTTTTCCTAAATTGACAGATACTATGGTTTGTTATGGGAAAATTCTCTATTGATGGATTGATTTAAAATCGATCATATATTTCAGCATCTTTCTTTCCAGATGCCTGTTAGCTACAGGGTTTCAAGGGTGTTCCATTTTGGACTTCCAGATCGTGATATAGCATTCTGTTTATCACAAAATAAAAGTAGTGTGTTTGGAATTGCAAAAAAACCAACAAAATAAACTTACAGATGAGTCCACCATCAGGTGTGTCTCTATAACTAAAGGTTTCTTAAAGATATGCGCAGATTTGGCAAAAGAGCTTTTGGCAGTGTGGGGTTGGGCACCAGTTTCGAAACACGTTTTTAAAGTAATAATTTTAGATATATAAGATTCATATATTTGCACTGCGGTGAAGAAACGAATATAAGAGATCCTCGCAGCTAAAAACACTACTGAACTACTGGTTGAAATAAGAGCTGAAAAAATTTTTTCAGGTCCGTACGGGATTTGAATCCATGGCCTTTGCGATACTACCAACTGCAGCGTTCTACCAACTGAGCTAGCAGGCCAACTGGGAGCTGGTCAATATGTAAGGTCCAAATAAACCATCTAAGTGATGAATAATGATTTTAGATATATGAAATTCATATATTTGCACTGCGGTGAAGAAACGAATATAAGAGATCCTAGCAGCTAAGAACACTACTGAACGAGTAGTTGAAATAAGACCTGAAAAAAAAATTTTATTTATCAACTACAAGTTCAGTAGTATTCTTAGCTGCAAGGATCTCTTATAAACGTTTTTAGAGTTTTGCAATCTCTTGCACATTTCCTCAGACAGTGGCAATTGAACAGTCATTCATCATTAGAACAACAAAGAAAAAGGCATCTGTTACAGCAATATGCAATTGAATTTGTTGACAACATAACATTTTGCGACTACTCTGATGGAAGTTGTTAATGATGGCAGAGTCATGAATGAAATCATAGGCAAATTTAGGCTTTCGAAAGAAATATAGCTCTAAATTGAACTGATCTGGGCAAGTGATCGCAAAACATGATATACAGACAAAGAACACAAACTTTGGCAAGACTAGGAAAAGTGTCCACTCCCGAAAAAATTTTTAATATATTTTTTTTCTTCAAGTCTGCTGGTGGGATATGTTAGTTGTAAGACGGTTATTTACCTTCTCGTGGTGATTCCGGTTTGTCCGAATAACGAACACGTGACGTCACCAAGACGATCATGGCTGCAAGTATGATAACACCAAGGGTCCTCATGATCACAAATGTGCTCGACGTGGAATCCTGTTTCGCAGAGGAAACTAAAAGGAGAAAAAAAAGGAAAAAAAAATTCCTTGGATCAGTACTTAAAATTTGAACTATAGTGACACTGCCTTCGCTTTTGATCCTGTCTATTTATCTCAGCTGGTAACAATACAGTTCTTTGTGGTCGAGCTTTGAAAATTGCGAGTTAAAACCCTTGTTTTCATAGTCTCTCAGTTTCTATTTGCCTTGCGGCAAAGTGATGAAAAAATGGTGGGCGGGGGGGGGCTTGTCTCTTTAGACTTGTCCTTCTGCTTGATGTTTTGATACGGTTGATTCATCCGGAGAACCTCCTTGTGGACATTGTGAATTTACAGCATTTGGTTAGCAATTTGTTCATACGTCAGCGTGCGTTCATCGAGATGTGAAGCAAGCGAAAAGTTTGGAGAGCACGAAAGATGCTCTAGCTTCTTGAGTGCTCTCCAAACTTCCCAAGTGCTCCATATCTCGATGAACGCACAGCTGACGTATGAACCAATTGTTTTATAACATTTTCAATTTTTTTTTTCGAGGGATTTGTTTGCTGACTTCATAAGCGTGCATAGTAGGAATATAAAGCACGCTCACGCGATTGAATTTGATTAGACAAATTTACTCACTATGTTATAATAAATTATGTTCTAAAGTTGAATGCTCAGCCGAGAGCTAAATAATTAGTATGTGCCATCAAATGGTAACGTGTGAACTAAGGTAATAATTTCGCGCGCATTTTGGAAAAGGTCCTACAACTTCACAAGCCTTTAGGCGAGGGAAATAAATCGAATTTTTACAAAGCTCTCCTCGCTGTTTAAAAAAATATTGCCTATAATTTTTCGTGAATAAAATGATACGAGCACCAGTTCAGGATGCACTCAAAATTTCGCTTTTCATATGTCAGACTTTGCTTTAAAGTATAAATTATTCATTATAAATTATAAGTTTTAAATTAACGCTAAGATTTCGCGCCAAAATGAAGGAGTAATTTCTCATCCATGACATGATCAAAGAGTACTCAAGAAGAGGTTAAGTTGTGCGATCTGTCATAATTCAGTGTACTTCGGTTTCAATGTACATTGGAAAGATTCCGACTCCTGGCTCAGAGTTCCCCTAAAATTCATAACTTCTCGCACTTCATGTTATAGCTTGCTAAGACAGACGAGACCATCAAAGCCTATTGCACAACGCATATAAAAAATGTCTAAGATATTCAAACGCCCTTAAATACTAGATAATCATTATTTGGGTTCATTTTGCTATCAAACGTTTTTTTGAAGACCTATATCATTTCACCACACAGATTGTTTCCAACCGAGTTGTTTGAAACTCGAAGAATTATTGATAGAAGCCATTATATTACTACTGTTAAGTGTCCCGGTAATTCATCACTGAAAGTTCAATTGATGCAACAGTGCAGCAGGAGATGCCTTCCCCAAACAGAAATTAACAGAACCAGTTTGATAGGTATATTGCAATACAAGAGACAAACGCACCTCTTCTTGTCAAGTTACTGGCTGAACCGTATAAAGATGTTCTATCAACTGGCGAGGGGTTTATATACTAAATTCAAATATGCCTCAAGACAAAATGATGACGTTACTTTCTTTCATTGGCCTACCATTTTGATGAAAAGATAATACCTACTGCGAGGAACAATGATTCCAATTTGAGAAGTGGGTTGGGCGTGTTTTGAGCAAACTTTTTGTCTGACTAACATTTTTTACACGGTCCCATTAGCTATATTGGCTTTAAAACCCACCTATTTAAAAAAAAGATGTTGTTGTTATTGTTGTTATCAATTATGGTTTGTCCACGATTTCTTTTTTCGAAGGATTGACTCGGCATATAAGTAATGTGATTGCTTTTTTACTTAACACAACATAGATGATCGAGAAGAAAAGCTTGTCGAGGTTTTCTTTCGTATTGCCCCTTCTGCGTGATCCTGTTTTGCATTCATACGCCATGCATATTTTTTTTGAGGGGTGGGGTGCGGGAGATGGGGGAAGGGAAGGCGAAAAGTGGAAGGAATTGTCCAATTTCTTTTAAAGCTGTATATTCGTTACGACTACATTTAGCATCTTGATAAATTCGTACACTTTCTATCTTCACTGCAAGTTATCGTGTGGCTGCCTAAAATAACCTGTTGGTTAGCGAAGCAAGACAGCCAATTGACGGAACCAGTTCATACATCTATATAATGGAGCTAATGACTGGTATAAAGTCTAGAGACAAGATGCTAGATTCAAAGAGATTCAAGGGAAGCTAGAGTTACTCTTAGCTGCACCTCGACAAACTCTTACACCGTTTCGTGCTCTAAAAATTTCCCGCGCACTTCATACCTCGATGAACAAGCACTGAAGCGTATACAAAGTGTGAAAGAGTCTTTCAAAAGAACCTTATTAATGCAAAAATTATCACGCTGTACATGTGTAACACTGAATCTATTTTAGATTGAACACCCTTGAATTGAAATATTTTCGCTTCAGGGCATCTTTAGTTCAAAATGTGCTTGGACAATTCGTGCAGAACTATGGATAAAGGCATTACCAAAGAAGGGGTAGAAAATCCTAGAGGCAAATAGGCTATTTTACTGTTGTGTATTGAGTTTCCAAGCCTTTGATTTGGAGTGAGGCTGAAGGTGACCTTGTTGTGATAGAGACCAGTATCTAGTTAGCAAGATAACAAAGTAATTTGCATTAGAAAAGCAGCAAGGTTTGTATCATAACAGGGTCAACCATAGCCTCACTCCTGTTCAAAGGCTTGGCAACGAAGCATACAACTGTAGAATGGACTATTGTTCAGCGAGTTGGCAAGCAAATGTTTGTCTAAGTCGATGACAAAGAGGCATTGATTGTTCTTTCGACCAGTAAAGAGAAGTGAATCGACATATCAAGAGAAAAACTGTCAATATGATGTAAACATCTAGTGCCGCACAGCCAGAAAAATGGTGAAAGAAAGAGTAAAATGAAATATGTAGACGCCATATTCTGTGTTTTTGAAATTATTTTTAGAGCAGACTTTAACTCTTCATTTGCTATTCATACAAAAGATGGGCGTTGGTAATCGATGACCTGTCTTGCGAAATATGTTCTCAAGTCACCCACTCAATTTTGCAGTGGGAGCATTTCCTCCATTCATCTGTGTTTTGATATGTTAATACGCTTGGAAAACTGATGTTTCATTTATTTTGAAAACTTTAAGGAACTGCTTGATTGAATCCACTACCGCTGTTGTCGAGTACACTCCGACAGGGTCAAAAGTAAACATGTTTATTTTTCAATAAGCAATTTTAATGAATGATCGTTAAGTTGAGTCGGACCTTTTAGAAAGTGATTAGTAAACCACCCTATCCTTGTCGGTAAAACAAGTATCAGTAATTGCTTTTTTGGATCAACGATTTTCAAAGAAATTGGCGTTCTGGGTGACATGTGAAGTGGTCTCTTGCTGAGACGGTTTTCTTGAAAGGTTTGGTTCCTTTGAAAATGAATGAAGGATTATTCACGGATCGTTGGAATATGCTCTGTCTTCTATATAAATTTTTTTTTTCATTCTGGTGTGCTTACCCAATTAGAATAATATTGTTACAAGTATCTTATAAACTTAATAATAATAACTAAGCGAACTTTAGCCTCAAAAGATCGTTTTTGTTGTTCGTGTACTTAGTCAACTGAACTCTTCTTTTATTCGAACACTATCTTTTGTTCACAAAAATTAGCATGACTGCTCACCAGTTGAATGAAATTAAAACGTTTCCGTTGTCTTTCGGGTGTGAAATTTTCCTTGCTTTGCTGTGGTAGTCAAACATGTTAGCAACTATTTTCGATTTGATAAAATTCCTCTCTTTTCGAAGTTGAAAAAATTGGCAGTAAACTGAGGTATTCTTAGCAGGTAATTTAAATGTTAACAATTGAGTTGAAAACGTAAATTGGCCACCGTAAAGGGTTAAAAGGCTGACGTTTCGAGCGTTAGCCCTTCGTCAGAGCTATTAGAACGAAGGGCTAACGCTCGAAACGTTAGCCTTTTACCTCTTTACTGTGGCCAATTTACGTTTTTAGCTCAGTGGTTAACACTAAATTACCAGCCATACTCTCCCATCGACGCAGCACGACAGTTTCTTTAGAAGCTTATCCCTTTATTCATAAAGTATTCTTAAACTATCGGACTCCCTTTAAGTATTTGGTGCTCTTCTTTGCTTCCCTTAAGAAATGAAACACTATGCTTAGATGGGGGGTAACTCTCAATGTATTTTCATGCTTCCCAAGCCGCGACAAGCCTCTGTATCATGAGGGTTATGGCTTTATATCAACCACAAGTATTTTTAAGTGAATTCTAATTCACGTTTCGTGGGTCGTCAAGTATTCATATATTGCTTGGGTTCATCTTCGATTCGACCTCTTCACTCAGAAATGCATAACTGCTTGAGAAATCGGATGGCTTTTGATGAATGTTGAAAAATGTTCTCTTTTTTTGGCGGCATCAAAAGGGCAACAGCAACTTTAAATTCCAGTATTTTTCTTTGAATTCCTAAACTACAAAACAAGGAAGGTGGAATTTGAAAGGCCACTAACTCTGATATAAGAGGCATAAATTAGGACGCTCAGTTCGCCCCGTTGTTGCGTGTTTCTTTGTTTTGGTTTTAATGCATCCATCCCAGTTTTTCCTTATACCCCAAAACGAAGCATTTAGATTTGTTGTCTTCATTTCATAACCATGATAGATAGATAGATGGGTGAAACTTGAAAGATTGTAACTCGGATAATATCCATCACTAGCCACCTACTCTTCGGTGAATAATTATAATTGTTAATTAGAATAATGATGATCATGATAATTATAATAATAGATTGTTTATTTCTCAAAAACTGGGAATTGCACAACCAGCTAAAATCTTTATTGCGGTCTACACTAACTACATCCTCACTCAAAACGTATTCCTCAAGGGAAAAAAAAACGGAATTTCTCCACTGGCTAAAAAGTTATCCGTACTGTGACTTTGCATAACGACTTACACCTAACAAATCCGATTGAAAATTAGCTAGCGACTACTTCGTATTAATATAACGATAGTAATCCATTGAAAACGTAATGCAGACTTATGAAACCTTGTAAAACTTTTGGTTTTATCAATGGCAACAGGCGGTTTTTTCGGATAACGAGCGCGTGACGTCACCATGACCATCATAGCTGCAAGTATGACAACGCAAAGGGTCTTCACGTTCACAGAGGAGCTTTACGTGAAATCCGAGGAGATATCTAAAGAGAGAGAAAACAAAATTCGCTTAATTGAATATCAAAAAAAACTAACCACACTTAGCAAGCCGCAGAGTGATTCTGGCAGTGTAAGATTTAACTCCTCCTTTTCGAAACGCTATTAGCAATGCAAGGCTACATTCAAGGTCACCACAAACAAATGTTAATGTGAGGGAAGGGGTGAATTACTGAACTTTCTATTGATTTATTTATTTGACGCCCACGACTCGAAATCTTTTTTTTTATCACACTGCTCTTTCCAAACAAACTCTTTGACAATCTTTGCAGAAATCAGGTGTGATCTTTGAAAGAAAAAGCACAAATTAAAAAAATTCCAATTCTTGCATGTAAGGAGTTGTCAGCATGCGCAAAGATTAAAACGCTTGTTGTTTTGGGAGTTGGCGCGCAGATTGCTTGGTTCGGTGGGTGCCTAGAGATTTACTAAATAATAGGAACAATGCAAATCTAGGCTATCACGATTTCGTTACGATTAAATGGCGCTAAAAATAGAAATTGTATTCTTCTTGTTTTATGACAGAAAGTTTCTAAAAATTACGAAATGAAGTCTGACTCCAAAATTGACAGAAATAAGTAGTGATCTTTGAAAAATAGAAGCACAGAGTTAAAAAAATTTCAAGTCTGACATGTAAGGAGTCGTCAGCACACGCAAAGATGAAATGAATTATTGTTTTGGGAGTTGGCGCGCAGATTACTTGGTTCGGTGGGTGACCAAGAGATTTACTTAATGATAGGAACAATGCAAATTTTGAAAGTGTATTGGTTATCACGATTTCGGTACGATTAAATGGCGCCACAAAATAGAAATTGCAATCTTCTTGTGTTACGATAGAGAGCTTCTTAAAATTACGAAAAGAAGCCTGGTTCTAAAATTGACAGACATCAGGTGTGATCTTTGAAAGATAAAGGAACAAAGTGAAAGCGTCTAAGTCTTATATGTAGGGAGTCGTCAGCACACGCAAAGATGAAATGAATTATTGTTCGGGAGTTGAACCGCAGATTGCTTGGTTCAGTGGGTGACCAAGAGGTTTACTTAACGATAAGAACAATGCAAATTTAGAAAGTGTATTGGTTATGAAGGGTTCGTTACGATTAACTGGCCGACCAAAAATAGAAATTGCTTTCGTCTTGTTTTATGACAGAAAACTTTTTAAAATTACAAAGAAAAGTCTAGCTCCAAAAATAACATAATCTCTAATATCTGACAAAATTGGCTCCATCAATTTGCCAATCGCCCGTTTCTATTGCATGTTTCTATGTTGCAAACTTTGACGTAAAAATAAATTATGTTTCCATTCGACCATTATTAAGCAGTTAATTGACATTTGAAGAGATTGCCATTAATTTTGTTATGATGCAAATGCCAAAATTTACGCAATGAATTGTTTATCCAAGGGGAGATTCAATGATGCGTATTGTGAGCGACATACCATTTAATGCTTGCAGTATGTCCACGATTTTTGTTCTATGTATGACTTTGCTCGTGAATGATTTGATTTGTTAGTTGTAAAGCAAGACACTGGAGAATAGCAAGGTTAATGGTAGTTCTGTTTCCTTTTTCCTTATTTAAACAAATCTATTTTGCGAATGGGGAACAAAATTTCCAATATGCTTGAGAACTACATATTCTTTCTGGCAATGTTTACAAGCCTTGTTTATTTTTACTTATTCATGCCCAATCCAAACTTAATATGGCTTAAACTGAAACAAATTCTGGCTGACTGTGTCCTGCTGACTTCAACCACAGTGTCTAGCGAAGCCAAGAAGTTTGTGGATGTAAGTATTTAAACACATGCAGGGTAAATTGCAAGCCAAGTTGGCAAGATAAGTACCAATTAACTAACACATTCGCACTTAGAAGCTAATTGCTGGTACACACTCAAAGCTCAGTAATACGCTTGCTTAAATTTAAAAGTGTGATCACTGCAATATTTGACAGTGCAACAGTTTGAGACACTTGCCAGTCGTCTATTTGATAAAACTTCAGTTGGTAAAGAGAGCAACTTCCGAAATTCCAAACTCCGAAAGAAACCTGACTTTTGCTAAATACTCCCGCTCTTGGTGTTTTCCTAAAGATATGATTAATTGGACCATGAATCGAAACCTTTCTAAACGAACGAGTCTTTCGTGTCGGGTGTTGGCGCTTTAACTATAAACTGTTTGGTTGGGTGGATGACTAAGAAATTTACGTAATAATAGGAACAATGCGAGTTTAGAGAATATATTGGCTATCACAATTTCACTCCGACTAAATGGCGCCAAAAAAACCGCATTCTTCTTGCGTTATGAAAGAAAGCCACTGAAAAAAGAAACGAGGAGAAGCCAGACACCAAAATTGACTTAATTTCTGTTTGACCAAAACGCCTCCATAATTTGGTTGTTCGCCCCCGTCTGTTACTTGCTTTCAAGTAGCAAGTGAAATAAATTACGTGTTTTTTCGACCATAACTGAGCGGTGAATCGACATTTGAAGAGATTTAACTTTCTATAGGATGCAAATGCCAAAATCTTCGCAGTAGACTAATGAATGAAAGAAGTGGGTCTAAAATATAAAGACAACATGTTCTGTCTGTTTAAAGTAACTAAGGGCACATTTTAGTTTTTTATTGGCCATACCATGATGTCAACGGTTGGGCGTTGGTGAACCTCTCTCCAAAAAACAATGTAAAATAAATGGTTTGAACCCAGGAATATCAGTAGTTCGTATAGCGTGATCGTCCGGGTGAGTGTAGTTCTGAAAAGAACTGTTGTTGGTGTTTTTGTCGGAAAACAAGTCAATGCATCCCTTGAGAATTCCCATTAATTAGTGTTATCTTAACATCAAATCAGTGGCCTTGAAACGGCAGCAAATGGTTCAAAGATCATAGTAATTAATGCAACTTTGTATTTGATAGATCAACCTCTTGCGTTATTCGCAGCACCTCTCCATCCGGTTCATTTAAGCTTGAGGTACGTCTTTGCAATGTTTATTGGGTATTTACAAAATATTGGCTCCCTCAACTTTCTTTATCTTAGACAGCGGAAATGGATCTTTTCGGTTGACAAATCCCTTCAAATTAGGTATTTAACGTGCCCAGAACTACCGACATCATTGGTAATTTTACTCGCTTATACACATCCGTAGCTTAGCAAATGTCGTTCATATTCGATTTAATATTCTATCAGTCAAGTATGAGCCTCTCCGCAAAGCTAACTTTTAATGGAAATTTCTATTTCAAACGAAGAACGTAAGATTTTATCTGTATTTGCTTCTGTGTATATGCAGGTTGCTTAACTCGTCAACACAAAGTATCGTTTCAATAATTATGATGATCAGTTGGCTGTGTTTGAAAAGTTAGCTCTGAAATGTTCCTCAGTCAAGTTGGAAGCGGTCGGTGGTAAATAAACCAAATGCAGTGATAAAGATAAGATGCTCCATATTTTTCTTCCGTCATATCTTTTTATTTTAAGGACGGTTATGCAACATGACTTGCGAAATTGACAAAAGTTTTATTGTCACTATTCGCATTAGAATTCTGACCTCTCAACGAATTTTCTAGAAGTTTATAAAAATTTATTGAACCAAAGCAATCAAGCACAACAGTCTACAACGGAGGAAGGTAATTTATGGTCCAACTGTCGCCAAAAGGCTTCTTTCCATTGCTTAGGGTCAGCGACGAGAACGAAGAGAAGCAAAAGGTTGTAACATAAAAATTGCTCAGTACGTTTTCTGGCACTGTTGGAACAGCAAATTTTGTACAACTTGATAGTGGCAACCCAAACCCAAAAATATTCACGTTTCCACTTTTAACCCAATGCTCTATTCCCATGTTATGCCGAAGGAGAGACCTGGCGCCGGTGGAAGTAGTAATTCCGTTGAGCTATTCGCAAAATTCTATGGCGGAACAGTTGAGACTTCCTTTTTAAGGGCGGGACATTTTCTCAGGCATTCGCCGTAATGTCCTCTTAAACTCCCAAATTACTGTTATAACACCTTCATCCAGTCTCATCATAAGAGCAAGGCACGCTGTTTTAGACCATTTTACTCTTAAAAGTGATCACAAGTTGAATTCTCCTTCAAAACTCAATGCTATGACTGTCTAAAATGCTCACACATTTGAATATTCGATACATAAAGTGATGAACACAGATCGTTGCACAAGTCTTCCCAACTCTAGCTTTTTTTTTCTAAAGGAACAAGAACTAATCTTAAACGAAGAGAAAGAAATTCATCTATTGCATTTTGCCTCAATCATCCATAAACAATCCCTAAACAGAATAATAATACTCTGCCCTCAAGCGTCGCCAACAAGATTATATCCATTGATTTAGTGAACCAACGAAGAATATTCACAGACACTTATAAATGCATCAAGCTTAAAAAACAAAACATCACACAACATGTCTTTGTCTCCTTTGCAGAGCTTTTGGTTCAGAATTTTAAATACGGTGCTACAAAGGTTTAAACTTTTATGAGACGTTGGGAAATTGGAATTGCACAATTCCAGAAAATCGTTCAAGTAACTTTGGATGAAGAAGACCGAACTCTTTCTACATTAGCAGAATCACCTTACCAGATTGTGGGTCATTTATTCCAATGCAGCAATTCATTGTCTCATTTTTCCTTTCAGACCTTATCCCGGCTTTTCGAGATACGTTGGCAATCATGCGGACCCTTTGTGTTGTCGTCCTTGCATCTATGATTTTCGTGGTGGCGTCACGTGTTCGTTATCCTAAACTACCAGAGTCACTGAGGAAAGGTATAAGGAGTGAAACCATTGATTTTTAATTACCCCCGCCTGGCTACTGCAAATTTCTTCGTAAATAATTTTATCATATTAACTGCAGTATTTTGCAAGGATTTCCAGCTCTGAGAAATGCTGCAACTGCACATGTGTAAAATCACGATAATTTTTCACGTGTGTTTGATATCGCCAATCAGCTGCTGACACGTCACTCGCCTTCCGCTCTAATCAAATGGGTTGATGAATGTTCACCATTCTTCATCCGAGGTCCTTTATCGAAATTTTCATGTCCGTTAAGGCAGGCCCTTGGTATACATATGATAAACAAAATAACACATGTTTGCTTGTAAATATAAAATTCTTTCATCTTGCGTTCAACTCGATATCTCACTCATTTGCTAAGCTCACTCGTGAGACGTCGAGTTAAACACATGAAGACAAATTCCATATTGACATGCGCCTATATTTTATTCTCAAAGTATAAAAAAATGTCGCAATGTCTTCATCCTGGTTTTAAGTGCTTTTTTGGATATCACCTCAAAATCGTGAAGATAATTTTTCTAAATGTATCTCTTCCCTTACTTCATATTTACAGAACAGATGACCAATTATAAAATAAGAATGGAAGGGAGTGAGGCAAGGAATTTTCTTTTGAAGAGAGAACCTGGATGTCGTAATGCATGTTGGCAAAACTGCGAAGCTGAAAACGAAAGAGAAGAGTTGCGATCAAGCTGTAGCCATTGCTGTAATTAGCATGAACCCCGACTCTGGATCTAATGAAGCTGTGCATGACTATATTGCGTTACTCTATTGTGCGAGTTTTTGCGGGATCTGGCTTTAGCGCTGGGACCCGGCGGATGACTACGTTAATTTTTCGCTCAGCTTGGAAGAATCGTTTAGAATTTGCACGATTTTTATAGTTTAATTAGTACTATTCATGGCTTCATGGATGTTGATACAATTTTTAAGGTGTGTAAGGGGACTGTTAAGGTATAAGGTCACAGATGTAAGTTTTAGTTCCATTGCAATTTGTTTTCTGCATTTCTGCTTAAATAAATCTTCACTCCACCAGTAATTGCGACTCATCGAAATCCAAGCTTCTTTTGCAGTTTAGTTTTTGTTACCACACACTCTCGAGCATTTGCTTGCCATTTGAAGTTTACTTAAACTCTGTTATAGTTTCGCCGTAAAATCGCATGCTGACCCATATACATTGATATATTTACGACAGTACGTGAATCGTCTCTGTTGTGAGGCCAAGGAATTTAGAGCACTCATCCCCAACTGCTTTTCATATTATTTAAATGAATACTTGCTCATGTTCGAAAATGATCAGGCGCCCCATTGTACGGGGCATGTGTACCGTCCTCGAGCAAGTATTCACGCTTGCAATTGCATTCTCCCCGCGCATTCGATTAAGTCAAAATTGTCCAACACACAGAAAGATTCAGATGGAAACGTGATTTTCACCACAGAATATCTGCGTAAGAAAAAGCACCAGCAGCTCGCGGCAGAAACGCCATTTTCTTCCACGGACCTTTTCGTTATCAATTCCGTTAAGGGTGTTTTACTCGTTTCTCCGACCACGTGACCAAACGAAACCGGGACTCTCAAGGGGAAAATGCAGGAACATTTTAATGCATCCTTAAGCGTGCCCATGGGAAAGCTCTCCCCATAGTGCTAAAAAAACATCTTTAAATGATTGAAGTTGTCCTTCAGTAGCATGTTGATTGGATGGACGATTCAATTGAGGCCTTGAGTTGCTGTATTTCTTTTTTTTCCGAAGCTTTCGCCGATCCACGGCATCATTGGGGAATGTAAAGAAAATATTTCACCATGCATGAAATAAAAGCAGTGTAGTTGACACGAACAATTTGAATATATTTTATTCTTATAGATTCCACTCCTTACAGGTTTTGAGTTAACATCGCCACAATTGGCCAACTCATATATTCTAATTAATCGTATCACTTACGTCGCTTTTATATCACACATAGTAAAACGTTTTCTTTACACTCAGTGACGATGGCGTAGATCGGCAAAGCTTGGAATAATAATGTGCTAATTAACTTTAATGTTTTCTTGCATTCTCGTGATTAACGATGCCACCTGCTCAGAATTTGTCACGATTACTTTCCTGAAGGTAGTTCTTATTGTACCCGGTATTTCTCAATCAATTAAAAAAGACTTAAATTATCAAACTTTGGCCGATAAGATTACAGAATGCCTACGTCTAATTCTTAAAATAGTTTTTGGGGACATTTGACACTTTACCTCAGGGTGCGGAAAGGGGGAGGGGGAGGTGTTTTACATTGAATATAATCCTCGAAAAGATACCAAAAACTGATGATTAGCAATGGCTAAGAGTAATTATCGTCTTGCGAGCGGTGAATTTTAGAATATAGTGCATCTATAGTAGTCCTCACAGTTTTTATTCTAGAATTACATTGTAGCTAGAGTGCCTTGTAGAGCGCCATTATTGTTCGCAAGCCAATGCAATTACGCCGGATGCCCGATTAGCGTGGGGGAAAATATCACATGACCCCTGGGGGAATTCAGAGTGAATACATACATACTGGGGTAATTTGGTATAGTCAACTAAATTGATACCGGAAATTGGTCATCTTAAAGAGTTAAAAAGTTGACGTTTCGAGCGTTAGCTCTTTGAGGATTGTGGCTGTTTCGCGATGATCACCCTATAAGGCTCTGTAATATTATCATGATCTCCCTCATTTGCTGTCAGGTTCTATGGTTCACCTTTCACCTTTCACCTTTAAACTCTGTTGGCGATGATTGGTCCTCCCTCCTTTTCCCTAAATACCATGTTATCCCCTTACCCCCCCAAGGATCCTCCATGTCTCCCCCTAAAAACTATTCATCCTTCTCATTTCCTCCCCACCATCCCCTAATGTGATAGATATTGACAGCTACCTCAATTGGAAAAGGCCATTTTACAGGTGTGAATTAAGTTTCAAAGCTTTTAATTTGGAGTGAGGCTGAAGGTGATCTTGTTGTGACAGAGACCAGTATCTACTTAGCATGATAACAAAGTAATCTGCGTTTGGGCCTATTTAAGGGCTTGGCAACCAAGCACACAACTGTAAAATGGACTATTAAGTGAAAAGTAAGCATTACCTAAAATATTTGGGTACATATTATTCACAGCAATGGTTGCAGTCTGTCGCCTCACCAGCTTCCACTTCTTCCTCACAATTGTCATAACACACGTCGTTGCAAGCGGGGTCTCTCTTAAAATCCCTTATCTCTTTGCCTTTCATTTCTATCCCAAGATCGGCCAGCTTTTCTGTAAAAGGAAGCAAGGGAAGTTACGTATAAAATGAATTTGGCGATCGAGGGATTTTAAGGACAATTTTTTACGGCAATCACGTAAAGTAAAAATATATTAATAGAACTGTCACAGAACAGAGTTGACTCAAATTGGGATTGTAATAAATGAGCCCTTGAAAGAGCCTTCTATAGTTAAGGAGGTTGTAATAATGATTAGCTTAATCCTACGAAAATGGGGCTTGATATAAAGGTCGTGTCTCAAGCTAACTCATAGATTAGTTGGTTTCTTTTTTCTTTGATTTTACAGCTACGTGTTTTACGTTAGCTCTTCCTAAAAATCTGCGCTCCAATTGTCAACAGTAAGAAAACAATGTAAGAACCGAGTTGATCTGTAGCCGCACGTCGAATGATGGACAAAATAAGAAGACCCATTAAATACCAATTAGTCATAACTAGGATAAAATCTGAGGAACGAAGCATCATCATTTAAACGTACTTGTGAATAAGAACAGGACCTAGTAGTATGGAAACTGATAAGGGACAATCACAAGATATTTTGCAAATCCCAAGTTTTACATTTTTTATATCGATTGTTCTCAAAGATTTTTCCACCATGAAAAATACTGGTCTTCATAAAATATTCTTTAATCGCGAGAAAAACTATGAAAATCAAGAAACTGTTTTTGAAATTGCAAGGAATATTTTTTGTTGTAATATGCTTACAACACAGTCAATACGCAAACAAGGATTCTGATTCGTATAAGGACTACGCTATATGGGCTGAACCAGGGAATGAAACTTCAGGAAAAAAATTGATTTAGAGGAAAGATTTTAAAATCAGTGCGAAGATATCTAAAGCGGAAGCAAGTAAAATTATGAACCTCGCATGTGGGGAATTGCTAATTCTAGCAAAAAAAATTCGACCAAAGCATTATAACTAACTAAACCGCCACTGCGGAGAAATGTCCGCCCTCAAGGAAATTCAAAAAAGGTAGTTTAAGTTTTCATATTGTAATTTAGATTATCACTGTAATCCTGCTTATGGAGAATGTCAGTCACAGCAGTTATTACTGCATGATACCTATTAGCGGCGATAAGGGTATTTTCGGATGACGAGCGCGTGACATCACCACAACCACCAAAGCTGCGAGTATGACAACATAAAGGGTCTTCATGATATCAGTGGTACCGTAGGTGAGATTCGGTGAGAAGTCTAAGAGGAATGAAAACAAATAACTTCATTGCATTCAAAACAAACACAACAGACTACTTGCAACAGGTCTTAGATTAATTCTGTAATTGATAAACTTGCCCCTCCTTTTAGAATCGTTGCTAGGGACGCAAGCTGGAATATTCGAAGCCACCACTAACAAAAGTTAATTGAAGAGAAAGAGAGGACAGGTATCTTTTTGAACAAGTCATTTTAATTTGGAAGGCGACTGGCTATGAGAAGATTACTTTCTATTGGTCTCAACGTCTTAACTATTTTGCAGTTCGATAAAGGGGGTAAGTTTCTGAGTAAACTGTGGTGCTGCGTCGGTAGGAGAGTATAACAGGGATATTTAGTTTTATCAACTCAGTTGATAACGTAAATTGGCCACCGTGAAGAGTTTAAAAGCTGAGTTCAAGGAACTTTTAAGAAATCATGATTTCAGATCAATAAGCACTCACGAGATTGTTCTAATTTGCCTCAATCGAGTTTGCATTGAAAAAATTCATGCTCATAGCTCCGAAATAATAGTAATAGAGTCTTGAGCTTTTATGTTTTATTTTACTTAGTTAGATTATGTGAAAATAATCTAGAGGGCTGTTTATTTTGATTTCCTCTTTTTCACATGTATATGTACTTATCATTAACAAAAGATGAACAATGGAATTCTCTTGGGATCCTCAATATGAAAGCAAAATATACAGGCTAAAGAGGTCTACTGTTGGTTTGCTCATAAATTTCAGGACATGACTAACTCTTCGCCATCCAAACACTATCGTTTTTCAGCCGTCCGACAATGAACCTGCATGTTTTTAGACTGGTTGATTCGTTTTGTTCATTCCGCCGTAAATGGATGATTTTAAATCCTTATGGGCCTGTTATTCAATTTATTTAAGAATTCCGATGAAATCCCATCTTATGCAAGATCTTCATGCTCTTTGTGTATCCTAACAATATGCTTTTTTGTGCACCTTTAAATAAGCCGTTTGTTAATATCTGCAGAAATCAGAGATGATTTTTGTACGATGAAATCACGTAGTGGAAAATAGAGTCTTACCTGCAGGAATTCGTCAGCTCAAGCAAAGTTGAAATGACTGATAACTTTGGGTGTTAGGAGATAAATGGCTCAGCTCGGTTAATTATTAAGATATTTAAATAACAATAAGAACAATTCAGGTCAAGAGAACAGATTCCATAGCATGATTTCATCACGAATGAACGTTGTACAAAAATAGAAATTGCATTCTTGTATTGCGACAGAAAATTGTTGTCACAGAGAGAAGCCTGAAACCAAAATTGCGTTAATAACTGATATCTGGCCAAAATGGCTTCATCATGGGAAGATTTCCTTATAAAACCTATTCTATTCTAAAACAAAGCTGTTGCCCTGAAATTATTCATTTTTATCTTTTGAGTTGATCATTTAAATTGCCAACCGTAAGGAGTTTTTAAAGGTGATGTTTCGAGCGTTTACCCTTCGTCAGGGCGAAGGCCTACGCTCAAAATGTCACTTTTAGAAAAATTCTTACCTGCAGGGAGTCGTCAGCACAGGCAAAGTTCAAATGACTTATTGCCTTTGGCACTGGCTTATAGAATGTTTTGTTCGGTCAGTGACTTAAGAGATTTACTCAATGCCATTAAATAAATTTCTTAATGGATAGGAACAATGGAAGTTTGAAGAACGGATTGGCTTTCCAGACTTCATTATAAACAAATGGCTTCAATTCGCATTCCTCTTGTATCAGACAGACCCTCTAAAAAACCGAAACGAACTGACAGACCAAAATTGACTCAATTTCTGATATTGAGCCAAAAATGGTTCCATAACTTAATTGTTCAGCCCCATAACTGAGCACTGAATTGACACTTGGATAGATAAAACATTCTTAGAAAATGCCGATATTATGCTGAAATCTGCATAGCTTAACAAATAAATAAAAAAATTAATTAAAGGGCTTTGAAAAATATGACGTCATCGTATTCTGAATGTCTAAAAGTATTGAAGAGTAAACAGTAGTTGTTTATCTATCAGCCACGTCAAAGTGGGGTGTTCGTGAATTTTGTCCCATAAAGTAATGTAACAGTCTTAGCCCTCTCAGTAAATGAGCTCAATACACTCACTTGTGCTCCCAGTGAGAGAAGTAATCTGTTTAAATCCAATAGTCTACGCAGATAATAGATGCTTTGTAGTTTTTGAAGTTTTAGCAATCTTGAATCAAATACCCTAAGGACTTGGTAAAAATTCCTGAGGAACATTGTATCCTTGACATCATGATTGTCCTCTATCGTGTTTCTGCTTTAATCATAGACTTCCGAATGACGTGATCTTTTCGAACAAAAGCCGTTTGCTAATCCCTGCAAAAATCCTGTGCAATTTTAATGGAAGATAAACGCACGCAGTAAAAAAAATAAAAAGACTGACCTGCAGTGAGTCATCAGCACAGGCAAAGTTCAACTGAATTGCCTTAATTTCTGATATTGGGCCTAAATAGCTTTAGTAACTTATCATTATTACGCTGATATTATTGAGATTCTCAATGGGTTTAACCGATAGACGTAATATGGCCAAAAAACATTAATTAGCAGTGAGGAGTAAAAGTTGACAAATTTCACAAGTTCTGATGCTTCATATTCGCAAAATAGCTGCTGCAAATTTCCTTAAAAATTTTTGTCGCAAGGACCTGCTCTTCCTTCTTAGTTCGTTTCATATCGCAACATTCAATGTAAAAATTAGGTGACCTTTCCACCATAACTTAGTAGAGGATTGAAATTTGCAAGGATTAACTTTTGATATGATACAATTCAAAAACCAAACGAATTAATGAAAGGAAGAGCTTCAGAATGAAAAGACCTCATTCTTTATTTGTCGGCCATCCTTATAAAGTGCAACGTCGGTGAACTTTGCTCAATAAATAAATGTCATTGCTCTGTAAAAAGATGGAATCAAATCACTCGTTGTTGTGGAGAGAGCATTTTTCTTCGTTAAACTGTCTGCAAGAAGAATGAATCCTCTGTTACTTGTGAAGTTTAAGCGAGGATTCTACGTTCCATCAACCTTGAAAATATTGTTGAAGAACACTGTATCGGCGACACCTTTGTCCTTTATCATGTAATTACATAATTTAGACCGAACTTTGTTAAGAGCAACTGAAATTACTATTAACCAAGCAGGGCACAAGAAAAGATGGGTTCTGTTCTCGAGTGACTCGTCCACCTCTATAAAAAACGTCAAGTAAGAAATGGCTATCGTGGGTAGACTTTGTGTTGTCATAATTACGGTTATGATATTCTTGGTAAGGTCACGTGTTTGTTATCCTAGACGACCAGAGTCGCTGTGGAGAAGTACATTCAGTTCAACCTTTGCCAGTTCTTTTAACCCTTTCACTCCCAAGATCTCATTAGTAATTCTCCTTACTGTTTGCCAAACGATTCTCATAACTTTACTTTGGAGAATTTGTACTGGATCAATTAGTAATCCCATAATTGATATTTTTCTTCATTCTCATCACTTTTCTGCTTGATATTGTATCGATATTGTGGGGAGAAATTCTGTCTTGGTCACTTACGGAAGTTAAAGGTTAACTCGCAAGTTCTAATGATTTATTTTGTCCAAACTAGCTGCTCCAGTTATTTTTCTGAACTATTGCGGAAATATAGTGTCATATAAAATGTATTTCCTTTACTTGTCATGTTTGTTTGCCCGCATCACCCTTTTCCTGAAGAAAGGATAAAGATTATGAAATGAGAAATGATGAGAGGAAGGAGATGAATTTTCTTTTAAAAAGATAACATCGAAGTAGTCGTGTATGTTGGAATAACTGCTAACAAGAGAAGGCTGCCATAGTTTATTCAAATTAAGTTAAACTCTATAACAATTGATACAAAGAGCCTACAGTGTGGAATTGAATTACTTCCTTTGAAATCAAAGTTATTTTATCTTCAAATACTTTTAGATATAACATGCATACGTTGCACTGAACCCCTTATTTACAGCTAATTTGTTTTCAAATCCCTAACATTCCATTAAGCAGACTGCATTCATACACTAGTACACTACATGCTCATAGCAAAGAAATCCCTTGCGTCCTTAGTGCATCTATTATACTAGATCTGCGGCACAGAACCTGAACTCGAATCATAAAGTGGATAATCTGTGAATATGAAAATTCCCATTTTTTTTGTATATTTAAGGGATTTACAGGGTACCCAGGGAAGCATTTGTTTGGATATTCGTTTCTTAATGTTAGTCTTTGCGATGCTCTACTCCTCAATCAATTAGAAAAGTCTCGAATAAATAATCTTTTCCAAGTAATGTACCATTCATATCAAAGCTTACAACATGTTTTATCTGTTACGCTGCTTTGCTGAACGCGGTTTGAATTAGGTTTCTTCATAGAAGCTGCTTAAACCGATGTTTGTCGACTTCTTATTAAGCACGTTGAAAATACAAGTTCAGTTCAGAATTTTAGTCCTCTGTTTCCGATTTTTATTCAGTTAAACCCAGTTTATCGAAATATGTTTTGCTGGTGTAAATAAGACATAAGATTATAAACTGTTTTGTACTTCCTATTCCCAAATAAAATACATATCTTATTAGTCTATCTCAAATATTTACATTTGAGTTGAATTCAAATTTTTCAAGATCTAATAACCCACACCTTTTCAGATAACTTTAGATATTTGTTATGAACTACCAGGTGGTTCGTAATCACAAAATTTTAAGACTTATAAGGCGTGACAATCCTTCATGTCCTTCATACAATTCTCCCAGCCGAAGGATTACAATGTGTGAGTTTCACCATACTTAAGTAAAAATAAACTTACTAAAAGCTTCCTTGGAGTTGAGGCACTTGCTATTTGCAGCAATGTTGGCAGCTATTTGTACGACCAGCAATAAGTTCTTTGGAGCAGTTTCTCCAACGGACCAAGTTATAAATTGGGGTCTCTCTTGAAAAGAAAACTCTTTGCCTTCTTGATATCCATTTTTATTTCGGGATCGGAAAGCTTTTCTGGAAAAAAAAAGTAAAGAAAGCAACATCGAGGTTTGCTATTCAGTTGATTTTTAGGGCGAAAGTGTGGTACTGGTATTTAGATCCGGGACCTTCTGATTGTGAACGAGAGCAGAATACAATATGGCGGTTTTATATTGACTTTGTGTCTATTACTTTGTGTAACAAATGCCACAGGAAGCTATTTTGGATTTTTTAAAGGTACATGCCCTTGGCCAATCAAACTGGGTGAAAACATTTTAATTTTTTGGTCATAGGACCAAAAGAACTCAAATTCAAGAATCACTGTTATTATGATAGATATCAATCGAAAGAGGGGCTGACTTTTTTACACCAATCATAATTGAAGCGCTTTTTAAATTAAAAAACTGTTACAACTAATCTGAATTGCATCTTGGTATTATTTTAAAAAAATAGTTTCGCAATCTCCAGGAAAACTATGAAACAAGAAAACCTTTGTCGAAATAACTGTAACTAAAGTCCTCTCTTTAAGCCTGTGCAAACAAAATAAATCATATGCATGATACCTCCCGGCGGTGATACTAATTTTTTCGGATGACGAGCGCGTGACAACACCACGACCACCAAAGTTGCAAGTATGACAACACAAAGGGTCTTCATGATCACAGGGGAAACTTACGTGAAATCCAAGCGGGGATCTGGAAAGAAAAACTAGGCGAACAAATTATTTGGATTAAAAATATACAAACCGAGCTTCTTACAGACAAGCCCCGGAGTGATTCTGCTAGTGTTAGATTACCTTTCCATTTAGAAACGTTACCAGCGATGGTAACAACAACACAGGACAGATGGGGAAGATGGGTAAATTATTGAGCAAGTCATTTTAATATTGACGAAGACTGTTTATCGGGAAGTATGTTTTCATTATTCAGATGGTCTCAATTATTCTGCCATAGGCTAAATCACTACATACAATAAAGTGATTGATATCAGTGGCAATGATAGCAAACTTAAGAAAGATCGGAAGTTATTTCTCTCAACTGATCATCATACAATTTTTGATTAACTGACCATGGGAACTTGGAGTTAAGTCTTAACGATATCACTTAATTAATTATTTTCCTAATTTTCATATCTTTTCTCTTCGTAGTAGAATTGTAACTAAATGACTCCTATGAAGAAAGAAAGTGTAGAAGGAGTGGTTTTGTTTATGTAAACCGATTCATTTGGATGACATTTTAGAGCGCTTGTCGAATGAAAGTCGTAAGAGCAAAATCAGTGTAATCACAACTGCCAATCGGGAGAAAGGAAAATACCTTTAAAAACCCGGCAATGAAAATTCAAAGGGAAAAACAGCCAACTTCATAAAGAGCTGGAAAACGCGGGTGACTAAGTCGCGATTTGGTTTAGTTTGCAAGCTGATTGGTTGAGAGAGTGGCCTGAGTTTTCTGGACCAATCATAAGACGAAGTCCAGGTGAAAAGAAGAACTAGTGTTTCTGGTAATTTAACAATGAAAACTGAAAACTGGGATAGCCGAGCACAACTGATACATTTTCCGACAAAACAATTTGAGTAAGTATATTACAGCAGAATCGTAAGACTCACCTCTTCTCGTCGAGTTCAGCCTGAACTGTGTCAACTGAGCAGTGAATCAGTCAGCTTTGAATATGCATCGAGACATGCAATCAAATGACCTTACTTTCTATTAACAGCCGGTAATTTTGATGAAAGGATGACACTTGTTATTATAAACCTTCACAGGCTGCTCGTTCTATTGTTAAGGGAGAGTCAATTAGTCTTGTTTTAAGCAACGTTAAGTTTAAAAATTAAGTTTTGTACACGGTTTATTTTTTATCATTGGAATAATCTGGATTTTTTTTTATTTGGATATGAAGCACAACATCAGAGCACAGAAAGACTTCCGGAAAAAGATCTCACGTCACTCACTTAAACCTGTGATGTGAACATTCTTCTCCGCTTTTGGATTTAACAAAAGTGGGTTTTTTTTTAATCGTAACAATATCACTTTTTTTAGAGGGGGCAAGGTCCTAAAAGAAACTGTCTTGCTGTGTCGGTGGGGGATATTAGGAACCCAAAATGGTCAGAACAGTAACGCCGAGGAAATCGTCGATCAAAAAGTGACTATATATTTTTAGTTAGAATTTCACGAAAGGCTGGATGTATTTATTGTCTGTTAGGGTGCCACACCTCAACTTCAGCATAGCGCAACCGAGCAGCCTTGAGAAGCAAGTGAGCCTTTCCAAATGGAAACTTAAATAATTTTCCTTCTGAGCTACCGTTCTCAGATCACGCCAATTTTTTTTTTTATTTATTTCGTGTTGTTGTATAAAAAAGAACGGCCAAGAAATAAGCATTAGATGTTCTCCCCATCAAATCTTTTGTTTTTTCACGTCCTAATTGCCATCGCCGTCGTGATTTGCTGAAGGTCCCTATTTCGAGATATTTGGCTTCATCAACTGAGTATATAATTTAAAATGGTCACCCTAAAGAGCTCCTAAAGCTAATATTTCGAGCGTTAGTCCTCTGACTGAATAAAAATTGTTTCAACCAGAAATGTCGATTAAAAGATAACACTAATTGCTGGCTTACTTAGAGTAAATATTCTAGAAAGTAATTAGAGTCCCTATCGGTAAAAAAAAATATAGTAAGATGTTTTTAAGGTCAGTGATTTTCCAAGATATCTCTGTTCTGGGTCGCATGTCAAGCAGCCACTTGCCAGGAGCATTCTTTAAGAGGTTTTGTCCTTTTGGAAGTGAATATTGATTTCAGCGCGTACCCTTGGAATACATTCTTTCCTCCTTTTTCCTTTAGTCTGCTTGCACACAAAAGCGGTATTGGTACGACTACTTTAATGACTTATAAAAGAACTTGAAAAGCCCCTGAGAGGCCCCGCTGGTGGAAATTCCTGGGGGACTTGAACTGTTCTTCGTGTAAACAGTTTCCTTGTGTCCCAGTTAGCTTGTTTGCTCAGCTAGTAGAGCACTGTACCGCTATCGCAGAGGTCATGGGTTCTGATTGCTCATTCAGTGATCGCTTTTATATTCAGAGTTTCCTTTATTGATACAAATTTGCGTACGTGCTCACCAAGTGAATGAAAACGCTCCATTTAACTCGCAAAAGAGAATTAAGTTTTCGGTGACTGGTTTAATTGGTCTAGCATTTTTGTAAATATAATTCTGTTTGGTTAAATTCCCAAACTTTCGTTTTCTGACTCTTAAAATAGCATTGTGAAATTATTTATAAGGCAGACTATAGAGTCGTTCATTTGCTGTCCTTACAAAATTGGATTGTTGGTGAGCTTTGTCATTTAAATCTTTGTCTGTATGAGTCCTTTCGAAAGATGATATTAGGTCACTCACTATCAATTGGCACATAAGCATTTTTCTCCAGTAATCTGTGGTTCCATAGATCAATCTCCGTGGAACCCGTGGAACCCGTGGAACCTGTGGAACCCGTGGAACCCGTGGAACCCGTGGAACCCGTGGAACCCGTGGAACCCGTGGAACCCGTGGAACCCGTGGAACCAGCGGAACCCATTTTATTTTGTAAAAGAATAGTTATAAAGTAGAATAAAAACTAAAAAGACTTGACAATGTTTGAAAGTTCGTTTTCGTTAGAGAATTTGCTTTAAAAGAAAAATACGTTTTAATCGCCCTTGACGTACAACTTCGAAACAACCTGCTTTATTGAGGTGACATTCTCAATACAAGGATATGTAATATCATAGGAGCAATCAGCAGTCATCTACCCCGAATGTAAGTAATTTGAACCTTGATTTGAAAGCTCTAACTGTTTGGGTATTACGGTATCCAATAATGCCTCATCCGAAGGCTCTCAGCAAACCTTTAGTCTGGAATTGACGGCCTTAAATTCCATTTCATTGTACATGACCTTCGAATGAGAAACACCAGCGTTAAGTAACATCATTGTCCATGATGCATTGCGGGTTGACCGGGGGTGTCCAGAGCTAATTTACAGCGTTTTGCTTCCTGTAGATTCGTCCGGTTGGCGAACAGAGTATCTCGAAAAGGACTATGTAGAGGGCAAGGCAGATGAACTAAGATCGAGCTATAGCTAAATGGCCGCAAATCACCCCAAGAAATTCACACGTTGCACAGGAACAACCATTTGAGCGAGGTAAGTTTCTATTCGAAACTAGATCAGTTCATTTTGAGGTCGAGAGGGCGACTACACATTCCCAAGCAAATCTTTATATTTTGCCATTGCGTAACAAGGGCATGTTTGCATATTTACGGAGGCTCATTGGGATACCGGCGGTTGGACCACAAGGACGATAAAAAAAACATAATTCTCCTCTAACGTAATCTTCTTTAAACCCGAAAACGAAATTTCAAACAGTTGAGGTCTTTTCAGTTTTTAATTCATATCATCAATTTTTTTATATAAAAAAATACGGGTTCCTCAGGTTCCGCTGGTTCCGGAGGTTCCGCGGTCCCGCGGTCTATTGATTCACGATTTAGTAACACCCAAATCAAATTGCATTCGATCATGGTACTCGTCCATTTTTCGCCCCATGTTTGCATTCCCTTGTTCTCTTATATCGTGTTTGATCATGTAGAAGCAGATTAACAAATCGACAGTGGTTTAGCGGGTTCTGTGTTATTAAGCGGGTTTTTTTTTTCGGTATAGTTTTTGATGACCGCCTTAGCTGGAACGAGCAAATAAAGCAGCTTATTTCGAAGGCGGGAAAACGCGTAGGAATGCTCGGCAGGCTTCGTAGAAGCCTCACTAGAGAGAATGCAGATATAATTTATTGTAGTCTTATTAGGCTAGTTTTAGAATACTGTGTAAGTGTGTGGGGCTGCTTCGGGGAACGTCACAAGGAGTGCCGTCGTAAATCTGTTTTTAAATTCGTTAAGAAATGCCTGTAAGGTCAATTTCCCCAATATTTTAAAGAATATTTTAAACGTAAAGCAACCTTTTACACCTGCCTGCTGTGTGAGGACTGAGATCACAAAACGATCTTTATATTACTATGGGTGCACTCTAACGAACTATCTTGATGGTATTTCGTATTTATTTACTTCTAAATTTTTTATTTGTACATAGTTTTTATCTATAATGCTATCAGTATCAGTGTAATGCATATGTATTCCATAGTTTTAGTACATCGTTGTGCTCAGGGCTCCCATTGATAACAGACAGCTTTTTGCATCTGAAGGGGCTACCCTGAGCGTTATAAATCAATAAAGGTTCTTCTTCTTCTTCTTCGTCTTCTTCTTCTTCTGTAGAGCTTTTGTTCTGCATCCCTCGTGGATGATCATTTTTTCTATTCTCATGGCCGTGCTGTTTGATTCGACGGTGATAATGCAAGGAGAAATAAGATGCCAATGATTCTCAGGAGTTTAGGGGTTAAGAAAAAAAAAGTAAAACAGCTTTAAACCAACTGCTTTTCAACTGAATTTATTTGCAGCTTGGTGAAATCAAGTAACAAACAAAGGCTATAATTTGTCAATAGAAAACAAGGGTAGTTATGAACGGAACAGATTATGATAAATTGCACACTACGAAAGAGGAAAATTTAGACCTGTCTTACAAAATACGCATATTGTCATAGTTTCTTATGAAAAAGAATGATTTCCAGTCGAGACGAGGATCCTTCAAACGTACATTACATCCTAACCAAGGGTGGTTCCGAAATATCCGCTAGGAATCTTGCATTCGTGTCGACACGTAGATCCTGTTTTTGTTCCTCTAACCATGCACTCAGAATAACAGTCATCTATAAAAGTACGAAGTTGTAGCTTTAATAACAATCAAATCATTTTCTTCTATTTTTGAGAGTTAAAACTTCTCAGCCCAGTTGTTCAAAGGGCAGATAACGCTCTCTAACGAATAAATTGCTATTCAGAAAATACACGTTATCAAAAAATACTGCGATTATGCAGTCCGATCGTCCAGGTGAGTGTAGTCCTGAGAAGGACTGTTTTCAGTAGTGGTACATGACTGACGTTTTGCCAGCCACTATTTATCGCCTGAGGGGGGAGAGAGAGGGAGGATTTTGGAGGGGATCACAACATGGTTTTCAGAAGGAATAGAGGGGGCTCAGTCGTTGCTAACATGGTGTATCGAAGCTACTATAGAAAATTAATTTTAAATGAAGGAGATCATTAAAATACCAAAAGGCTTGTTTTTCTCGGGGGGGGGGGGTGGGGTGGGGGTGATGAAAATAGAATTTTGCACGCGATGGGGACTCTCCTTTAATAGCATTATGAACTCGAATCACGTGACTTCTAAAATCAGACTTCCGCTCTCTGCGCACTCGTCTTGTTTGTCGTATGGAATAGGGTCTCCAAATCTTGGAAAGTGTTAAACACTCTAATTCATTCAAAAATGAAGTATTTGGAAGTTCTGGGGGCATTTTCTTTCTCACAGGAGGGTAAAGTAAATTTTATTGTGATACGAGCAAAATACCCCGAGTTCTCCCCCCCCCACCCCCCATCCCACCCCTCTCCCGCTACTAATAATGACCGATCTCTTCTTTTAATTATTTCAGATTTACATACCGCAACATTTCTTCCTGCAGCTATAATCTGGAGCAATGAACAAGCAAGTACTGTAACACCTTCCCTCGTCACAGTTTTTCTCTGCCAAGTCGCTCAGGTATTCTCTGACGAAGCGATCTAGAAAATGCCATAGAAACATTTTTTTAAGAGGACTTGAAAACTTTAGAACTCCCTTCGCCTTGGTAATCCAGTAAAACTGGCCTTTACAATTGTCAATAATTATACGGAATTTTTGAGTCTTTGCAAGGCAAATCGCCGAAGAGATTTCACAATCAGGGAAACTGCGTCGGAAGTTATTAACCTTTCGGATGTAGGTGGCGACGTAACCATGTATCGGGGCGAAGGAACTTCGCATAGGGGCGACGTTATTTTAAATCGTGAATTTAGACTGAATTTCGAGGCTTTTAGAGGTTGGCACTTAGTATGCATTCAGATCATACCTTTGCCCAGTTTCAAAAGGGGATAACTTTGGAGTTAGCTGTGCTATAATGAGCAAATTGCGAGTAAAACTATTTCTCATTTTGTTTTTACTTTTCACGTAATTTATCGCAACTTATATTGTGGCTTTCCTCTCAGTGTCGTAAATGTTCTAGACTATTTTCATTTCATTCTTCATTCCCAAATTCTGTCAACTTATTTTAAAAGCAGAGGTTTCCGGAAAGAATTTAAAGATTAAAAGTAAAAAATTAATGCAAGTTTCTCGCTCGTCTACAGACCTTCAAAAGTTGAACGTGACGTCACTGATATGATCATGAGGGCCAAGACCATTGCTAGGAATGCAGTCTTCATCGTTGATGTGTCAGCAAACCGCTGATATGTTCCCTTAAAAAAGCACAGATATCGTTATTGCCTCAAGACATTGTAATAAGAGGTGAGTAGTTCGGAACAGATTCTTTGCTTTATCTTTTTCCAGAGGATTCTGGATCTAACCGTGCTTTATCATTAAAAGGAATTTTAAGAAAACCACGACGGCGACGGCAACGGCAGCGGCAACGGCAACGCAGCTAAATAAAATATTTAATTAGCAAAACAATGGCTCAGCAAGGCAGTAAAATTTTTAAATCTTCTACCTCACAGCTCAACTTTGCATTTATATGTTACAATGAAGGAAAGACCTGGCGCCGGGAAAGACGTTACACGCATCGAGCTACACGCAAAATTCTCATCAGGAGAAATGGAAGTTAATTTCTTAAACAACGTTTTCGCCCTTGGGTATCACCACCATGGACACTGAAGCCCACTTATCAGAATTCCAATTATTTTGAACAGACGGACCAATGAAAAATTATCAATAATTTATTTAGTCACAGCGAGTAAACACAAAACCAAAAAAGCGTCCATGGTCAGTTGCCATAAGAGGCTGCGGCAACTTTGCTTCTATCCTTCATTCTTTACCGCCTTTCCTCAGACCGGTGATCTCTTTTTACTATGTCTAGGATTATCTCATACCAAAAAACATTTTCTTGCAAAGAAATTGGAAAAAACTGCTTTGTGCTCATGTTAAAGAACTTTACTTTTTTAGGGACTCGGGGATGATCGAAGGCTTTGTTTCCTTTGTGCTTGATCGATTTAAGTTCATTGAAGCATAATTCTAGTGATGAAAGCTTTTGTTTGCTTTGTGCTTAATAGATTTAAGTTTATTGAGGCATAATTCTATTCCTTTTGAAGTTGTGAAGAGTATATCGGTTCCACCACTCTATTTCTCACAAAAAAAATGATACGCTGTCCTTTTAAAGGTTTTGAGATCACAGTGACTGAAATCAGTTATTTACAACATTTATCTGTTTAATCTTAACCTTAAGCTCGAGGCTTTGAGGCCAATATAATGGAGATATGCAGTTGAGAAATTCTTTGAAATGAAAGCCACCGAGAACGTAACTTTAATCGTTAAAACTATTTATTGGCACCTCAACTTTGAATTCAAAATCTACTTCGCTGCGAACTAAATGATGACTACTTAACTATTCGCTGGTTCGAAATTTGCTTTTAGATCTATTTGGGCCGTACAAGGATCATGTTGACAGATATATACTGAAACAACTAATTATAACTATGGTAATTATTACTGATGATTTTAGAAGACCTATACACAGCATATAAATTGATTTGATTCTCACTGTATGTTTGTGTTCGAGCTTCTTCGAATAATTCTTACCCGTTTGTCAGCTACTGAGGAGATGGCGAACTGTTAGTGAGATGATCAACTAAAGAATGCTCACAGATTGTCGCATCAAAAATTTTTATTTGTATCATTATTATAATATGGTTCATATAGAAGTGATCCTATTGGCTCGTTTTCGAGCGGTTTTGCATGTATTCCATGCCACTCTAAAAACGTCAATAAAACATGGGCTAATTGCGACCGCATTTCTTATCATGATAAGTAATTGTTCAAGGAGGGAGTATGAGGCATTGCCTTCACTTCTCTCGACATCAGACTATGACTTGTCGGAAAACAAAGCCTCTGATCCCCGTAACTCCGGGCGTTTTGCGCGTTACGTTATCGATCTCATATGGAGGAATGGCACGAAGCTAACCCACAAATATCCGTGCATATTTTGGTGCCAAATAGAGGCTATTGTACAGTCAAGAAAGGCTCTCTGCTATCAGTGAACACAAGATGAGACTGTTTCCGAAGCAATTTCTTTTATAAGCTTTTATCATGCGCTATTTGATTAGAATTGTACAGTGGAACTTAGAACTTAGGAAAAATGGAAGTTCATTTTTTAAACAACGTTTTCACCCTTGGGCGTCACCACCATGACAACTGAAGCCCACTTATCAGCATTCCAATTCTTTTGAACATACGTACCAATAAAAAGTTACCAATAATTTATTCAGTCACAGGGAGTGAACACAAAACCGAAAGGGCGTTCATGGTCAGTTGCCGTAAGAGGCTGCCGCAACTTTGCTTTTATCCTTGAATTTTTACCTCCTTTCTTCAGACCGGTGATATCTTTAATCTATGTCCAAGATTATCTTATACCAAAAAAACATTTTCTTGCAAAGAAATTCCAAGAAACTGCTTTATGCCTATGTTAAAGAACGTTACTTTCCTAGGGACTCGGGGATGATCGAAGGCTTTGTTTGCTATGTGCTTAATCGATTTAAGTTCACTGAGGGATAATTCTACTCTTGTTAAAGTAGTGAAGAGTACATCGGTTCTACCACTCTATTTTTCAACCAGAAAAACGCATCAGTTTTGCAACAGAAAAATGGCTCCTTTTTAAGGTTTTGAGATTACGGTGACTGAATTCATTATTTACAACATTTATCTGTTTAATCTTAACCTTAAGCTCGAGGCTTTGGGGCCAATATAATGGAGACATGCAGTTGAGAAATTCTTTGAACTGAAAGCCACCGAGAATTTAACTGAAATCTTTGAAACTATTTACTGGCACCTCAACTTTGAATTTAAAATCTTCTTCCCTGCGAACTAATTACCACTAAACTGTTCGCTGGTTCGAAATCTACTTCTAGATCTATTTGGGCCGTACAAGGATCATGTTGACAGATACTGAAAAAAACTAAATGTAACTATAGTAATTATTACTGATGATTTTAAAAGACTTATCTGATCAGAAACAAAATACAATTTGATTTCATTCTTACTATATGTTTGTGCTCGAGCTTCTTCAAATATTTCTAACCTGTTTGTCAGCTACTGAGGAGACGGCGAATTGCTTGTGTGATGATCAACTGAAGAATGCTTACAGATTGTCGCATCAAAAACTTTTATTTGTATCATTATCATAATATGGTGTATATAGAAGTGATCCTATTGACTCGTTTTCGAGTGGTTTTGCTTGACTGCCATGCGACTCTAAAAACGTCAATAAAACATGGGCTAACTGCGAACGCAGTTATTATTATGACAACTAATTGATCAAGGAGGGAGTATGAGGCATTGCCTTCACTTCTCTCCACATCACGCAATGACTTGTCGGAAAACAAAGCCTCTGATTCCTAACTCTGAGCGTTTTGCGCGTTACGTTATATCGATCTCATATGCAGAAATGGCACGTAGCTAAACCACAAATATCCGTGCATATTTTGGCGTCAAATAGAGGCTATTGTTTGTGTAGAGTTGAGAAAGGCGATCTGCTATCAGTGAACACAAGATGAGATTGTTACCCAAGAAATTTCTTATCAAAGCCCTTATCATGCTCTTCTTGATTATAATTTTACAGGGGAACTTAGAACTGAGATGGAAAAAGAAAAAGAAAAAAAAAAAAAAAGAAAATTAATTTCGACAAACTGTTTGTTCTGGATCACAACTTGATATAATTGATTTGAAGGGTCAAGGCTGAGACAGAGAGTCTTTTTACAGGTCTATTTGTTTGATAGCGTGGGAATTATCAGGTAGAATACCCCTCAGGGATGAGATTAAACAATTTAAAGCGTTCTCTTCGTTTTGCCCTGACACATTAACTAAAATGTGAACCCATTTGGAGATAGGCAGAGGAGCATCACACTTAAGTATTAATGAGACGAATTTTTTTAAGGAAACACAGAAAATTTACTTATCTTCTTCACAGCATTAATTATCAATGACATCAAAGTTACTCTGCATAACTATGGCTCTTCGATGCAGTTTTGCATCTTCTAAATAGACAGCTAATTAACAAAACAGGGAAAGAAAACATTGTGCAAAAAAGGACGAGTTCCACTATTGAGTACAAAACATTCAGATCAATATCAGTAGCTGGGAACAGACCTTTCTATAAAACTACCGTACAATTTTAACAAAAAACCCCCTTATATAAGTCGTCATTGTTACATGGCAACTATTCAGAGGTTTAATTGAAAACCGCTAGCAGTAAGATAAGAATCTAAGACCTCTGGATGTAACGAAAGCATTCACGATCGATATCAACATCTGCAAGCAGACCCCCAGGTGTAACATTTTACCATCGGTATAAACATTAGGACACAGGTTTAACATGATGTGGCATTGTAACATCAATATCAACATCTGAGCACAGGATACGCACTGGATGTAAAATTTACAATCAACACAGACCCCTGATTGTAAGATTTTTCGATCAATATCAACATCCGGGCACAGACCTGTCATGAAAGACACGTTGATTTAAACCCCTGAATGTAAGAACAACGATCAATATCAACTTCTGGGCACAGTCATGTAAGACTTCGTACTACTTCAGTATTTTACAATGGTAACCGATAAATTGCATGAGTTTTATGGAATAAGCTGAGGTTATGTTTTTCCTTCCTTGAAATTGAACGCACCTGATAGAATTTACATCTCTGCACAAATGATCGTGAGGAGAAGAATAGAAGGGGGGAAGGGGGGGGGGGGGTCACGCTCATTCGTCCAAGCCATATCCGCGCGTGCTTCAAAATATATTAAGTTCCTTTGTTAGTACAGTCGAACCTGTATTACTCTTTAACTCCTAAGAGTGACTGGCACCTAATTTCTCCTTACCAAATCACCCCTGAATCAAATATTAAGGTCAGTAGAACAAAGGAAATGATCACCTACGAGCGAAGCTCTTGATCGTTAGACAAATTCTCTTTGTCAGCACTTTAGGAAATGTTTAGAGGACTGTATAGAGAATATGCATACCGACGTTAGGGTGTGAAAGGTTAAGTGGCACCGCAGTAAGCGGTCACCCTGTATTAAGCGGTCGGTCTTCAAAGTCCTGAAATTTCTTACCCTTAACTACTGTATTTTTCATCTCTATTGAGCGGTCACCTCTGTTGAGCGGTCGTGGTCACCCTTTACTGAGTCCCAACGGCCTGTTTGTATTGTCTTTCAGCTGTATTTAACGGTCACTTCAAGCAGAAACACTCAAGGAGAACTAAGAATTATCTTTCAAGCTAAATTTAATTCGCTGTTCCGAGTAGGGTCAATACTTTATCGTGGTGGGGCAGTTTGCGTGTCTCAATGACCTCTATAGAGCTGTCGGCTGGAGTATTGCACTTCTGGTAGGGTCACCCATGCCGAACAGGTTGAAGAGTAGAGTTCTGCTATATGGTTGTGAAACATGAAAGATCACATAGACCGATGAAAGAAAACTAAACAGTTTCCAACGCTAATGCCTAAGATGTATACTGAGAATTAGATGGCAACAAGGAATGATAAACAAGAGAGGTAATTGAAATGGCAGAGATCAATGAAATTAGCTGCGAGGTGCGAAGAAGGTGGAACTGGTTAGGACGCGTACTCAGGAGAGAGGGTGTGAACGACTGTTTTACGGCACTGGGATGGACACCAGAAGGTCGAAGGGCGAGAGGGAGACTAAAGACCAATTGGAAAAGGACTGTCGAAAGAGAGAGAAGCGAGGCGGGATGAAAGAGCTGAGATGTGGCTAAGCCGGAGTTGGGTGGATAATGTGACGGCTATATGCGCCTAATGGCGCAACAAGCGATGATGATGATTGTTAAGAAGGAAGTACCGGACTGGCGTGCCGTACAATTAGCGCGCGCACGCTGAACCATTTAACGTCAATCAGTTCGTAAGCAAGTTACGCGTACGCATTTCTAGTCGAATTTAGTCGCAGTTTTAGTCGCATTTAGGAGATTTTCGTTATCGCTTGTGTTTTTTCAGTTTTAGTCGCAGTTAGGAAATTTTCGTTATCGCTTCCGAACAATGATGATGAAGATTTAATTCATGTATGTAGTAGTATAGAAAATTCCTCGAGTATTTTGTGACTTATGGTCTCTTACGATCTCTCAAGGGCTTCAAATTACATTTATTACGGCTTGTGCAGTAGCGAAAGCTTCCAAAACACTTGTCGTGCCTATTAATCACGAAATGTATCTCAGCTTGAGTGACTGATACGAGAGTGGTTGATATTTTGTCCCTGAAGCGGGGGGGGGGGGGGGGGGGAAGAGAGAGAGAGAGAGGGGTTATGTAGCGAATGTTTTTCAGACCAATATAACGTGATGGAGTTAAATCGTCAAAAAAATGCAACCATGGATTAATTTCGACTGAATAAAAGGAAAAGAGATCAGACTTGCTCGTTGTAACATAATAGTATATTTCAACATTTGGTTATGAGCACACAAACTTCATCAATTCCCTAACTTAGTTAAGACATTTTAATAGCGTTTCGCCATTTGGGTCTGCTAATCGCAGTTTAGAATTTTGCTGTAATGTTCCAATCGACCATTGGCTGCGCATCCAATGTCAAAGTGGTACGTGCGTGACAAATCGAGGGCTTTTCGCGCATGCGCGTCAGTGTCAACAAAGCGCCCTTCCCGGAAGTACTGATCAGATCTTACCAGGTGGTATTGGGTCTGCGCAAATTTTGACATTTCCTCAACAATGTTTATTTTGAGTCTGTCGAGGCACAGCCTTGCCTCGATAAGACTTTTCTCGTCAATCGAGCGATCCTTTCGTCCGGATGTTGTGTGGCAATCTAACAGCAGCATTGCTTTCTTCATACGCGCTAGGTCATGTTGCTTCCACAAGAAATTGTTCGTTTCTTCCTTTAAGTCACACGAACAAAGTCCTATACAGCGATCAAATGTCTGTTTAGCTTGCTCAACGACGCATTCGCGAGGGCGCAGCGCGCGTTCGAGAAGCAAGCAGCCTTCCTCGTAAGCAATGCGTGCTTCTTCGAGAGGGAACTCTGCCTTTGAGGATGATATATGCTTCTTGGCTGAATCTACACACCTCTGGGCCTCTCCTATCTTCTTATCCCTTCGGTAAATCCCTGCTAAGTAATAGCTTGCACGCGCTTTGAACAGAGGCCTTAGAGCGGACGAAGCCTTCGGAATAATTCTTATGGCTTCCTTGATAATTCTTTCGGCCGCACTCAATTCACCACGGTAACTGGACGCCATACTTTGATCTAGATTAACAATGACTTGGAAATCCATATTGTTTGCGAATTCTTTCAGAAAATTTGCAGCCTGTTGATTGAATTCATCCCAGTTTCCATCATTGAGCAGTGAAAGCAACATATTACTGGTATGGAAACAACTTTGATCGATACAATCTATGCAAATCTTTTCCACCGGAAGTGAAGTCTCCTCAACTGCCTGACATTTCTCCGAAATGGATGTCTTCATAGGTGAGGTACCACTTCCTTCCGGAAATAGTGTTACCTTTCGATTTCGAACCGGAAGTGACGCAACTTTATGAGCACTTTGTTTATGGACGTGAGTACGCGTTCTGGCCGCTAATCTCCTGGGCGGAATCTTTCGTTCGCTTGTTTCAACCGCAATTCTTGCCTCATCTAGCAGTTCACTGGCCAGTGTGTCGGTCACCGTTTTCCATAAGGAGAATGTCACAATGTAGCGCGTCTTGGCTGTCTGGAAACGAAACCAGTAGCCAACAATACCTTGAAGGCAATCTAGCCCTGATTCTCGTTGGAACAAGACTCCGTCTCTAACCTCTGTTTTTCCATTTTTTTCACACTGACTCACGCTTATTTTCACTTCGTAAAAGTCTTTCATTTTCTTTGATTTTGCCAATGAGGAACTCTGGGGAAAGCTACATCCAACTGCTCTTATTGTAAAACGGTTCTCGCAAATTGCAAGAACGATAAGATGATCTTTCTCGATATTTGGAAACTCCTTGGCATTCTTCACAACTGCTACAGGCTTTGTGGGTAATCGGATGACACGAAAGACTGGCTGTGTATTGTCAAACACATTCGGTAAGTCTTCGGGTTGGATTACAAACTTATTTTTGTTTCCAATCATTAGGGTTTTACAACTTTTGACTTCTACTGCCAAATTGTATTGTTCGACTTTGGATTTTTCATCGGCTGGAGTGATTATCCTCACAAAATCAGCATGAATATCAAGTTCCTGACGAAGATTTCGCGAATCGGCTCCAAGTACAAGCTCATCGAATGATCCATATCTTCGTAATACACGAATAACCAGCTCTTCGTCATCGGAAACTTTCGTAGGTCCATCGGAGTCATAAGCTTGCATCGTGAGGTCAAAGAGGTCTATAGTATTATCGTCGCCAACTTGTAAACAAACAGGCTGAGCTTTAAGCATGACTTTTTTTGGTCGTGATTTTACGCTTGAGCTGTCACAGTCTCCTTTTTCTCTCCCTTTCGGCAAAACCACTTCAACTACCCCACCTCTAATTTCATTTCCATCCGACAAGGTTCGCCGCATCGTTCTATCTTTGCCTTTTTCGCCCACAGCCAACGCCATTTGATACTACGCAATATAAATTTCGTTGCCGTTTAAATCCACGAATACTATTTATATTTCCCTCGCTTTCCCTTTTCTCTTCCATTTATGAGACATTTCGTCACAGAGGTTTCGAAAGTCCTCGGCAGATTCATGTGACAAAGATCTGAGGCCGAGAATAAAAGCCAAAAATTAACAACTAGAGCTTCACGACCGATGTCGGTGCGATCCCGTGAATCAGCCTTCAAAGGTTCAAAATATGACGTCACGGGTATTCCCAAGAGGTTTAGCTTTGTTTTGTTTGTCACGAGATACTCAGCTGAACTTTAACTTTGAATTGTGAATGAGACGCACTGTTAGCAATTCATTTTTGAACTAATGCTTTTCACGGGTACGATGTAAACTTTCAGCGATTTTGCAAACAAATTTGCATAATCGGCTGTTACGCTAGCAAAATCGCTGAAAGTTTGAAGTCACCGCGGCGAACAAAATTAATAAGTGCAAGATGTTTTTATATTTTTCTGCAGCCAAACATCATATTAGAAGAAATCAAGCGGTCTGGTCTGGACTTGAGCAATATCAACCAAGAAGGAAAGAGTACTTTGAACAATTTCAGAAAGCTGTCAAACGAGTGTTTTTAAATAAATTATGACGAACCCCTAAATAAACAAATATCAAAATTGAAATATTTTTTATTCACCTAACATATCACACAGTTTAAAAATACAAAAGATTTTTTGCTGCATGTGGTGTGATACGAGGACCAGGTTATTCAACTTTTGAAATTTTCGATGTCGCAAGAGGTCAAAAAAGGGCCTTTAGCAGCTTTGACTTTTGAGGCCTCTAAAAATTTTATTTTAACGTATTTCCAGAAACTAATGTGGTTTTATTTATTTGCTAAAAAAGATTGTTTATTGGGCAAAGTTTGAGGGAAATTTTTTTCAGATGCGAAATACCCTGGACCGCTCTTACAAAGATCGCCTCTTAAATCTTATGTTTTCATGGTTCAAAACAGGACGTCAAGGGTTTTCCCAAGAGGCTGCGCTTGATTAAATATTAATCGGGGGCTTTTGTTCTGAGAGACTTTTCTTTTGTTTTGTTTGTCACGAGATACTCAGTTGAACTTTACTTTGAATTGTGTATGAGATGCACTGTTAACAATTTATTTTTGAACAAATGCTTCTCGTGAGTACGATGTAATTCTGGAAGGAATATATTATTTACTGGAATATAATTGGAACGCAACAGTTTGGATTTTTACGATCCTTGATCGACGTTCATTGAAATTCTTCTCAACGAGCTGTGTCTTTAATCTCTTCGTACCAATGTGTAAACTTATGGAAGTAAAAATAAAAATGTCATTCCTTTGTCACGGGTGTGTGCAAAAAAGAAATCTGAATTGACGAGCAGATTCGAACTTCAGACCTTCGGATTTAGTGATGCATTACTCTACCTTTGAACTACAAAGAACTCGTTGGGGTGCAACGAAATAACCTAAATCCGGTCAGCTAGTCATTCTGTATTTTTGTGAGAGCTGTTCATCTTAAAATTTATCAAGAGACTTCTCAATTCTTTTTGGATCGCAGCGATCTTGCGTTGCTCCATGCAGACGTATCGTGAGACGCTTTGGGCTCCGCTCATATCAAAAATAACATTAGATATTTAGTCAAGAGAGATTACTCAACAAAAAAGAAACCCATCTATCATAACCTCTGATTATTTCAATTCAACCTTTAATTTCAATAAATTTAAATGAAAGTTTCAATCATAGAAATGTACTGCTTTATATCATTATTATTATTATTATTATTATTATTATTATTTTTACTCTTATTATTGGTATCAATATTTTCAACACATTTATCTTGAGGCAGATCTTCCCTTTTAACATATTCTCTTTATCAAAAAATCCTTAACGAAAAGTTAATTTCAGATGCAACTGTCAATTCACTCATGCTGTTCTTCCTTTCCGTCTGATACTATGAGCGAGCGTCAAAAAAAATATATTGTGCACTTTCCCTCGCGTGTATCCTCTCTCGCACGCACGATCCTTTGAGCAGGTCACGCAACGTTTTGTTCTGTTTTGTTTTGTTTTGTTTTGTTTTTTTTTCTTGAAGAGTGCTACCATTCGACACTCTACGGAGGCAGCAAAGAAAATCAGGACATGTCTTGGTTTGTGAAAAAAGATAAAAACATCCTTAACTGTATCGCGATCGATTCCTGTCAAGTCAGATAGCTATTATTGGTTGCAACATTCAGCTACTCTAATATCTTCAGGTCTTTAGAATTTAGACAGTCAGATTCGTATCCAGACGAACTGCTCACGTCACCATAGCACCCTTCACTGTCACTGAAGAGTGAGGTGCCCCCCACAGGACCATCAGATATTGCTTCCTGGCAAGTCAGAGCACGTATGTGATTAAGGCGTTCCTGGGCGTGATCAATCTCTGTGTTGAAGCCCATCTCAACTGCCATGTCTCTTGCCAAATTTGCGTATCTCTCTGCCTCTGTATAGTTCCCTTTCCGGTATTCCAGGTCCGACATGACCAAGTTGAATTGCACTTTGAGACCCTCGGCTATTACCGACCAGTATTTTTCTTTCAGTGTGTTCAAACACTGCTTGCTTTTCGCGATCGCATCTTTACTGACATCGCGTTTACGCGCAGCTTCCGTGCGACAGTCTAACAATAGCATCGCCATTTTTATGAGAGCGAAATGGTGTTTCTTCACGTAGAGTTTGCCATCTTCATTTTCCAGCTTTGTACAGAGGTCAATACATGTTTCCAGATTTCTTAAAGTTTCATTCACCTGTTGCGGGCTTCTATAAGCTGTGAGCACAATGAACTCCAGCAGAACACCCGCGCGTTCATAAACGATGAAACTCTTGTCGAGATGCGCGTGACACCCTTGACTGTTCTGTTCTGCAAGATCCACGAACCGTTCAGCCTCTCCTAAGTTCCTCTGTCGCCTCTTCACGCCGGCCTTGTAACTAAAACCTCTACTACGGAGAAGTTCTTGATTTTCCGCGCGATCAATCATGCTGAATGCATCATCGATAATCTGAAGAGAGATCTCTAGCTGGTTTCGGTAACAAGCTACCACGCTTTGTTCCAGTTTAATACCTATTTGAGTGTCTGCATCAGCAAACTCTAACAACAGATCGTTCGCGTGTGTGTCAAAATCATCCCACTTGGCATTGTCACGGAGAGACTGTAGTTCCTTCATCACCCTTAAGGATCTTTGGTAGAGTACTGTGCGCTCTTCTGAGAGGGGAGCTGCGGTCAACTCAAGCGAAGGCGGAACAATTCTCACAGCTTTCACTTTTTTTCCCGTCTTCCCAGATCTTGACGGGATCATGTTCCCTGTTTCTAGCGTGAGGGAGATTTCACTGATCGTTTCATTCACAGAAGTCGTCCATAAGTTTTTCTTTCTTCCTCGCCTTTTCGAATGAATGGGGTGAAGAAAGAACGTTATCTTGTACTTGGTGTTCGGTTCGTGAAAGCGGAACAGAAATCCAACAACCCCGATCATACTTCCGTTCGCTAAGCTTTTATTTTCGCTTTTTATTCGTTCGCTCTGGAAGTCAGGAATTTTCAGGCAAGATTCGCTAGGCTCAACGTGGCTTACTGATACACTGACATCGTACTTGTCTGCGATGTCGAGCGCTTCTGTTGAGTCTTGGTTCCTACAAACCAATATTTCTACCAAATGATCTTCGCGGCGATCAGGAAAGCCGTTCCTTCTACGACTAAAGTTCAGACGTTCATCTCGGGGCTTCGATAGTTCTCTCAACACTGGAGCAAGCTTATCATTGTGACTTCCCTCTCCAGAATTTTGCGTAGCGAGTGAAGGATCCAAGGAATCAAAGTTCGTCGTATTTCTTCTTCCTATTTGCACGAAAGATGCGTCAATATTTAAGTTCAAACCAGGAGCCTCTTCGCTAGTATTCATCACGTCTCCTTCCCCGCTTGAATGACAGTTGTGAACGTTTTTACTATCGCAATCCAATGTGCTTGAATCGAAGCCGTTTTGTACACCTTCGTCGAAGTCTCGAACACTGTTAACCATGTCGAGTGGTGAAACGCATCGTCTGCTTTCCTCTGAATTCCGTTCGTCAAAGGAGCAAAACATTTCTGTGCTATGTGGGCAAGAACTTTCTCGTCGACTGTAAGTGTTATTTATCCGTTAAGTCTCAGCGATAAAAAAGCGATTAGAAGTCGTTTGATTGAGCCGAAGACATCTTCGAATCTCGTGCTTCACTGTTGTCACTTTCGAAAGTAAAAAGCAAATTTTACGCAGCCGGTGGTGCTGAATTGTATAATCATGTAAACACTTTGTCAGGGGATTCCCCAGTGATCCAACAAGACCAAAATAACGATTATCGTTATTTCTTAATTGGCCCTGAGATAACGAATGGCATAATTTCAGTGCATGTGTGAGACCTTCGGGCTCGAAGCTTGGGAACTAGTATTCAGGGAAAGATAAAATGGCGGCTTACGGCGGCGAAGGAAATCTCAGTAGTTTAATATTTTAGCGTGAAAAGGCTTGGGTGTTGTGATCTGGTTCTCAAGTAAAAAAAAAAATCACGGTCTGCAATGGCCCTACCACCTTTTGAACAACAAGAAAACATTGAAACGGTGGTAAAAAGCAGCAAGTTTCGAAGTCTAAACGAAAGATGGGTAAGCTGAGTTTCAGTCAAATATCATGACATTTGGGATGTAATTTCGATACCGAATAAATAGTTCTACATGGTTATACACGCATAGGATTCTGTTGTGTTCACGTGAAGGCCATTTCAGCCATTCCTGCCACTTGTAAGTGGTAGGAAATAAAAGATATGCCTACTTGTTTCGTATTGAAGCCCTGTGAAATCACAAATTTGATTTATTTCTTCTTTGTTTTAGGTGGTCATTATCCATTATTTTTGGAAGTCGATGCTGATGAGAAAGAAAAAATGTTTACGATTATTTCTTCTCTCGAACATTTTACTATTTAGGTACCAAATAATCTTGATACTGAAGACCATTGCATCCTATTATGAAAAATTTACCCTGATTGCTTTGTCAACATGTATGATGTAATATACCTTGTGATTTGTGGGATTTTCACATGTAAACTAGAAATACCTGTAGAGGGTAATGATGTACTTAATGCAAAGTGTTTTGGTACAAAGTCTGCCTTGCTGTAATCTACCTGAAGGTGCTTTTTATATGCTAGTAACACTTGCACAGCCCAGTCAAAATGTTCTTTAGTAGTAGACAAGCTGGCTGCTGTAATTATAGGCAACAGAGGCCAAACCTCATCCTGAAAAGCAGTCTGAAAGGTGTGAAGTCAGTGGAAGATACTTCATCGTAGGCGGCCAAATTGCAGGCTGTCAGCCCATTTTGAGTGAGTAGTTAAACTCAAGATCGGCTATTTTAACTAATTTTATTGAGAGCCAAATCCTGCAAGGCTTATATTCTGTATTAATTTGAAGTGTTACTTTTATGTTTCTTATTTTGCAGTAAGTGGGCTTGTTGTGGCCATCTTTCTCTCAAACATTTTTTTCAGCCTAGTCAAAACTTTTTTTAGAAGTAGGCAAGCTGGCTATAGTAATAGAAGGTAGAGGCCAAACCTTGTCCAGACTAGACGCCTAACAAATGTTCTGTGTGGACAGCCAAATCCCTGGTTACCGGCACATTTTGACTAGGCTATTTGTTATTTAGCTACTAAGTAATCTTATTTTTAAAGATTACTGCATTCCTTTTTAATAATTTGCTGCCAATTGTATGCTGTATATAGCTTATGATTTGTGTGATTTTCAAGAGTAAATTAGAAATACCTGAAGATGGTAATGATGTACTAGATAACGTACTTGATGCAAAGCAATTTTGGCACAAAGTGAATGCCTTGTCCTCAGGTGATTTTAACATGCTAATAAGATTTGTTATTCAAATAATTTACATCAACTGGAATGGGAATATTGAAAGAAAAATAATAATATTTAACCATAACAAGTTTTGGTTTTATGTCCAAATTAAGCACTTAGTTGAAGATCACTGCACTGATCAGGCCCAGAAGGCCAAAAAAGTGCTGTCTGCTGTTAGTTTAATTTTTGTCATTTCTATTGATTTATTTCATTTATCAATGTTTCTTTGAGTTATAATTAATTGACCTCTTTCAATAGTGCAGGTTCGCTCATGTAACCTAATCCCACATGTATGTATGTACAATCTCAGTTGAAATTTTGAGTGGCAGGCAAGCTGGCAATAGTAATAGGCAGCAGAGGCCAAATCTTGTCCTGAATAGAAGTCTGACATGTGTGAAGTTGGCAGCTATTTCATTGTAGGTGGCCAAATTGTTGGCTGCAGCACATTTTGACCTGGCTGATTGTGTGTGTTATGTATGTGTTCTTCTTTTTAGGTGTTAAACAGGTCAAAGTACTGAAAAAAACCTCTGTGATAACTTGGTAGTCTAAGATGTAAAAATTTTTAATAATAAGGTAAAACTTGATCATTCTTAAGAGTTTGCATCTGTTATAAAAGTTTTGGGGAGAGTTAGGGGAGCATTATTTCTACAAATGTTATTAAAAAGTAACAAAAAAATAAAAAGAACTAGGGCAAAATCCCAATTTGCTTTAAAAGTTTATTTTATTAAGAGCATAATTCTGGATATAGCTTGGGATTTGTGTGATTTTCACAAATTGTTAGGTTGTTATGTAAACTTAATTTACAGGAACCTTGTTAATTTTCAGCTTCAAGAACAAGTACATAATTGCAGGAAAAGCTTGAAGCTTGAAAAATTGATTGATGAAACTGGAACAGATGTCATGAGATTTGTACAATAGGTTGGCCTGGGAGGGACCAAGAATTAAAGAATTCATTGATTCTCTTACACCTTTTGTCTGCATAGTGTGCTTCTGTGGAGCTTAGTTATTGCTGTAGAAAACTTTTTTGGAGGGCCCCTGAGATCACTCACTTTTGAGCTAGTTGCCCCTAGGGAAGAGGATATCTGTACTTATTATCTCCCTTAGGGGGGGGGGGTGGAGGGTTAAAGACTGATTCTTCTCCAGTAGCCACAAGTACCCCTGCATATGGAAATTTTGAACGCTATTAAAGGGCTAGTACCCTCATTTCATACTTGAATTTCTAATTTAGTGTAAGTTATGACAAATAATGAATGTAAATTCATCTTGGTTGTACCATAGTTAGTAGAGGAGACTGGTTATGAAAGTCGGCAATCTTCAGAGCGCGAAACAATAGGGCCGCTTCTGATGTTGAACGTACCTGTCACGTGATCGCGACGGTGCACAACTTTCAAAGATGGCGGATGCAGGAGACGACACAAGCGACTAAATACAGGAATGGCTCCGACCTGTGATTGGATGATAAAAATAGTAAAAGTAAATAAGTTATAGCTTAACTCCTTGCTCGTGAGTATTGTTCACCGCGTGTCTCGAAGCGGAACAATAAAATATCAATGTTAGTGAAAACACCGATGTGTCAAACAAGAAATGGTTACTTGCGTTGCGAAGGGAAGGCAGCCTTTCTTGCTCAGCGAGGTCGTTCAGCGATATTCCGGCGATGAAAACGTCATCTACTGACTAAACTCATTTAGTCAGTTCAGGCGGACGATCAGAGACTAGAGCCATTCCTGTATTTCACCGCTGACAAGAATAGCTCCGACTCAAACGTTTATTAATTTTTTTTCAGTAATTTTTTAATAATTTTTAAACAATTTTTTTAAAAAAAGAATTTAAAAAATTTAAAACTAAACTAGTGAGCAGCGCTGTGCGAACAGTAGTTGCAAAACTTCTTTATTCTCTGACGCGTTTAGTCTAGCTGTCGTAAACTTCTTCAGGGAGTTTTACAAATCAACACCAAACGCCTATATTTATAAGCCATTGTCAGCGGCCATTGCGGGGGCCAATGACCATAAGGGCTTGGCCGGACATACGAGCAGGAATAGGCAAAGCTGTGAAAAATTTGAAATTTTCTTCTGAAAATTTTTTAGGCAAGGTGAGAAATATTTTTGGGAGCCACGGTTTTTAGCTAAAAATTTTCAAATTTGAAAAATTTAAGCGGCTTTTTACAGACGATGCCAGGAAAGTAGTTGGCAAATTAGGTTTGGATGGCTCGTGTACTTTACAGAAGATGTGGTTTATGTTCTACTTATTCTTTCTTAAATTTAAGTGGTATAAATACCTTGTCTGAAACAGTAGTGGGATACAATAGCAAACGAGGTATACTCGTTCCAAGACAGCGTCATGTGATGAACAACCTTCACTAATTTTAAAACAAGTTTTATAAAATCATTTTACTCTTTCTTGTTATGGCCAAAAACTGTTCGAAGATTGGTTGTACCATCACTGCAAACAGTCAAGGTACTTCGACATGATTCAGTGCGAGAGCTACTGCAACTGGCTTGACCGGTAAGATGTTTTTTTGGTTTGGTTTGTTTTTAGGTCTAGTGGAGTTGTTAGAAATTACCAAGCAAAATTAATCCGTGACTTTCTTCCTTTATGTGTGAAGAGCCCGATGAATGGATTTGTCCTTCATGTGAACAATAACCTTGAAAATCAGTTTTCCACGAAAAAAAAACCCCTCGATTGCGACCAAGCCTTATTTCTTCAGCAGAGCATGCTGTAAATTAAAGACATTGGTCGCAGCGTCACGCAACATTGCGTGATTTTCCAGACGTGACATGCAGTTGCTGCATTATTTTAAAACTTGGAAACTACATGGCCCTATACTAATTAAAGAGGCCTTCATTTGCAAGCACTGTAGACTACAACTTAAGAAGAACATAATAAATCGCTCTTTCAGTTTTTATCTCAGTGTATAAATTATTTAGCCGGAACGAAAAAAATATTAATATACGCATGAGTTGGAGCCATTCCTGTCTGCGGTGAAATACACGAATGGCTCCAGTCTCTGGTCGTCCGCCTAAACTGACTAAATGAGTTTTGTCAGCGGAACTTGTCAGCGGATGACTTTTTCTTCGCCGGAATATCACTGAACGACCTCGCTGAACAAGATAGACTCTGCCTTCTCTTCGTTATGTAAGTAGCCATTTCTTGTTTGACTCATCGGTGTTTTTACATTGGTATTTCATTGTTCCGCTTCGAGACACGCGGTGAACAATACTCACGAGCAACGAGTTAAGATATAACTTATTAACTTTTACTATTTTTATCATCCAATCACAGGTCGGAGCCATTCCTGTATTTAGTCGCTAGTGGAGACGACTTATTCTTGTTCGGCGATGATTTTGAGGCAATTTTAGACCTTCTTGACGAAGATGAATCACTACAGGAACAATTTTCAACTGTTGCTAGTGAAGTAAGTGCCAATTATATAAACATTCACCCGTACTTAGTCTGTTTCCAAAAGAATTACGGAGTTGTACGCGACTGTGCTGTCACGCCAGCCAAAAAACAGTAAATAAAACATTGATCCGACGGTTTCGATGATTCTTTTCCCTCTATACTCTAGCAATTTCATAAAAAAAGCGTTCAATTTCTTTAGCAGAAGAGCTCTGGATGCTTTAGGTGCTGAATTTGCCCGATTATACTTTGTTTTGAGAAGACTTCACGGGGCATGCAACGACAACAACAAACTCGATATTGGCAAATGTGTCTTTAGGAAAAAAGACCAGTGACAGTAGATCGTTGAAAGTCGAGGCCTGAAGACTACAATATTATTGAATTATGATTTGATACTTTTTCGTTTTCAGGTCGAATCAACAGAGATCGTGTGCAGCGACTGTGGAAAAAAGTACAAATCAAGAGGAGGCTACCGAAGGCACAGAGCTACAAAGCACAATGCAGATCAAAACGCACATCATTTAACTTTGACGCCAAGCATTCTTGCCGAGATAGTAAACAATGCTTTGAAGAACATTAGTGAAAGGGAAGTATGGTTGTGCAGGTTATATCCAGCAGTCCTTAAAAAAAATAAAAAGGTATTTTTCTGAATTTAAAAAAAAGTGTTCTTGCTTCAAAGTAAGTGCATGATATGTCATTCAATTAATGCTCTAGCAGAGTTTTTGTTTGAAATGTCAAAATCAACTTCATGAGTAAGGACAAAAAAAAAGGCAATAAGAAAATGTTCTTCTGTATCCTTTATGTCAATTTGGGCTGAAAAACACGTTTTTGTTCCTTTTGCAAAAATTAGCTTATTTCACGACCAAAAACGATGCAAACAAGCTTAAACGTTATGTTTTCAGCAAAACAGCGATAGAATCTGCGAAAAAACAATGGAGACAAGCTAACACACAGTGTTCTCAGTAAAATTTGGGCCAAAAAAAACCCTAAAAACCAAAAAAAAATATTGCGCTGACTTACCCATTTTTTACCCACTGAAAACTAGCTTGAACCTACATGTTTTTCACAAGATCGCGACGAAATCTGTCTAAAAACTCCAAAATACGGCAGAAATGTACGATTTTTGCAAAATTTTTCGCTAAAGTTGACAAAAACACTCAATTCGACTGAAAAACACGTTTGTTTTTTTTGCAAAAATAAGCTTATTTCAGTTTTAAAAACGCTGCAAAAAAGCTAAAACACAATGTTCTCAGCAAAATAGTGCATAGTGCAAGAGTCTGTGGGAAAACACAAAAACCAAGCTTAAACCCAGTGTAAATTGATAAAAAGGCCCGAATTGCACATTTTGGCAGTTATTTTGGCAAAAAATGGTATATTTTGATTTCAAGCAAACTTTCAAGTAGTTGTTAAAGTTTAGAGCCAAACACAATACCAAAAAAAAAATTGGATGTTTTCAGAAAAAATTGTAACCCTCAGCCTAATCATAATCCCACCCTACCCAAGCCCTAACTCTAACTCTAGCTGCGAGCTATCCTAACCCTAACACTAGCCCCGGGTTAGGGTTAGGGTTAGGGCTAGGGTTAAGAACGGAACTTTTCACTTCAGTCAAAATGATGCAACTGGTTAACATGGTCCAACCAGCCAAAACAAGATAAAATGGTTTAAACGGTGAAAAGATTTTAATTACGTGACATAGTCCAATTGGAAGAAACGATCTCACATAGTAAAATGGTGCAACTGGTTAACATGATCCAACTTGTTAAAATGATGCCAATATCTAAAATGGACAAACTGGTTTCAATGATCCAACCAGTTGAAATGGTCAAACTGGATAATGCATGTGTAACCAGTGAAATTGGTTCAAATAATTCAAGTAACCAACCTGGCAAGGATGGTAACATTAGTTAAAAAGATCCAGCATATTACAGTGGTTCAACTGGTAAAAATAATCATCCAACTACTAAAAGTTATTGAACACCAATCAAAATTAATCCAACCGCTTCAAATAATCCAACTGGTCAAAATTCTTCAAGTGGTTATTTAAGTGAAAAAGGTGACAAAATCTTCTTGAAAATATTTTTGAAGAGGCTTACACCCTTACCCTAAACACTAACCCTACCCCCAAACCCTAATCCCAAACCTTCACCCTAGCCCTAACCTATAGCCCTTAACCTAGACCTAACCCTAACACTAACCCTAACTCCAACCTTCTCTATCTATCCTGTAAGTGTACCAGTCGGCCTATCGTTTGTTTTTCAGTAAACTTTCAAGTAGTTACTGAAATTTACAAACACAATACCAAAAACCCTGCAATTGAATGCTTGTAGAAAAATATTAACGCCAACCCTAAGCATAGCCTCACCCTAGCCTTAACCCTAATTCTAACACTAAACCCCGCTAACCCTAAGCCGCTAACCCTAACCCTGATTGTAACACTAAACCCCTCTGACCCGAAGCAACCCAAACTCTAACCCTAACCAGGTAATGGGCTCCTGCCCTAACCCTATCCTCAACCCTGAAACCTGACTTAAACCCTTTACCATAGCTTAGGATTGGTTTGGGGTTTGGGTTAGGTTTAGGATAGCACAGAGTTAGAGTGAGCACAGGACGAAATAGCATGATTCCGTAATTCGGAGAAATGAAACTCTATGTTTCCACGTCATTCACTTCTTCCTTGGACCTATTATGTTTCCGTTATGATTCCTGAACGGAAATATGACGACACGTTTCCGTTGCATTCCTGTCAACGGAATATTATCGTCGCCTGTTTCCGTTACGTTTCCTTGTACGGATTCAAACTTTTACCGTCAAGTAAAACATATATATATATATATATAAAGTGCTGTACAGTTCTTACACCACGTTACCATGAAGACGTGATCGTTCGAGGACAACAAAGGCAAATTGACGTGCATTAGGTGTGTACATTCGTAGGAATCATAAGAAGTCCTAGAAGCTTCGATGTTTTACACTGAGCTATGTGCATGTTAATTTTGGAACTGTTTCGAAACCTTAAAAAATTGAATCTTTTAAACTTACTCTGTACTTAGATTTTTAAGCAGCTGGATCATTTGAGCCAGTTTAGTCTCTCAAACCAGCAATACAATACTTGGCTAACTGGATAGTTTTAAGGTTAGGGTTAGGATTTTCAAGTAGGCACACGCAGTTGTGTGGATATTGTGGTACATGGAGTTTAGTAGAGTGTAGATTTTAGCAGTATTTGCCATTGTTGACATATTTATAAAATTATGGTTCCAAAGTGCGTGTCACTGTTGAGAACCCAAGAATATCATGAGAAAGTCGCCGATGGATTAGCCATAAAAATAAGCCCAACTCTGAGTCAATGCCAAACCACAAGAAAGTTGTGAAACTCGCGCCAATGTAAAAAAAAAAACAACTGAGGTTCGAAGTATGGGTCGATGCTGACATCCTATGAAAATCATGGGAAAGTCGAGGAGATTGGTCATGGTACCAACCAATGCCACTTTCCCATGAAAGTCAAGAAAGCTGTGGAAACTAGCCAACATATGCTAGAATGACAATCTTCAATAAAATTCATATCTAATAAGGATGTGTGAAATGGCCAATATCGCTCTTGGCTGAGATACTGGTTTGCCGTGTTTTGGCAGTTATTTTGGCGAATATGGTTAAAATCAAATCTGTGCAAAAACAGTAAAATCAACGAATTATTGAGGTTCATCAACATAGGGAGGATCCTCTTAGTCTAGAGAAAAACTTCTGCCCACGGCTAAAGGCGTTAAATTAATAAATTGATATATCTGGGCGGCATATCAAACAGCAACACTAAACTTCTCCTTTCTCACAGCTTTTTCCCCTTTAACATCTTTGTTCATTCCATTTTTTTTAAAGTAAAAACTCGTTTTGGAGGCATAAAGGTCTCTAAAGCAACGTTTCAAGATTTTATGGCGATCTTGTGAAAAACATGTAGTTCCAGCTAGTTTTGAGGGTTTTGGCAGCTATTTACACAAAAAGTGGGTAAAATCAGCCCAATTTGTTGTGTTTCTGACGGTTTTTACGCGTTTTTTCCCCATATTTTACTGAGAACACTGCGTTTTAGCTGGAATAAGTGTTTTCACATGGATTGTATCCCTATTTTTTTAAAGACATCGTGTTTTTGAATGTAAAATAGGCTGATTTTTGCAAAAAAAAAAAAAACGTGTTTTTCAGTTCGAATTGAGCGCTTTTGTCAACTTTTGCGTAAAATTTGGCAAAACTCGTGCGTTCTGCCGGATTTTGGTGTTTTTAGATAGATTTCATTGCAATTTTACGAAATACATGTAGTTTCAGCTAGTTTGCAGCGTTTTGGGCTTGAGACCGGCAAGAGTGATGGTAGACACTCTTAGCAGAGATAATTGTGCTAGCAGATATTAAGATTTCACCTGTAAAGACAATAAATTAATTGAACACAAGAAAAAGGAAACTTGATAAAAAAAATTAGAATAATGGCGGGGAGAAAAGAGGGCAGCACTAAAGATCATCTACTTGTGTTCTTGAAGCTGAAAATTAACAAGGTTCCTGTAAATTAAGTTTACATGATAACCTAACAATTTGTGAAAATCACACAAATCCCAAGCTATATCCAGGGTTTTCTCTTAATAAAATCAACTCTTAAAACAAATTGGGATTTTACCTTGGTCCTTTTTTTTTAACTTTTTATGTACATTATTAATGTATAAATAATGCTCCCCTGACTCTCCCCCAAATTTCCAGAACAAATGGAAACTCTTAAGAATGATCAAGCTTTACCTTATTATTAAAAATTTTTACATCTTGAATTATCAAGTTATCACAGAGGATTTCTTGGTACTTTAACCTGTTTAACACCCTAAAAGAAGTGCACATATATACTACACACAATCAGCCCAGTCAAAATGTGCCACAGCCGACAATTTGGCTGCTTGCCACAATATAGCTGCCGCTAACTTCACACTTTTCACACTTCCATTCAAGACAAGGTTCAGCCTCTGCTGCCCATTACTATCACCAGCTTGCCTTCCACTCAAAAACATTTCGACTGAGCTCATACATACATACATACACACATATGTGGAGATAAGGTTACATGAGCAAACCTGCACTATTGAAAGAGATCAATGAATTATAATTCAAAGAAACATTGATAAATAAAATAAATCAATAGAAATGACAAAAATCAAACTAACAGCAGACAGTACTCTTTCAGCCTTCTGGACCTGAGAAGTGCAGTGATCTTCGATTAAGTGCTTAATTTGGACATAAAACCATGATTTTTGTCATTTCTATTGATTTATTTTATTTATCAATGTTTCTTTCTGTATTTTTCTTTTAATATTCCCACTCCAGCTGATGTATATTATTTGAATTACAAGTCTTATTAGCATGCAAAATCACGTATGGACAAGGCACACACTTTGTACCAAAATAGCTTTGCATCAAGTACATTATCTAGTACATCATTACCATCTTCAGGTATTTCCAATTTACTTGTGCAAATTACACAAATCATAAGCTATATACAGCATACAATCAGCAGCAAATTATTAGAAAGGAATGCAGTAAATTTTAATAAGAATATTACTAAGTAGTTAAATAACAAATAGCCCAGTAAAAATGTGCCCGTTGCTGGGAATTTGGTTCTCAATAAAATTAGCTAAAATAGCCAATCTTGAGTTTTACTGCTCACTCAAAATGGGCTGGCAGCTTACAATTTGGCCGCCTACAATGAAGTACCTTCCGCTAACTTCACACTTTTCAGACTGCTTTTCAGGAAGAGGTTTGGCCTCTGCTGCCTATAATTACTACAGCCAGCTACTACTCAAAAACATTTTGACTGGGCTGTGCAAGTGTTACTAGCATATAAAAAGCACCTTCAGGTAGATTACAGCAAAGCAGCCTTTGTACCAAATGCTCTGCATTAAGTACATCATTACCCTCTTCAAGTATTTCTATTTTACTTGTGAAAATCCCAAAAGTCACAAGGTATATTACATTATACATTCCAGTTGACAAGGCAATCAAGGGTAATTTTTTCATAATAGGATGCAATGATCTTCAGTATCAAGATTATTTGGTACCTAAATAGTATATCATTCAAGTCAAAGTCAAACTTTCGGCGGCGGTCATGGCGGCTGCTCTGCGTTTACGTTCCGCCGTTTGCTCCATTGTAGTGTATCTTTTGGTTAGTTTGATAGTCTGTAAACTGGCCGAATGTCCACAGAAACGATCCAGAGATGAAAGATTATCTAAACTGACGGTAGCAAAGACTGTGAACACAGTAAACATCAAAGC